>NW_026962013.1:11807594-12149737 GCF_032445375.1 Bacillus rossius redtenbacheri
ATGTGATTGCAACTATAAAGACATTTGATTGCAACTATAAAGACATTTATTTTCCAATTAACAGTTTTAACATACCCCTGCACAGTAACCCATGTGTGTGTTCTTACTGAGCTTGCAAAAAGCTTGCTTCAATAATGACAGGGACATTAAAATCAGAACCTGTCGCTACGTGACAGGTATCAACTGACACAACAAAGTTACTTGTTGCAATTTTAAGATCAATATTTTTCTGATTTTTAATGACTTTTATGCCGCAATTTTTCTCGACTTCATGGCCTAGCCCACTAGCAAGTTACTAAGAGTTCTGTTGAATAAAAAGAAGAAAATTATTGACTTTAAAATTGCTGCAAGTATCTTAGTTACATCACATGATACCTGTTGCTATGCGATAGGTTCTGATTTTAAGGTCCCTGTCATTATTGAGGCAAGCTGTTTGCAAGCACAGTAGGAACTCGTGCATAATGGTGCCTGCAATACTGGTGGAGGAAAAAAAACTTTTTTCGCAGAAGCAGCTAAATTAGAAATTTAACCCTTTCTCTGAAAGGTGACATGATAGAATAATTAAGTTCCCTCAGAGGACAAATGAAAGTGTGCATATTGTGGTAATTGGAGCGGTAATACTGAACAATAGCAGCTTTGTTTTGGAAAAAATTCAGAAACCGGTATTTTCAGAGAGACAAGAAATGATCTGGCACAATGTTACACACCATGAACGTTTATTCAATTTACATTATTTAGTCAGCGTCTTTGTTCATTGTCTTGCTTAATGAAAATACAGTTACCAACATTATTGCAGAACTTAGTGCACGCATACGTTTTTACTTTTCTGCAGAATCGTCTATGCGAGTAATTGTGTCAAATTAGCTGCAGTGAAATGTAAATATTTTGTGTTTGGTAGTGTGATTAGTTAAGTTACCTGAGTAATAAAAAAAAAAACCAATTATTTCATTAATATTTTATTTAGATTGATGTATGATTTCTTGTGAAGAATATGTGACTTTAATACTTCTGGTTTTTTTCATTTTTCTGTAAAGTTCTGTTGTTGGGTGGTAAACAGTGTTGCTTCTCTTTTGTTTTAGATACCATGGCATTCTGAACACTATCTTGACTAGTGCAGTTGGCGATGATGTCGTGGAGGCATTAAAAGTATTTATTGATGCAAGTGAGTGCCCCATCTAGGTTTTAAATAGGTAGTAGTTTTTTTTAATAGTTTTAAATTTAAAGTTTGTTAGACTTAGGTAGTTTGGGATACTGGGCCCGTGGTCTGCTTACAGCCAGTTTTATTGGAATTTTTTCTTAGTGAAGAGCCAAATTAAATAAACATACACAAATGGCTCAGGCTGTGTGTGTGTGTGTGCATTTGATTTTTAAAGTGTAAAACAATGTCAAGGAACATCAGCCACTGAGTTTTTTAAGAGGCTGATTATTTCACAATGATTGGTTTGGTGTCTGTTAAATGTTTTGTCGAAAGATACGCCTGGTGAAAAACTCACAACTTTTAGTGTCAACATTAAAAAATTTCTAAATGTGAAAAAGTTCCTTACATAGTCCATGGGGATTTCTTGCTGAATATCCCTGACATGTGTTTTATATGTCCATCTTAATGACTGCATTGTCGACAACGTAAAAAAAACCAAATAAATGAGAATTGAGTTAAAGTATCCAGTTGGGAAGTAAAAGCTCGTGTGTGTCACTTTTTTTTTTTTAGTTTAAAGCGGTGAGTGAATTTTTTTTTTCCCCCACAGTCGTGAACGAGAATGTGAGCCTGGTGATATCACGCCAGATACTGACGGAGCTGAGCAATAGACTGGCTCAGCAGCCGGACACTATCGCCAAGGTGGTGTCGCACTACATACTGGATAAGGTACTTCACCAGTCGCACCCGCGCCAATCAACACCCCCTTCTGAGAAATAATGAGAAAACGGGACCAGCTAAGCAAAGTTTCATGCTTTGCTCAGTTGTGGGAAATACAGGGGGAATGAACTTGTAGTGAGTAACTAAACACAGTCTTAGCCTGGCAACAATTTCAATTAAGAATCATCATTAGCGGCATCCCCAACTGCCTCCGTCTTCCTGTGTCACTCCATTCCTCCTCCTTCATTCTTTTCCAGCCTTCTCCGCTTCCCACCTCCTTCTTGGCCTACCTCTGTTCTTCGACTCCCATCGTTTTCCTAGGCAGCCTCTCGTTTTCCATTCTCTGCACACGGCTGTACCATCTCATTCTTGCTTTTTTGCTTTTTCCATAAAATTTGCCTGAATTAAAAAAAAAAACAGCAGGTAACATGTAGGCCTAGACTATATCTTGTGTAAAATTTAACAACACAAGCAATCACATAGAAACAGAAATTATGATCTGAGAATTCTTAATATTTGGCACATGGGTAAAAAATTTTGTAACTATAAAATACCGGAATTTTTTTTTTCATAATTTTCCAAGGTAGCAAGTTTTGAGATATTAAAGGTCCTAAGTTATGTGGAATGACCTTGGAACAGAAATTCATTACAAGATCGGCATGTAGGGTAGCCAAAGATAGTTGTTTCCTGTAGCTTTTAAATAGTTTTTGAATTTTTACTCTACTGCAATTAGGTAAAAAGTTTCAGCCATTTATGAGTGTGCAGGTGTGTAATTTTCTAAGAATTTTGAAGTTAACCTCCTTTAGGTGCATTATGAAAATAATACGAGAATGAATTTTACAATGCATGTGCAGCATGCAACAAAAATTTACAGGATAAAAAAGGCTACATACAAATAAAAATTATATTTGTGCTTTTAAATGATATACTTTAGTGATTGATATTGAATACTGGTCCATACAATTAAAAACATTTATTTATTGTGAATATTAATGCTAGAAATTGTGTTTATAAACTTTTTAAAGTATATTGATATGAGTGATATTATGTTCCTTTATTTACAATTTATTTGCATTATAAATTATTACACTATTATTTAATAAATAATTAAAGTTAATAAATTAGAATAAACATTCAGCATATTTATAGAATTTCATTAATTAAAAATTTATTTATCTTATTTTACTAAATTTAATGCACATGTTTATATTTATGTTGAATACTGAGTAAATGTATGATATAATTTTAATTTTATTGATTTTATACTTTATTAGCTATATTTATATTATTTTAATGCAAAATTAGACTTAAGTATTTTTTCTACTCCAAGTAAGTATAACATCTAACGTGCATACGTAAGTACATGCACCCCCTTTTTTTTTATTATTACATCTTTAACTTGGACAATCATGAAAATAAGAATCTAAAAAACAAATTGGCAGAATTAACTATTTTTGTCATGTACGTCCCTTCAGATCAAATTTTTAATCGAAATTTGAACTGGTGAGTTCAGAGACTTCTGAACTTAAATAAATACCAGCTAGCTAGCCTGGGTCCCCTTCCAGTCTTCTACACAGTTCCTCGCCCTGCATACTCCAGGAGGCAGTGTGTGCTTGTTGCGCAAGCGGGGGTCAAGAATATATCGACCATGTGTGAGTGTTATCGTGAGTACTAACAATGCCACTGTTTCTGTGCAACGTCCAGTGTCTTGCGTCCCGTAAAGGGCCGTGCAGGCCACTCCAGTGTTTCAGGGGCACTATGCAACCCGCGTTAACCTCATAAGATTCAATGCTATTTTCATTTTGCTTATAACTTATTAACCAATATAGATTTCGAAATGATGCTTGCTTGATATGCAAGACAACGATGCTCTTATCAACGCCCCTTTCTTGAAAAATGTGCATAAATTATGGTTTTGTACTAATCTTTACTGATATGCATAAGTGTATTGTCTAGGTTTTGAACCATAATTTATGCACATTTTTTGAGGAAAGGGTCTTTGATAAGAGCATCGTTGTCTTACATATCAAGCAAGCATCGTTTTGAAATCTATATTAGTTAATAAGTTATAAGCAAAATGAAGATGGCATTGAATCTTATGAGGTTGACGGGTTGCGTAGTGCACCTGAAACACTGGAGTGGCCTCTTAGGCAACTTTCAGTGGTGTTCATCGTCGATGGTGATGTGGTAAGTACCCACGGGTACATCTTCGAGCCACCGTGTGAGTGGACTGGTCTTGTGTTTGCGTGCCGTGGACTGTGTGGAAGCGGGGGTCGCCGTGCCGTGCGCAGGTGCAGCCTCGAGTCATCTCGTTCGAGGAGCAGGTGGCGAGCATCCGCCAGCACCTGGCCAAGATCTACGAGGGCGAGCAGAGCTGGCGGGAGGCGGCCGACGTGCTCGTGGGGATCCCCCTGGAGACCGGCCAGAAGTGAGTGTCCGTCCGCCCGATTAACCTCGGTCACCTCAGTTTGTCTATTAGAAATAGAATTTGTTTCATCAATCTTTAGCTAAGGATTTTTTTCCTGCCTGGCGGGACTTGTGAGTCCCACAATGTTTGAAGCCCCATAGAAGTAGTGTGTGCATGTTTGAAACCACATGCTGCCTGTCGGGACCTCTGGGTCCCTGTATAGCTCCGCTCTGCCAGTTGTCGAAGAAGTTCGATTGACAGCCGAGAGGTTGCAGCACTAAAACGGCAGCGCTGCACCAGTCTGGAGCGCCCTTTTTTTTTGTTCGTTGAGCTGGACATATGATAAATGCCTGTCAGGCCTTAAAAGTCCCATCATTAAAAAATATATTAAATATAAATAAAAAAAATTTGGAAAAAATTATGGTCTCCTTTCATGCCTACTTAAATATAAAAATGAAATAAAAATTACAAAATTAAAAATTAAATTTTTTTACATTTCTAGGCAGGAAAGGGTTAAGTAAAAGACCGAATTACAACCTGACAGCAGCTTATATTAAATCGGCGCGGCACAGCGCGCATGCGCCAACCCCCGGGAGGGGAGGCGAGGAGAAATCAAACACACACTAGGAGGGGGAAGGGGGGGGGGGGGAAGATGCGCTGACGCGCAAAGTTTTGAAGGTAGAGGACCTGACCGCTACAAGAAATTCATCAGTTTCTACGATTTTTTTTTTTTCAAAGTAAAGTAAATAAAAGTAGCCTGTAGTTGACACCGATACAGATATAGCTAAATCATACATAGGAACATCACTAGGAAATGTTAAGTATAATGATTTTTGGGCTTTTAACATTTAGATTTTTTTGATTCATATTGATAGTATTGAAAACTAAGACAGTGAAAATAAGTAACATTTAAATTTGTAGAAACTGACTATACTTGTCCGATGGATGTGTCGTGTGCCCACACTCTGTTTTGCCATGTGTATGTTCGTCATCTGTCGGACGGGATATTGTATGTTTCACAGTAAACTCTTCCCTGCTTGATCTACAAGAAACCCCACAAAATCTTGTAGATTTTACAAGATTTTGTGGGGTTTCCAGTTCCCCTCCCCCCTCCCCCCTCCTAAATTGATGATTCTATTTCTGATTTAACATGACACGTATTTGACAATGTTTCGTTCTCCTAATAAGAAAATCCCTCAAGATGCAGGTAACATGGATAAATCTCCACAAGTTTTATGTAAGTCAGAATCACATAATAGTGAAGAACTAATCAACTTAGTTAAATCTCTTTGCAATAAAATTGAAGATTTAAATAATGATAATTTGATCTTTAACACATTAATGTTCTATATGCTAGATCTGAAACATCAAGCATGAGCTGTTTCAAACTAAGCAACACTTAAATTCCATGAGTGATAGTGGTTTATTGTATAGTTAAGCACATAAAATAGTTTCTATCAACAAGAGAATTGACGTGGCGTGGCTGAACCACCGGGTAAGTCTGGAAACCGCGCACCGCCTGATTCAGTTACAACTCAGCGTGTTCCGCTGGAAGTCGAGACCTTGCATAACTCTCAGCCTGTGGACAGCGAAGGATTCACCGTAATGCAACAAGGATGTAAGTTTAGTTCCAACGGGAAGCAGATACCAAAGACGGTCTGAACTAAAAGAAAACACCATTGAAAGTCTGTATTAGAAATACTTCAACGTTAAAAACTATCTCCAAACCAATCTATAAAATGACGAAAGCCCTAGAATATTGCTCTAACTTTTGGAAGAACTTTCAAGTTGACTGATAGCAATAAAATTGAAAGCATTTAAAATAAAATAATTGAATTAATTAATCTTAACAAATTTCCTTATTCTATCCTCACACCTCTCTCAGTTTATAGAGACTACAATGACACACACTTTATTTAAAATTGTTACAACTCAAAAATTCAGTGTAAGTTAATCCTTAAAAATTCTGGCTCGAGAGTACCACAATTTAATAGTTGTTAAAGATCTACTTTATGCACAATTGATAACAAATCTTATCTATGGACTGATTTATAATTACAATCAGGGCTCGATTTTAGCACCTGTCCGCCTGCCCGGGACAGGCAAAATCTCATCCGGGCAGGCAATATAAAAAAGGCAACTGTCCGGTGGACAGGTGCAACTTGTGACGCCAAGGTTATTCGCACGCACTAATGCAGCAGAGGTGATTAATAACATTTATGCGACCGTGACCGCAAATAAAACGTCTTTGACAATATCTATAAATAAACCATAATGGCTGAAAGTGAGTTTGATCCAGCACCAGCAATAAATCTCTGGTATCATAATGTTCAGAGAAAACGTCGACCCTTTCAGCCTCCTTATCAAAGATGTTCAAGACAGAATCAGCCAAGTAATTCGTGCAGTGACTCGACTGAAAATGATGATTAAATAAGGATGTTAAGTGTGTGATAAAAATAGGTGCAAAATATATCAAAAATCCTTTTTTCTCACTTTTTCAGTGACTTTGAAATTTTTTTTATTTGGGTAAAACAGCGGACAGGCAAATTGGATGGCGGACAGGCAAATTTTTGATTACACCTGTCCATTGGGCAGGTTTAAATATTCCTTAAAATCTAGCCCTGATTACAATAAATTAGATTTGTAATTCTATCGGATGAATAAATTGAAATTTTAATTTTGCAATCTAGTAAATGCCTTAGTTAATAACTTAGTAATACGAATATTTGTTCTTCTCTTTTTTTATTTTTATTATTTTGTGTTGAATGTGTTATCTCCGCTAATACATGGCACTCTTGCCTTGGTGTGTTGGTAATGTGCTGTTCTTAGCTGCTATGGTGTGATGGGGTTGGGAGTCCATGTGTTTGTGGTGATAACCTTGGTTTGTCTTGTATATTTGTTGTGCCCACCATCCAAGTCTAACAACTGTCAGTGGGCATGTCACTATTTTAAATAAATAAAATTTTTTAAATAAATAAAATATATGTATGGCACCAGAAATAAGTTTAAACCACACAATCAATTTAATATTTTTTTTCCCAAGGCTTTTTAAGGTTATTTTGGTTTAGTACTTCCAATTACTCCATTTTTTGTTTTAATATTTGAGTAATTATATACATTTAAGCTCAACACTTTAAAAATAAAACTAACAATGAAACTAGTCAAAATATAAAACCATAAAATGTTTCTCTATACATTGCATTAAAAAAATAAAAATAATTGTACTTTTTATTTTCATATTTATAATGTTCTAGTGAACTAAGAAAACTTACAGATGAATATTGAATTTTTTTTTAATTTGAAGTTTTTTGTTTAACAGACTGTGATCAATATATGTGTCTTACCACGAATTGGTGAAGCATTTTATCAACGTAGTTGTACTCGATATGTACCTATTATTTCATGTGTTTTAATTTTGAATGACAATAAAGACAAAATCCACTATATTTTGAATGATGAAATTTACTTTATAACACCATAAAATCTTGGCTGTAAAAATAACCTTACAATAGAATGATTTTTAATTTAAAGTAATACATGATTTAATATTGTGCATAACATTGTGAATTTTTTGAATGATTTTTGTTTTCACCAGGCAGTACTCTGTGGACTACAAATTGGACACGTACTTGAAAATCGCACGGCTGTACCTGGAGAATGATGATCCTGTACAGGCAGAGGCATTCATCAATAGAGCGTCTTTGTTGCAGGTGTGCGCACCACTTTTATAGTTTACTTTAAAGAAATATTTAATTTATAGGTTTTGCATATTGTATGATTTATTTAAACTGACGTGCAACTTCATTCCCTATCAATATCCTGTGAGGCCATCACGGAATGACGCTCCTCAACATCAGTGGCTCCTTCTAGGGTATTTTTTGCTACGCAGTGAACTGTTCCTGCTTTGACTTTGTGTTTAGTGTTACATATTTATAAATTATTGAATTATAAATATTTCATTGTTAGCTAAACTTAAGTATTTGACGGTGCCTTAGTTTTATATTGAATTAACGCATGCAGTAAGCGTAGGAGGGGGACTGCGTGATCACTGATCAGTGGCCTTGTGACGGGTACGGAGGGCAACACTCTGCAGATCTTAGCTCGTAGAACTTGTACGTTTCTCTGAACGACCCAGTTCATCACCAAAGTGAGTGGTTACGAATAACATCAAACGTTTTGCAGGCTTATTTTATATATATAGACAGACACACACACAGAGACACACAGATAATATATATATATAAACTAATGATGTTAACATATATGATATGCATATTTTGACAAAATGATTTTTGCAGTTCGCAATGACAAAGTTTTCCAACTTAATTGGTAAACTAATTGCTATATCTGAAAGTTAATATTTTAACTATTTCAAACTATGATAATTTATTGATCGACTCAAGTATTCAGCTGGACTAGACCTAATGAAACAGATCAGTATGTTCTTAGAATGATTATCTGCCTGGTGTATTTCACAGAATTCTAACGTAATTTTAGGTCGCTTAGCTCAGGGAGTAGAACAGAAGATTCTTGTAGTTCAGAACTTCTGGACTTGATCCTCTTTGATGCAGGATCTGGAACGAAGCTGGGAAGTTGTCCAACACTACGACTTAAGTAAGAAGCTGGTCTGGAACTTGGCTGTCTTCCTTTGGGTTGGCTCAAAACTCTTAAAATAGGATGACATAAAGGAACGTCTCAGCTCTGCAAAATTCTTGAGGCACTTAACATATGCCATAGAATGATTGATGTAGTTGTACACTAGGACTGTGACAACTACCTAAGTCTGAACAAAATACAAGTCAGACTTCCTAAACTTGGACTCAAGATGAAATCTAGTTAAAATCACAGTCGTCACATATCTTCGTGTCCCCAATGCAGGATCTCTGGACCATTGGGACCACCACACACACGGGAGACGTCTTGCCTCGTCCGAAGCCTAGACTATTTCTATAAGATTTAATTAAACACATATTCATGAAATACTAATGATAAAAATAACATGGAAACATGTCCAATGTTTACATACATGTTTTTTTTTTCATTGAGTATGTTAAATAAACATGTTATTTGATGTTTTAAGCAAACTGGATTTTTTAGTTTTATTTTTTGCTTTACTTCTTAACTGATTATCTGTTTAACATTATGAGCAAGGATGTTAATTTTTTTTTTTCCGTAAAATTTTATATTGTGATAGTATGTACATATTATTTTTCATTTTCACAAGTCTTGCTAGCTAAATTTAGATGCTTTATTTCTGTAATGTACAATTTATTCACTTAATGTGTGGTAGGCCGAGTCGAAGAACGAACAGCTGCAGATATATTACAAGGTGTGTTACGCTCGCGTGCTGGACTACAGACGCAAGTTCATCGAGGCGGCACAGCGCTACAACGAGCTGTCGTACCGCAACATCATCGACGAGGGAGAGCGCATGATGGCACTGAAGAATGCTCTCATATGCACCATCCTGGCCTCCGCCGGTCAGTATCGCTCACTTCTGCCACACTTCGTGGCACGACAGAGCACCAAGGTGTATTGCTTCGTGATTTGTTGAGTGTGTATTTTCCAAGTCTAACAAAACACTAGGAATGAATATTTTGGCTTATTTCCAGAAGTTTTATTTAGTCTGGTTTAAGTAATTGTAATTAAAAGTTGATGGACAACAAGCACTTTGTGGTGAAAAAAAATAATATGATTTTGATAAAGCTTAAATTATTGTTGTTTCACTTCAGGACAGCAACGAAGTCGTATGTTGGCCACCCTGTTCAAAGACGAGCGTTGCCAGCATCTCCCAGCGTATTCTATTCTGGAGAAAATGTATTTGGACCGCATCATCCATCGCTCAGAACTCCAAGAGTTTGGAAATTTTCTCCAGCCTCACCAGAAAGCCTCAACTTCAGATGGTATGTTTAATTAAAAATGATAAATAATTTGTTGGCTCTCAGTTATGTATAAGATTATGTTTCCCCTAAACAAACTAAACAATTTTCAGTGTGGAGTCAAGAAAATATTCAAACAGTTCAAATCACATGGCTCTTAAAGATATGAAGATGATGAAAAAAAAAATGAAAATTACAGTTTCCCGTTTGAGGCAGTAGAACCCTGTTATAATGTTTTTCAAGTGGGCTAGAAAAAAAAATTACAAGCAGAGAAAATTTTTTACCAAATGGACTCATCAAGCTACGTAAACAAATGCAATGTTAAAACCACTGATGTATACACTTGATGCTCAAATTTTATTAACCAAGCCAACATTTTTTCAACTTAATGATGCTTCCAGCTTCTGTTTTATTTGTCTTTAAAGACACACTGTCACATTCCTGTAAAACTGCCTCACAATTTGTAACAACGTTTGAAGTGGGAATGCCTATTTCCAATTCCTTGACCTCGTGAAAATGTGTAATTTTGGGATTCCTACTTAGGTACAAAGGAAGTTAATTAAACTGTTAGCAATATATGTATAACTTTTTTTTTGCCAACTTGGAAAAGGTCCTATGGTTCGGAACATTCTATAATCCGTCATCAATCGAGCTGCTCACAATCAGATTTTTTTTAGTGGATTCCGACTGTTGACTGTGCCCCTAGGTTGCATTACTGCTCTTTTGGCGTGTTTAGTTCACCTAGCGTGTATTGTTACAGTCAGTTTTCATTCCAGTACAGTTTTTCCTGTTTTACATTGGGTTACACTTCACAGGTACATTTCTGTAATTATTTTATGAGACAAGATTTAAGTCACAGGTGCAGTAAGATATCAGGGACTTTTAACAGTACTGCTCATGTTGTTATTTTTATAGAACAACCTATTGTCACTTTTTTTTTTAAAAAAAAACACCATGCTATTTACTAATTTTTTTATATCCCTGTCAAAACTATATTCTTGTTTGATAATCAGGCATTGCTGTGGTCCTGAAAGTGCAAAAGTAAAAACCTTTCAATGTGCCATGAATATACAGTATCATTAAATAAGCCTGTGCAAATACTGGTTTTTTGATGCAAAGCGAATATCAAATTGAGTGTTTTGCAAAGTGGAATCAAATCACGAATGTTGTTCTCTGCGAAGCTGTATTACGCTTATTTTATAGAATACAGGATTGAAGTAAGTAAAAAAAATAAAAAAATAAAAAAAATTTACATTTGTAATTTTTGAATTAAGTGATTAACCAATTGGGTTGTATATATAACAACATTCAACAAAATTATAAAATAACAATGCGTAATAATAATATTAAGCATTCATAAAAGCAAACAGAGCAACATATGTTGATTTTTTTTTAAGTAAATTAATTGAAGTAAAACATCTAGAACAAAAAAAAACGCAATATTTTCATGAGCAAATCTTAAGCTTCAGGCGTTTTAAAGCTTTGGAACAAATGCAAAGTTTCACTTCAGCGGCAAAAGCTTTGCGTCACAACTGAAGCTTCACGCAACATGAATAGCGAATTTCCTGGCGAAGTCAAATTGAATATTAAAAAGAGCTTAAGTCGAAGCTTCGCGCTGGCCTGTCAGCAAAACCAGTTTGTTTCTAGTGTGTAGCCAGTGTGTTCTCCCTTGCAGGCTCGACCATTCTGGAGCGAGCGGTCATCGAACACAACCTGCTGTCGGCCAGCAAGCTGTACAACAACATCACGTTCGAGGAGCTGGGGGCCCTGCTCGAGATCCCTCCGTCCAAGGCCGAGAAGATCGCCAGCCAGATGATTACGGAGTCTCGCATGAACGGACACATCGACCAGATCGATTCCATCGTGCACTTCGAAAGTAAGTCCTTCTCTATTTGTACAGTACAGTATGTGACTTGCGCTAAACAGTGCCTTTCTTTCTGGCATATAAGTAGGGGACAAGATGTTATGGTGGATTGGGATTTAAAAGAAAATTAACACAAAAACGCAAGTTAATTCATGAAATAAAATAATTTAAGCAAATCATTATCAAAATCACTGAAATTTGGTTCATCAAAATTCAATGGCTGGCATTATTTTTAATTTTGTTAACACAAAATGTACGTACAAAGTGAATTGTAAATGTAAATTATATTTCCCTTTTGATACGTATACAGTGAAACCTCATTATAAAGTAGTACCTCATTTTAAAATTTTTTTTTTGGGTCCCAACAAGATGATTTACTTTTAGTAACAGTTCAGTATAAAGTACTTTCATTAATTAAGTACAAAAGGTGAGTTTTTTTTTCAGGTATGTTGTAATGAGATTTCACTGTATCCTTTTTAATTAACATATTGCAACCAGTGTATTACTAATCATTTTAATGAAATATGGATTTATTAGCGATTAAAATGACGTTATTTAACAGGAAATAATTTTATGGGACATTTTACCATTTAAATAATAATTACTGCAAAATTTTCATCAATAAACCACTTTTTTTTTAATGCCAGTGTTACACTGAGATGGGTATTTTAAAAATAAAACTGAGCCAAAAATAAAACATTAAATTTTTTCCACAAACTGTATGTTGAGAATTGTATGCATGTTTGAAGAGCTTAAATTTAGTACTTGTCCCATATTCTCTTTTTTGTGCTACTTGTGTCACTGTTGCACAAAAGAGGATGGAAATAACTATTTTTAGAAAAAACTAAATTAACTAGTTCAGGCATAATTTTTTTTAAATTTTTACCCTTATATCAATGTGTTAGTGTTGTGTAACTGACATGCTTTACATGATTACATGTTCTCTCTTTTTATGCTGCAGAATTTAAAAGCAAGGAGGTTAAACTGATATTCCCTTTTTGTTTATAAAACTGCTACTCCACATTTATAGTGGCTTCCTACATTGTGTGACTACGGAGTGATAACAGCTAAGCTACAGATTCTCATGTTACAGTCACTCACCTCTCAGTCAGAGATTTTAGGCAGATAATGCACACTGTGGGTAATATTGGTGGGGAATAGAATCATAACGTGTAGCTGCTAAAATAAATATATCTAAGTTACTTTTCAGATTATTTTCTCTTCCCCCCCCCTCCTCCTCCTCCACACAGTAGGAGGGTCATTGTTTTACACATTTCCTCATTTTCTGAAAATTCAAATTTGAATGATTGTAACTTTTTTTTCCCTTACCAGCTCGAGAGGTCCTACCAACTTGGGACAAACAGATCCAGTCGCTGTGCTACCAAGTGAACCAGATCATTGAGAAGATCAACAATAATGAGCCAGAGTGGATTAACAGGGTGTCTGAAGAGCAAATGGTTCATTGAATGGATTTTTTCTCTCCTTACACTTAAATGTATCCCAGTAAAACTAAGAAATTAATTTTTTTTTATTTACAATAAATAATAAAAGTTGTGTTATTTTACAAATTTTTTATTGTTGGTGGTTTTCATTTTTTTAGCCAGTAAAAAAAAAAAAGTTTGGAAAACATTCAAAAAATGTCGACTTCGATGTCTTCGCACGCAGCAACTGGAGCGGTCTCGGGAAGAGGTAAAGGTGTCGGCGATGGGACGTAGGCGTTGGATGCCAGGTGCTCTTTGAAGAACTCCCCTCCTCTCTCGTCGTACTCCTGCCTGGTGACCAGGTACCTGTCTAGCTGCGACGCCGCGAACGCCCGAGCGCCGTGCCAAGCGTCTAGCACCGGGTTCGAGGCAGTCACGACCTTGAAGCTGGACCGGAAGGGGCGGATCTCGCGCAGCTCCTTGGTCATCCTGGCGACGAGACCCGGGAGGGTGGCGCAGCCCCCCGTCAGGAACACGCTGGCTACCAGCAGCGCCTGGGTCTCGGGCGGGTAGCGCCTCAGCACGTGCTCCACCGTCTCCGCGATCCCCGCCTCCGCCGAGCCCACCATGGACGGCTGGAACAGGATCTCCGGCGCCCGGATCCGCTCTATGCCCACGTGCAGCTGGTGCGTTTCTGCCGTGTCCGCGCTCGTGCCGGCGCCCGCGCCGCCGGTCCCTTCGAACTCGGGGTCGTGGCGACGCAACACCTCCTCTAGTTCCAGCAGCCGTTGTTCGTCGTCGCTGTCTGAATCACCTCCTTCCTGCAAAGCGGAACACAATGCCTGTTGGCATCACTTATAGCCCAAACAAAATCTGTTAACCTGCCAAGAAGTCAAACCTGCAGAATTACCCCATAACATAATTACCCCATAACATAATTATGTTAATTTGGTGAGCCGCCACTCAACACACCTACTCTCACAGGAGAAAAAAAACTGCTCTTGTGACGCCATCAACAACCAATCACAGCGCATATTACTCTTTCGACCAATGACACAACATTACACATAGAAAAATCAGCCAATCATAGGCACATGGAACAGCATCTCGACTAAATCACGAGTCATTCTCATTATGATAGTATCACGTGACTGCCATTGTCTCTTTCTATCCTGACTTCCTTGTCTTTAGATGTTGCATTATCTCGCTTAGCAAATAAAATACAGAAGAAAAATGTGGAACGCACATAAAAATCTTAATAAGTAAGCAAAAAATGGTTAAAAATAACTTAAAGTGACTACATATCACAATAAAGTAAACAAACCATCTGAAATATTACAAATAATAAATAAATCTAAATTATGTCCACAATCTATGTTAAAAACAAACAAATACTTCTCAAAGGAATAAACAGCTGTAGATTAAATCATTCCCAGCAAACCTAACCCTATATAATTTCCGATCATAAGGACATAATAAACCTTTCGTAAACTATTTGCAAAGTGGGGAGGGCAGTAACCTGGGTTGTTGAGCTTATGCCAAATGTGTTCTCCCCGTTAATTTCCTCAACCCGTACAGACCACCCGGACAGCGGGAGTCTCGAATCGCACCTTGTTGATGACCTTGTACACGTCCCAGTCCTCGTCCCTCATGCCGAAGTTGTCGTCTCGCTTCTCCTTGCGGGCCAGCTGGCTGATGATCTTCATCCTCATCTGCGCGGCGGCCGTGTGGCGCTTGGCCATGTCCTGCCGCCTCTGGCGACGGGCGTTGCGTCGGTCCAGGATGTCTTGTCTGGAGCAGACACCACAAGCACCGCGTGCGAGTACCAGTTTTGTTTTTATTATTAAAAGAAATATACAACAAGTCAAGTCAAATTGCTAATGTATTTGCTCAACAAAGCTGTACTACACAGATTTTTATGAAATACTGAAATGAAGTAAAAAAAATAATATTTTAACATTTATTATGATTAAAAACCAATTGGACCCTTTTTTTTTTAACACCATTCAATAGAAATGTTAAACTAACCACGCATAAAATTAATTTTGTGCATCCGCCAGGCCTGAGTGTCACCTTTTGATGTATATACGTATATTTTTTTATAAGTAAAACACTTTATGCATGTGAACCATATGTACATAACACACAAAAGTTAATTATTTTCATACCATTAAAATATGTATTAACAAAGATCTATCCTATTTTAAAAAATAACAATACAGTAGAATCCCGCTGATGCGACCCCTCACGGTTTCCAGAAAAACGGACTTATAAACGGAATGGTCGCAATAGAGAATTCGGGCCAATTTTACTCCCCCTCCCTCCCCCCAATTATAAAGTGAATTTGCGTCACGCGAGTTCGGCTATGCTAGCCGGATGGTTGTTATTTTCGTTCAAAACGTGGCGAAGGAAATTGTGTGGATCAGGTAGAAAACATTCAGCTATAAACGAAAGATATAAGAACAATGCTATCCTGAAATGCTGTGACATGTTTTTGGAGTAGATAATCACAGCGACAGACCGACAGGATGCGCTCCCGTCCTTGCCTTCAGCGATGTTTATTTTGACAGCTCAAGCAATTATCTTTTCCACGTCCCTTCACAGCGTAAAAAAAAAAAAAAAAAAGAAAAAAAGAGGTGTGAACGGGTAAATGAGTTGAACTTGCACTTCCGCTTACTGCAGGGCTCGCTCTCTTTTATCTCTGTCTCCCCCTCCCACAAATATATTGGTTGGCAGGTCTCGCCCTCTTCACCTTCTTTATCTTATCTCTCACACACACTTGAAGCACCTAATACATCGCGCCCCTCAAATTTTTCAATTGCAAATTGCTGCCTTCCTTCTGTACTGCATTTATAATTTCTTCTCTCTTTTTAAGAATCGTGAAGAGAGTAGACTTCGGAATGCCATATTTCTGTGCTATCTTCGTCTTGGAAATTGTTTTCTTATCCACTTGCTGTATAATCTCATAATTTTTCATTAGCGACAAACGGGCTCTCTTTATACTCATTTTCACGAATCCACGAGTCCGTGTAAATTGAAAAACGAGTCACAATCGTCAAACTGGACCGGGACCGGGACGGCAATAGACGCACGCGCAGATGCTATCAGGTGATGCGCGCAGTTTACCGGTATTGGCTAGCTTGGACAGTCTAGAGGGGTGGTATCTATTTTTAGCCGTCTTTTGTATGCCTGCCTGCTTACAGTACAGCGCTCGCCAAGATAAACGTGAACACACAGCGCCCAACAAAGTGTAACAGACTTGTTTTTCAGCAGATTTTACTCAAATTTTCGACTTTATCTGCTCATATTTTTCACGGTTTCTCAAAAAAACGGTCGTATAAACGGAATGGACGCATCAGAGGGGGGTCGCATCGGCGGGATTCTACTGTACATAAGCGTTTTCAAATGTCACGTGCAGTACTAAAAAATATCATTAAATCTGTTGTAAAATTCATATTAACATTTGTAATAAAGAAAAAGCTACCCCATTATTAAAATAGATACTAAAATATATTATTACGTTAGCGCTGTATTGGCACTATAAAAGAAAGCAATTATATCCAAATAATAGGTGCTTATGTTTCCTAAGGAACAATAGGTATATGTATCTATATATAATCACGCAAAATATACCTTTTTTGTTTCACATTTTCTATCCACAGGTCGAAATCCTCTTGGTCTTTTGGCTTCAAGATTTGCTTGACGGACTTCGATTTTGGTTCCTGCAAGCATTTCAGAACTGCATCACGATCCAGTTAAAAAGAAAAAAAGAATGGCTGAAACAATCGACTGCTTCCAAGTCTGAATGCACTTGCCTCCGTGATGGATTCGTCTGCCGTGTTGGCAGCAACTATCTTCTGTCTCGTGCGCTCGATCCTGGCCTGCAGCGTAGTGATCAGCTTCTGCAAGTCAGCTATGCTGGATAGCTCATACGAGTCGAGGATGTTCTGCAAGAAAGCAAAAGCACAATAAATAGACACAATATTTTATGGTTTTATTTTTTAGGCCAATTTCATTTATAAAAAAGGAGATATGTTATTTTTTTTTTTATGAATCCTGTTTATCCATAAAGATAGGTTACTAATCCACAAATATGACACTTACGTAAATGTTTCTGAATACTGAGTTCACCAAACTGTGTCATTACAATATAAAAATTGGTAATAAGCAAGTCTAACTAATCGGAACAATAAAAAAAAAAGGATTGTAAAGTATTTGTCTCTGTCGAAAAATGTACCAACGTTGCAAATTAAAAATGAGTTTCTAACATAATAATAGCTGCAAATTAAAAAAAAAAACTTTATTATTCAATCATTTTGGTAAAAAATTTCATGCTAAATTAATTAATTACATCAGTGTTTTCATTAAAATGCTGAAATTTTATGATTTGAGTTGCATTTCAGTTCTTTGTGCTGTATTAACTTAAATATTGGTGTTATGTGGTGACTGACATGCTTTTCTTTTTTTATCAACTCACCATATAATCTTGTCTAACAATAGGTATTTTTATACTCAGTTAAGGGTACCTGACTTCTAGTTCACCGTTTGGATTATCCAACCAAATTTCCAGGACACTGATGCATAAATACATACAAGAATCCTTGTTAAGAAGTTTCTCAAGGCACTTAGAAATTTAAACTTATTAACAGGGAAATTTATTTAAAAAATAAAATTGTGTGAAATTAGAATCACGGGTCGAGGGCTAAATCTTTTAAAATTATTAGGCTGGATATTTTATTAACTGTGATTTCTTACGAGGTTTTTAATGAAGTAAATCCACCAAATCTCTAATGTGTGGTGTTTTTATAACAAAATGTGATTTTTATATGAATAGTGCATTAAACAATACACTGACTTTTTTAATTTTTATTTTTATTTTTATCAAATAAAACTGAGGAATTAGAACACCAAACACAAATACTTGTGGCATCACTTACATCACATGATTTTGACAGTTCTGTTGCAACACACGTGACATGTAGGAACAACTAAAAATCAGTCTTAATATGGCAATCAAAGTAACATCATCAGCCAAATGACCACAAATGGTTGCCAAAGCTTGGTGCATGTTGATCCATAACATATACTAAATCAAACTCCATTCTAAAAAAAAAAAAAATACACATGGTCTGGACTGGTTCAAACTAATGAACATGGTGTTTGCATTTACAAAAACTTGTAAAATACAGTATTGTGGAGGGCAATTTGATTTTTCTTGCATACTTAAAAGTTGTTTTTTTTTTTTAAATTTTTTTTTTTAAATTATGGTTGTATATCTTGTCAACGATGTTGAAACCGACAAACGACGTACGAGTCGAGGAAATTCGGGAACAAACAGGCCGCGGCCTGCGTAAGGACCGACCCGGCATTTGTCCGGAGTATCCTCGGGAGTCCACGGAGAACAAGAAGGGATCTCGATGGATCGGGGATTCAAACCCATCACTCTGGGAAGCAAGGCCACACCGTTTTGCCCTTGGGCCGTCTTGCCCAGCGAGGTGGGCTGACCTGAAACTCTTCCTCTTCTCCTTCCTCGAGCAGGTCCTGGGCGGCCAACAACTGGTTCAGCTGCTCCTCGTCTTCCGCCAGCTGCGAACAAGACGGTGCAGCCACAGCACTGCAGGTGTTACAGACACACACACAGATCATAAACATTTTGCCACAGCTCGCAATACAGAAATGAAAAATTTTCGGCTCAACGCGGCTGTTGACCCATGCTTGGGGGGTCTTGTCGAAGTTAACATTACTCGTGGACTGCGGCAACAAAAACGACATTTGCAGTTGCCCGCTGTCCGCGCGAACTGAATGTCACACCCTCCAGTCGTGATATTACAGCCGGGACCCAGAAGGGGTGCGTGTATGCAGGGGTAAAAATGGAGGTGTGTGTATATGTATATATATGTGTGTTTGTATCCTCCCTGCCCTGCAGAAATCCTTTTTAAAAAAAAAAAAAAACTATCATTGCTACCAACCAACAAATGGATAGAATTTTTTAAAGCAAATAGTGGAAAAAAGTGTGGTTCTATTCATCTTCCCCCCCTCTCCCCCTCGAATTTGAAATTTGTTGGTAAACTTCAGATTGTAACACGGTATACAAAAACCTCGGGAAAGATTTTTTTTTTAAATAAAAAAAAGCACCTTTGAATACAATGATACAAATAAGATAAAATCCCCAGTAAGGGTACGTCAGGTGGGGAGCCGGGGAGCCGGGGACTGACCCTCTCCTCGCGCTTGCGGGCGTTGATCTCGACGAGGCGGCGCGCCAGCTCGCGCCGGCGCTCGCGCTGCTGCTCGGGGGCGAGGCCCGGCGCGGGCGCGGGGGCCGCCCAGGGCAGCTGGATGCGCCTCACGTGCCGCTCGTAGTGGTCGGGGTCCCCCCAGCGCCGCAGCTCCTGCTGGTAGTCCTCCGCCACGTAGCACTGCTCGTGCACCAGCAGCTGCAGGGCAACACCACACCCGCACCTGCATGGTCCCGTCTTTACGTCAAGTTCATTTTTAAAATGCAAGAGTTTGGGGCTATTGCTTTTCAGGGATGTGCGAGTACCCGATTTTTTTCGGGTACTGTTCGAATCCACAATTACCCGAACCCGGAATCGTTGTACGTACATGGATTCGAACAGTATTACAAATATTCACAAAAGTTATAAATTAATTTAATACGGCTCAAAAATACTAGCAGTGAAAAATAAAATTGGGCTACTATTACGTAAGTATTTATAATATGATGTATCAAAGAAAGATATGTAAATTAAATAATTAACACGGTGACATTAAAAGAATTTCAAGGTTTCAAGAGCTTAAACTATAATTACGAATTTCGTCGTATAGCAAACTATAAACTAAAAACAATTACATACCTACAAGAAAAAAAGTCTAGGCTATTATTGGAGAAAAAAATTGGTTTTGTTTGATGAAACGTTTATAAATCTGAGATTTCCCTGTAATGTGCAGTTTATTACGATTGAGTTGGAGAATCGAATATGTTTTGGTTTTCATATTTTAAAGTGTTTATTATTAATTAAGTTTACATAATTATAACCATTTCAATCTCAGTGTAATAAATAATTGCCAGTAGTTACAGTTAGAAAAAAGAGAACACACATTAAATTTAAATTAATCAGTTATTTTTAATTATTCTGTGCTTAATATTCAGAATCAGATTCGTATCTCAAATATAGCCAGGGATTCGAATCGGATTCGAACCAAACTGAAAATCAAGGATTCGCACATCCCTATTGCTTTTATTATTATTATTATAGTGTTTATAAGTGTATGTATTATTTAACAAATAATACAACTAGGGACAAGATAATACGGTGGATCGCGATAAAACCGAAAAAACCACGTCTATACCCCATACAACACCGAAATTCAAGTTAATACACCAAAAAAAGCAACCAACGAGAAACTAATATAAGCGTTTTTCAACCAAAACTTAACTCTTAATGACAAATACCCAATCTTTTAAATATATTAAATTCAATGAGAGTAATTTATTTAGCATGTGTATTTGTACCACAATTTAATTTAAAAAAAAATTAAAACATTCACTTTTTTTTTAAATCTTAAAACTGTTATAAGTTTAATATATTTTACATTACAGCCTTAGAACATTTTTCTAACACAGAAATACTTAACATATTTATTTTATTTGTTCCGTTAAGTTAGGCATGCTTACTACAAATCATTATACGTATATTGAAAATAAGCATCATGTATCAGTCAAAATGACACTGTTTTAGAGAAATTAGTACCTTGGAACATTTAAGTGACACATTTGTTCAGTAATATGCTATCTTTTTAAATAAACACATTTAAAAAAAAAAAAAAAAAAACAACACCGAAATCATTAGAATAAGTAAAATTTGTGATACTTGCATTATATTGGATTTGAAATTTTCGTAAATGATACGCTAATAATTTGCATCTAATTAAATTAACATGCATGAAAGTCCGTGAAAATTCCGGCAACGTCTGCTCGTGCAGTTATCGATCCGAGATCATTGCCATTGAACCGACCTGACAGTCTATTCACAGCGCTCACGAAAATGTCAAAGATGGTCAAACCAGCATATTGACTCGAAATCACGTCTAAGGGTGCAACAGGCAATTAGAAATTAAACCCGAGAATACCGAAATCTTTGGTTTTGAAAATAAAATTGAGGGTTGACAGGGTTTGACGAGGGACGAAGGAGGCAGCTAGCCGGTGCCCACCTCGGCGCGGCTGAGCGTGATGGCGTTGAAGTGGGCCGGGTACTTGAGCTGCAGCAGGCGGTGCAGGTAGCCCGCCACGTGGGCCCCGCCCACGTTGACGCGCCGGGCTCCCCCCGGGTCCGCCCGCCCCCCCCACCACGGGCAGCACGTGGGTGGCGTGGTGGCCGCAGCTCACCACCAGCCCCGTGGCGCCCTCGGGGGCTCCCAGGCGGTGGCTGAACAGGGCGTCCACCCCGTAGGCCAGGCCGGGCACCCCGTAGCACTCGAACAGCAGCTCCGACATCACTGTCGCCACACACCGACACCTCGCTCGCTCGTCCGGCACGGTGCTGCCTCACACCGCTGTGCACAACAACTGTAGTATCTTTCTACTTATTATTCTATTCATGGTACTCACCTTAGTTACATGTAGTATTTCAATTTTATATAATTGTAATTTTTAATTAATCTAAATTTTTTTTATATATATGTGTGTGTGTGTTAATTTAACCATGTTACTCTCGTGAAACTTTTTGTTAGTTTTAAGTAATTATTAGAATTTAAGCATTCATATGGATATTTGTATGTTGTATTGTCTTGTCTTTGTTTTGTCCTACTATTTTTGTGTTCTTATAATTGTTTTGTTCTGTTACTGTATTTGTTTTGTACATACTTGTCCTACATGTTGTTGTGCCCACCGTTGGAGCCTTGTGAACCAAACACTGAATTGTAATTGTTCCACATAGGTATGTTGAGTAAACTTAATATAACCTGGTTAGATAATTTAAAGGGTAGCATTCAATTTAAGAAAGTGTATTTTTATTGGGGGGGGGGGGGGGGGTGTGTGGAGACAATAAAATTCACGAAAAGTTAGTTTTTGTTAAGTTGGCAAAAAGTGAAGAAAAAAAGAAAAAAAAGAGCAGAGAAAGGGTAGTAAAAAAAGTGCGCCGAAAAATTTAATGAATAAGTGTTTTTGTAAGTAGTATTGGAGCCTAAACATTTGTTTATGTTTATTTTTATCCAGACAAACAGACCATGTCAGCAAAATCAGAGTTTTAAATATTTTAACAAAAAAAAACTGAGAAAAAAATGGTATGACTGACAGATGATTGCGATACATACATAGTTGGTGGCTACCAAAGTTAGTTTACGATTTGTCGACAGAAATGTCTAACTCAGCTGATTAAACAATGCCATGTTCGTTTGTTCACACACTGTACTGCAAAACACACACACACACTGTTTTATTTAAGCAGTCTACACAAGAAACACAAGATTGCAAGGACGCAACACCTAACAAACTCAAGAACACTATAGTAGATCATTACACACATAGGTCGCAAGACATCACTAACCATAAAACCCAAAAGTGTAAAACTGTAGAAAAATTTTCTTCGCAGGCTTGTAATTATGTTTTTTTCTCTACAAAATATTAAGAAATTGTTTTAAAAGCATCATTTATTTCACTATGTGATGGTTTAATAAGTAAAAATGATAAATTAGTGATAAAAAATTTATTCTTCTATGTATACCTTACGCATCTTTTAAATTTTTTTTTTTGGAAAACTTCACATATAAAAGTTACAACACAAGAAGGTGAAAATTGGCCATTGGCATCTTGCGTAATTTATAAATGGGAATTTGAAAATGTGGTTCCCTTACTTTTTGCGAGTGGCATTTCTTGAGTAGTTTATGAACCCATCCTACGATGACGGGATCTCCGAGACTGCGGTGGGCTCCCAACCCATTTGGGCACAACTCACTGCTTGTGACAGAGTCCTTGCGGAGTGTTGGCAGTGCACCCATGACCCTCACTACATATGCGTGACACGTTAGTAATCACGGTGACCGAGGACCCACCATGGACTAACGATGGATATAGAAACAGCACTGTGCAATAACACATCCGTGGCTCCAAAATTAAACTTCATACATGCCAATAGAACTGCCATAACCAGAGGAGCACCCCTGAAAGCATAAAAAAAACTATAACCATTCTAACATTCCCAAAAACAAAACGGGAAGAATTAAAAATACAAACAGTAGGCATAGTGGTACTATCCCCCCCCCCCCCCCCCCCCAACCAGAAATGTAATTCTACATATGTTCCTGGCCATAGCAGACACTGCTGGTGAATTGTTTGGCTTATAAAATCTCATAGCATTTTCTATGTAAAATTTTTCATTCAGTTGGTGTTTGAGATTTATTAATTCGTGCATTTGAATATATTCTGCATCAAGTAACTACTATTTACATTTGAAATCTTAAATAAAACAGTGTGTGTGTTGCAGTACAGTGTGTGAACAAATGAACATGGCTTTGTTTAATCAGCTGAGTTAGACATTTCTGTTGAAAAATCGTAAACTAACTTCGGCAGCCACCAACTACGTATGTATCTCAATCATCTGTCTATCATACCATTTTTTTTCTCATTTAAAATATTTAAAACTCTGATTTTGCTGACATGGTCTGTTTGGATAAATATGTTTGGGCTGCAATACTATATAAAGTAAAATTATTTAATATGTAGAAAGATATAAAGGAATTATTATTTTTTTACTATAGTTTTTACTTCAGGATGCAATTATGCTGACTTAGGTATATGACGAATGATGAACTAAATTAGAAAATCTCTAGTTTGAGAAAAAGTCAATGTGAAACATGCAATATATCAATTTACCAACCACAATTATTTGGTAGCGAGTTCTTTAGGATTTTAGTTTTAACTTTTAATTACATAGTCATGAGGACTTCAGTATTTTCCTTTTAAATTTATGCTGTGTATAGTCTGCTATTTTAGTTTTAATTTTGTCTTTTCTTGTCTTTTATCAACAAGAATGATGGAACATCATTTCAGCTGCTTTGTACGAGAATGGTCTTAGAAGCTTAGAAGGAAAAATTAGATTCTAGTTACTAGATAGTATGATAAAAAGAACAGTAGAGATTCAATTAAACCCATCAGAAAAAAAAAAAAAATTTAATTTTAATTTGTGATAAAAAAAAATTGGTGTTAGTGAATACTGACTTTCCATATTTCAATTAATTTTTATGATATGCGATACTGCCACATATCATTGAATATTGCATTTTAAAGATACACAGCTGTATGTTACTTTTGATTTTTCTAAACTATTCTTGACAAATATTGAAACTAAATAAATACTTACTATGGAATTTCATTACAAAGTACATTACTTTAAAAGATTTCTCAATATAACTTAAAGTATGTATTTTTCAATCCCTGTTCACTATAATATTCATACTATAATATACTTATTGATTAACAAAACTGTGGAAATTTTACACATACGTTGCAATGAGACATCACTGCAAACAGATATAGTGGTAAAAAAAATATTCACAGGAACTCACGATACTGCATTGAAGTTATCTAGTACAAATGCTTGTGCACGCAACGGTCTGAAGCCGCCGAGACGAACGGAACTCACGCTGCCGTGAGTAGTTGGGGTTGAGGAAGGCCTCGGTGATCAGTATCGGGTGGTTGACGCTCCCCTCCGTGTCGATGCCCAGGTGCGTGAACGTGTAGTCGAACACCTGCTCCTGGGCCTCGAAGTGGGTCACCACGTTGCGGTCGAACTGCGACTTCAACTGGAAGCGCACCGCTTCTATGTTCGTGATGTCGTTTCCAACCTGGTTCTCCCCCTCCTGTCAAGCGTGGACTGAGATTAAAATCACATCGTTTTGGTCCTCAATCCCGCATGTGGCTGGAAAAAAATATTTCAGCTTACCACGTAAAGAGCACTATATCACGCCAAAGAATTACATTACTAAATTAATATTTAATAAATTCTTAATAAATATGTAGTAATACATGAGGTATACTGAAATCAGAAATTTTTGATTGTGGACTACACAAATGATTATATATACTCAATAGCAATAGCCTATTAAAAGTGATTTTTAAGACATGCTTTGGTTATAATATATATTATTTTGTTTAGCTAGATTTTTATTTAAGTAAAATTAATATCAACGCTCATGAAAGAGTTAATTCTTCATGAAATTTGATTTTGTAGATTCTGTCTTCATGTCTTCGCTTTCTTATCAACACAAACCTCTCAGGTCTTTTCAAATAAATTACAATTAGGATGCTTAAATAGGTACCACAAATGAAGGTACTAGCTTTTTTTAAGTTTACCCTGTTGCTAAATTGTTTAAAAAATTTCCCTCTCCGTGGAAAACTTGAGGTGGCTACTGTACTGTATACAAATAAACTTCATTTTAATTACTGCCGTAAGCTGGTACTAGAACACATGTGGGCTTATAATTATACATTGTTTACATCTCATCTCTTCCTCTCTTCCACATTCTAACCCATATTTCATTCCCAATACTGCAGGCAAACTGTGAAATAAAGTTTGATTTAATTGAACAAAGATTTTATATGCAGACAACTCACAACTATAAAAACTGGCACAAACATCATCTGTAATATACATAGATAGTACCTTGGTTAAAATAAAATAAACATAAACATTACGTTTCTATCATATCCTATACTAAAATATCTGTAACTATATCATAGGTTATGAGATTAATAACACAAAGTAAATGTCAAAATACAAATCATTGTAAGCAAAAATTCTTTACAGGTAATCAATCATAGTTGGAAAAACGGTATGGCTGTGCGTAACAAATACAATGGTTTGATATTTTAATCTACATGCACCCACATCTAAATGTTCTAGTTTCATTCCACATCCAAAATTAGACAACGAACATCTAAAGTACTGCTTCAATATCCATTCAATTACACAGGGTTCGTCCAGCCCCTATTCACCTTCAGAAATATTTACTTATTTAACAATTAAAATAAAACTAAATTTAAATTATTTGACAAGTGATTATGACAGAAAGCAACCCAAATCATGAATCATGATAGTTATTACTGACATAAATAGTTAAACAGGTCAGAAAACTTACTTTCTTTCCTCGCTCCTTTCTTGGCTTTGCGATGAGGTTCTTGAAAATGAGCAGTGGTTCGGCATTACAGGCCCATCCAACACGTGACTGGTATGATCCTGAACACAATCACAAAACAATGTCACTCAAAAATATCTTAACACTGGTACATTAAGTGGTCTGCCTAGTCAAGGGTGTTGTTAATGAACAGGACAATAAGTGTGACCCTCGCTGGTACTTATAGAGCGGTATCACCTTTAAGAGCATAGGCTGTGAACAGACCCGATATCTTCTTGTTGTGCTTGGGGCAACTACAAGAGTTGAGCGGTATTTGTAACATTATATGGCGGAGAAATGAAAATAAAGGTGTACCACAAGTCCCTTCAGTGATTTCAAAGTAGTGCCATACCTAAAAATCATTCTGAAAACATGCGTGTTAGTCATTTTGACTCTTCTAAAAACACAGTTTAAAAATGAAATACAGAATTAGAACTACTCATCCGCCCTTTACTTAAATGCTTTTAGTGAACAGACACCACTCGTATATCTTAAGCAGTTTTCAAACTGCGTGCTTTTTCTCTGAAGCTCTGCACACTGTATGTGCGCCCGGACAGGCAGGGTCCTTAAAACTACAAAAAAAAAAAAAATTGACAGTTTATATAATGGGCCCGTGGTCAGATCACAAGCCTCCCAAAAAAGTGATTCAGGTTCGATTCCTGGCGAGGTCAAACTCGTATTATTTCCAAACTATGGTTTACCCACATCCACTCATTCCATCAATGCTCCATTCTCATCATGATGAGAGTTGACGATGTCCACAACAAGTTACGCCTACTGATTCACATCCTAGACATTTCACTAGGAATCCTTGACGGCAGTCCTGGGTAGAGGGTTGAAGGTTCACGCCCAACCTCCGGCATTAGTTTTAAAAAATCATGTTATACTAACAGTTAAAAATATAATACTTCTCTCGTGCCTTCCTACCCTTACTTACCACCCGCTGAACCTGTTTTGTCCATCCCAGGTTATTTTGTAGGGTCCTTTATCTCCTGCCCCTTCCACATATACACTTCCTTCGTTACATTCCTCTTCCTCGTGTGGATAGTCAGTTATGTAAAAACGAAAGTTGGATCAAAATCCTGCTACAGTTGGACCCAAGTCTGGTCGCAAGCAGTTTTGTCTCTTTTTCCCTCGCCCTCCTCTTGAACTGTATCACATTCGTCACCTTCTCCTCCTCTAAACTATTCCAGTCCCATATTGTTCTTAAAACTAGTGAGATTTTCCCTTTTCCTATTTCCCTTCACGCTCTAAACAATTTCCTTAAGTTTTCCCTCCTGCTTCTATAATGCCCTCTCGCTACCCTTTGTCCAGGTTTCTCCAACATCTACATTTAAATAGTAATAAAGTGAATGGGCAGTTAGGTTAGGTTAGTTAATAAAAATACTGTTCAATTATTTAAATGGTTGGTTAGGAACCATCAATTTAAAACGTAGTATTGAACTTAAAAACATAACTATTTTAGTTTCTTTTGGTACGTATCTAACCTGACCAGCCATTCAAACAACAATATTATTTTTATACTTATCTAACTATAACTTAAATAATTAACGATTTTACGCTACTTTAAATATACTTAACATAACCACTGATTAAAACAACTTTAATTACCATTACCACAACGATATCTTAGGTAATGATTAGATAACATGTCAGAAAATAAAATATGCATTTCGGAATTTTTTAGGGAAGAAAAGGCTATATTTCAGAATAACCAATTAAATATTTTACATGAATAAACACACCATTATCAATCACAATAGCTGTCGAAGAATTTTTTATACAGTCAGAATATGGATGGATTACATCAGGAATTACTTTAATGTCTTTCAACTCAAGTGTTGTCATGGTTTATACAATAATATATAGTAATTAATTCACAATACATAACAAGCACGCGCATAGAGTAAGTAAAGCACGCGAGAAAAGAAAACAATTGATAAAAATTATAAATTCCATTGTTATTGTTTACACATCGCAAATATCCATAGACTACAGAGTAGTATTGTATAGGCATTTATTTAAAATTGCCAATAGCAACGAGAAAATAACTAACTCAGCAAAAACAATAGAATAGGAAAACTTTCACAAAAAAATTGGAACTGAAAGACGCCTTATAGTTTTCAACAATATGTTGGTCATAATAATTTCCTATTGTTCTGTTTTTAAATTATGGCTTCATTAAAACTTAGTAATTAATTTAATGGATTCTGTATTAAGTAATTACTTGCCACTACTAATCATAAAATTTGTGAAGTCATAAGCGTTTAGTATTTACTTCAATTTTGGGAATAATAAAATACACTGTAAAATTCTTAACTCCATGCGCTATAAGATGTTTATAAATTGCTTAATGATTTAATATTTATTTTAACGAAGGCAAATTATTATAATTAAAGAATATAACACCATTTTTGTATTTAAAATTTGTTAACTAATAAGATATATTTCAGTTACTATCTCTTCGCTTTTATATAGACGTATAATACTGTAAACGTAGATGCTTATTCTACAACTGTCTTTATATTCGCGGAAATGGCTCCACACTGTCCTTAAAATGCATTTTTGTTATTTAATATCATTTACGAACGATATGTCACATTTATGTAAAACTAATGTGTGTTTATAGTAAGCTCAAACTTCTTGTTTTATCCGTTTGGAAACATTAGTGTAAAGTAGACGTAATTTTAAACTTTTTTTTTTCATTTTCACAAGTCTATGAATAATGGCGGCAACTGTTGTTGAAGAGCGTGATGTTCCGTCTTTGAAGAACCTAACCTCTAATTTTGGATCACCAAGTAAACCAAATAAAGTAAGTAAAATAAATTTACTTTAATATTTAAAAAAATGTTTTAATATTTTAGATAGTGTTGTTTTTTAATTCACTTGCTCAAACGTTTCAGAAGCCATGATTATCCAGTGGTTAGGTTATCTCGTCTACCACCAAGGCGAACTGGGTTTAAATCCCGGCAGAGTCAATCTCTAATTTTTTGCAAATGGGGTTCGTGGTGGAAGTTGCTACGACCTGGTTGGTTTTAGCTTGTTCTCCCTTTCCCCCACGATTGCTTTCAGTCAGTGCCCCCTTCTTGTAGTTTCACCCCAGCACATTTGTCGCCAGTCGATGTTGACTAGTTGTTAACTCCTAATGCATTAATACAATTATTCTATGTTTCAGTTTCTTCAGTCTCTTGGCAAACCACATATTGAGTCTTTCAATTTTTTCCTGGACGTTGGACTGAAGAGGGCTGTAGAAAATTTACTTCCTGTAGAATTCCTGTTGCCCAACGGTGATCGGGTCAGCTTAGTGCTTACAGTAAGTATTTTTAACATAAAGCTGAACTCACAATGATCTGTTGCATCCGTCCATCATCTGTCCGTCCTCCATCAGTCTGTCCATCTTCAAGCCGAGCGATTTACAATGATTCACACATCGATCATAATATTTTTACACGTTATGCTGTCAACTGCCAACAAGGCTTAAATTAGTGACAATATTTATCTGTTAAAAGTTTTTTGGTTGATGATCATGTACACTAAGCACTTATAAATCATTAAAAAAAAAAAGTTTTTTCCACTGTAATATTTATTTTAATATATTTTGTCATTAACGTACATTATTATTTACACATTTTTGTCTCAGTCAATTTTTGTTTCAAATATAAAACTTTTGATTGGGTTCAAACTCAAGGTAACAATGTAATGTGCAAGAAGCTTAATAAAAAACAACTAAAAAAAGGTTTTTTTTTTTAATGATATGGACCAGTATTCAATATTAATCACTAAAGTATAAAATTGAAAAGCAAATATGTAATTTAAATTTATTTACATTTTTTTTTTCAACTTTTGAAAATTTTCCTGCATCGTGCGCATGCATTGTAAAAATGCACTGACATCACAAAGTCTTTCATTTGTTCTTTAAATAGCTGTATATTTTCGGGAAGCATTTTTCTTGTAAGTGTCGAGGCATCCGATGGTAATTAAGGTGGAGGAAACTGCAATTATTAGGCAGTCAATATTACAGCCGTCAATAAATGTTTGCTTGTATTTTTAATTATATGCATCATTTTGAATTGTTCAGACAGTTACAATATTTTTTTTTTATTTTTCAGACTGCAGAACTTCAATATCCTCGTGTGCCCAAAGGCACAATCGGTGCAAGGTCGCTGAGAATCTTCCCTTCGGAATGCAGGCAGCGTGCAGCCACGTACAAGGCCGCCTTCGTGGCGAAGATCGCTTGCTCGCTGAATGGCAGTCCCTTCCACGTGCTGGAGAGGGAACTGGGGCAGGTCCCCGTCATGGTGAAGGTACAGCTGAGTGTCTCTAGGCTGGCTATCTCTATTTGGCTAAAAGCTGCACACCGAGCGATCTGGGTTCAAGCTTCGGGACTCCGCTCTGTTCATCCATTCATTTTAATTTCCAGTTTTGTTTGTTTCTGTCTAAAGAATTTAGTATAAAGGATGTTGAGTGATGAATAGGGGCATGTATTTTTAGCGAAATAACTTGATCGCTCATTAGCGTACGATAAGGTATGCCTGGTCTAGCGATTGTTCCCTTGTGATTGGCGGCCATCTGCAAAAGAAGCAGTCGCCCTATTTGGCCGGGCCATTTTTGCTTCTGCACTGGGTGGCTGTGATTGGTGCGCCGACAGTGGACATGTACCAGAAATAAACCCAGCCAACCACGAAACAGACACAGTGCTACAATGTTTTTAACACACAGTTGACCTGGAAATATTTTCGCGAAAAACACGTAGCCCTAGTAATGAATCTTGACATTGTACACTTTGTTACTTTCGTTAATACTTCCCAACTGGATTTTTTACCTCCTAAAATAATTGTGTTAGTGTACTATTCTATAAGCCTGTGTAATTTATCATTTAATATTTTCATATATAATCAGGAATAAAAAGTCATGTTCATAAAAAACATATTATTTTAAAGCTTGGTTTCATACACATGGTAATTATTGCAGTTTATGTTTTGTCCTAAATTTTTTTCAACATATATTTACTAAATGGTAGGCTATCTAATAGCAGTGTTCATAATTATGATCACTTGCTTGGCATTTTAAAACTTTAAAATAACATTTAGTAAATACCTGATCAGCATATTTATGATCCAATAATAACAAATGCAAGAGACTCATCAGAATAATTTTACAGGGAACTATCTTAAATAATTGTGATGACAAGAATACGAAATAACCCACTTTGCATTGGAGACTGAACCTTCTTAGTTAAGGGTATCTGGGTATCTATGGTGCAGTTATAGCTGATAACTAGAGACCTGTGAAATTCGCGGATTCATTTCGCGATAGGATAGAGTCCAAAAACTTTTGACATTATTTTGCTTCAGTGATTGGGCCTCAGTTTATCTGAAGGACTCTGGGCCAATGAAAAAGCTTTAACAGAAGAATTAGCGAATCACGATCATTCCAGTCAACAGGTGTCACGAGTCGGTAACCGATCAGCAGGATGTAATTCGCACGAGTGCGTGGAGGATCACGGAGTCTGTCCTTTAAGGGATTTGAAATCGCGAATTTTACAGGTCTCTACTGATAACACATCTTCATGTTTAGCGATGAAGAGAATGGTTCAACTCGTACATGGGACTCTCACGCACATGTTCAGGCGACTGTAAACGGCCGTGTGTTGTCGACGGCTGGGAGATGCGAGCGATGAACAGTCCCGCAGGTGTCACCTGGAGAGCCTGTCCCCGCGGGAGCTGGTGGAGAGGGGCGAACACCCGGACGAGTGGGGGGGGTACTTCATAGTGCAGGGTCATGAGCGGCTGATCCGCATGCTGCTCATGACGCGCCGGAACTACCCCATCACCGTCTGCCGCCCCACGTGGAAGGCCCGCGGGAAGTACTTCTCGGACCTGGGGGTGATGGTGCGCTCCGTGTCTGCGGACGAGACCAGCACGGTGAGTGGCGTGCTCGACGTGTACGCGACCTCGAATTTTAACAAAGCATAATTTAATTTAGAAACTTCGGATTTGCTAATAGAGTGTAAGGTCTTCAATCCAGCAACTTCGGGACCGCTGCTGTGCCGGATTAGCGATTTAGCTGGGTTTTATCAAATTCCAACATTGTTTTAACGTGAACAGTACGTAACCCGCTAGTAAACTGGAAAAAAACTGTACCGAAATGTGAACCGACAGTAACACTGCACCCTGAGCGAACTAAAAGTGTCGGCAGCACAGAAATGAACGGGTCAGTAGCAGGAACCCATCTGTAAAAACCTGAATGTGAATGACTCTGATGGTGCTGGATTGCAGCTGTAACAGCTCCGCGAGCCATCCATGCCTTTTTTTTTTTGAGCTTGAAAATCGTAAAAAATACTCCCAGCTTTTTACTTAATGTATTAACATTTATTCTAAATATTTCACATAACTTCAAATATTTACTTTGATATGGCTTACTGCCAGGTAACAAATAAACAAATACTTAAAAAGACATTACCATATTTACCTGAATATAATGCTACATATGATTTTTACCAAAACTATTGAAAATTAAAGAGGGGATCACATAATAGCAAACTTGTATGTTGCCATTGGGAACAGCTGAGTTGAAAAACTACGGGCTCTGCCTCCTAAATGTGTCACTTATGCCACTTAAGACAGCTGTTAGTTACCACATCCTGACCCTCCACTTAGTTAAGTCTTTTTTTACGTGTAAAATCTGATTTGTAAATGTTTCAGAACAATGTGTTGCATTACGTGACCGATGGATCTGCCAAGTTGATGTTCAGTTACAAACGGATCCTTTACTATGCACCGATAATGGTGATTTTGAAGAGCCTAATGGATGTTTCTGATGAGTACATCTTCAAACAACTGACAGCTGGTGTTGAAGATAATCTTTACTACAAAGGGTAAGTAAATGTGTAATATTTTTGGTCTTTAACAATGAATTGAGATTAAAACAATGCTCGTGATTCATTTTCTGTAATTTTTGGGTTGGAGTTGGTTCATCTAGCATAAACATTAATATTACATCAAATAAATTGAGCCATGTCAGTACAAGAAATATATTTTCAGAGTGGTGGTAGAATTTGTAAGAAGATATGATACAAAGGCAAAAATAGCATTGTTTAAAATCTTTGTTTGCCTGTTCGTCTAACTTGCTACGTATCTGTTTGTCTGTCTGTTAATTTTTTACAGCATCACAGAAAAATTATTCTATGAATTTTGATGACATTATAGACAATAATAATATCATAAAGTAACATTTAGGACACTCTGCAATCTGATAAGCTACATCATTCCCGCAGAAGGCTCAGCTTTATTTTTGCATGTATTACTCTAAAATTTTAAAACTGTTCAATGCTTAAAATGTTACATAGGTTTAGTAGTTGTAATAAAACCATTTGTTTTTTTTTTATTTTTATTTTTTAGTTTTGAGTAATTTTATATATTAATGCACAATATTTTAAAAACTAAAATGATAACAACAGAACTTGCCAAAATTTTGTAATAGTGTGGTGTTATCTGTTTTCAATTTGTGTGTACTGTCGTCTCCACACTTACACTTTCTATGTTTGTGTACATGCCAAAATATGTAGTAGTACTGCCTACAAATTTGTCAACAAAGTTACGTACACAAAAATGTGTGTATATACATATATGTACGTGTGTGTGTGTGTGTGTGGTTGTGTGTGTTTATAGATTGAAAAACTTAAAAAAACTTGAAAAGTCAGGTAATGTCATTTCCAAAGATGACATTTAATCAAGAATGTAGGCAGCAGTCGTATGGGGTCACGACCCTCAGCAATGAGTTACAGGACTTATGATGTTTTGCTCTTAGATGTTAAATAGCATACAATATCACAAAATAAAACCAGCTAGGTAATTAATCATTCTTGATTGAACAAAATTGATTTTTTGTTCAGCGTACATTTTCCTCACATTTTTCTCAATTCACAAAGAAATTGCATTTTTAAAAATCCAACCTGCATTGTGTAGCATGTTTGTATTTTAAGTTATTAAGAGCTTTTCATATTTTAATTACTGTTTACCAACCTGCATTAGTTATTATTTTTGGATGCAATTTTTTAAACGATGCTGCTTGTATAATTTTGATTTCAGGTGTGTGATAGACATGCTACATGCCTTGCATGAAGAAGGATTCCACACTCACGAAGATGTGAAAATTTACATTGGCAAAACATTCCGGGTAAAATTTACTGACCTGCCTCCTTGGGTCACAAATACGCAAATTTGTGATCACATAATAAAGTAAGTAACCACAGACGTTTGTTTTACAGTCACAGTCAGATGCAGTGATAGTTAATCTTTCTTGTAGTGAATTGCAACTTCAGATTTCATTGCTGCTCTTTTTAAGCCCGTTAGTGTTAATATTTTGGTACTCTGTGTAGTCTTACTGTGATGTTAATAAAACAAAAAGTAAACTCAGTGCTATTCATTTCAGTCACACATTTATTCAGAACTGAATAACTGTATTTGCATGTGCAAATTTCTGCCTGTAAAATATGAATGCTTCATTCTGTAGGCTACTTGCAATTTTATGACATCTCTTCGACAATGCTATTTGGTTCATCAATACTGTCGTATGAATTTTGCCGTTCTCTGAATTAGTTTCAACCAGTATGTCATGTCAGGAATTTGTGATTTTTTAACGTTTAATGACTCCCAGTACATGTTATGTTTGGGGTTGAGGATCATTTCAGCATGCGTGTCATCTCCAGTGCAAATTCCCATCTTTAAAAAATTTGTGAAATAAGAAAATAATATGAATGTTCTATCATGTTATCTTTTTAAGGTCAAAGCAAAAGAAAAATTCTAATGGCTTAAGTAGGAAACCCACTGAGTTGGTCCGAAATGGGTAGGAATGGCGAAGCTCACTCCATTCCAGAGGGAAAGGAAAAAGGAACGTGAGCAACTGTAATTAATACTGTCAATGGACGTTTATGTTCTTAGAAAAATCAACGGATAGTAAAATTAAAAAAATATATATATATATTAAAAATTAAAACTTATTATCGATGGCTTAGAATGAAAACCTTGTATCTCATAAAATGCAAATATTACAGCAGAGACAAAAAACAGTGCTACTGATATACGTAGTTTCTTTTTTTCCCGATAGAAAGCAGTAGGATGCACATTTTATTTCTTTCAGCCAAACATTTTGTGAGATACGAGGTTTCTCCAGCCAAAAACATAAAAAAACGTATTTTCGTCCAAAAATTGAGATACGAGGTTTTCATTCTAAGCCATCGTATATAATTAAAGATGTTATCGATGGCTTAGAATGAAAATCTCGTATCTCAATTTTTGGACGAAAATACGTTTGGTAGCGCAGTTTTTTGTCTCAGCTGTAATATTTGCATTTTATGAGATACAAGGTTTTCATTCTAAGCCATCGTTATGCAAAATGATATTTTGAATGCTGTCGAGCCGGGTGGGTGTCAAGTCGGCAACAGGCTGCACTGCAGTCGAAGCGTGAGAGAGGCCGTGGCGAAGGAAGGGCGCGCTGTGTGTCGCAGGCACTGCCTGGCCATCCACCTGAGCGACAACGCCGACAAGTTCCACCTGCTGGTGCTGATGATGAAGAAGCTGTTTGCGCTGGTGGCAGGCGAGTGCTGCGCGGAGGGCGTGGACGGGGTCATGTCCCAGGAGCTGCTGATGGGCGGCCACCTGTACCTGCAGGTGCTCAAGGAGAAGCTGCAGACGTGGCTGGCGTTCCTCCGCACGCTCCTGCTCAAGAAGGCCGGCGCCAACGCCGGCTACAAGCTCACCCAAGGTCGCCGGCCCGTTTTTTATCTCCACTAAACTTTGTGTCATGTGAAACACTTTTTTTTTACAGACCCACAAAATTTTTGAAATTTTGGCGTATTACAATTTTCTTTGCCCAATAATTTTTTGAAGTGAAACTTCTTTGCTCAGGTAGCTTCAATTTTTGAGCTATACAAAAATTTTGATTGTTTCAGGGAAATAGTTAGGTACGTGGTGGGGGAAACGATAGAGGTGGAGACGGCAGGGGGAAGTAGAAATAATGCAGCACACTTGCACACTTATGTACTAGTACACTTCATATTTGCATACTTGCATATTGGCATGCATGCATAGTTTCACACTCACATACTTGCACAATAGCATAATTTAGCACTCACAAGCTTGCACATATTTTTTTTTGTTTGCAACCTAAGCCAAAGATAATTATGTTTTCTATAAGCAAGAAGCCTTGTGTTGTTTCCATAAATGGCTTTATTTTTTATGAAAGGAATATTACAGTGAGTAAGCTTGTTAATAGCCTTGTATACATAGACTATGCTTGTTATTAAATTTGTATTCAAATGGGTCTTATTTTCTTTTTAAAAAGTATGTATTGAGACCTAGTTTTTTGAAGTAGTTTCGGGGCCCACCCGCTAGATATTAGATTTTCATCATATATTGCTAACATAGCTACATTGATTGTGACAAGTAATGTATAAGCTTCTATCAGGCAAACAAACCAAAGGAAAATTAATTTACTCTATTTTAGTAGCCACATATTTTATGGTATTGAGTAGGGATGGGATTTTAGAATCTTGGATTCGTCGAATATACCGAATCCTATGGATTCGAGGATTCGTAGGATCCGAGGTGGGATTCGAGGTGGGATTCGAGGTGGGTTTTTAAGAGTTTTAGGTAGTAATTGAAAATTGTAGTGCTGGGCGAAGTTTGAAAATTTCGAACCGAACCGAACCCTTACGTTCGGTTCAGTTCGAAACCTCTTATATATTCGAAAAACCGAACGTTCGTTTAAAAAAAAAAATTATGTTTTTCTAATTTTCTAACCCCCATTTGAGACCATTCACAAAACAGCTCAACAAAATTCTATTGCTTGTAATATTCCGACTTTTATCGCATAATCGTCGCCTCAACAGTTTCAAGCGCAGACAAAATTTAAAAAAAAAATTATTAATCGTCGTATAACTCGCATAGCATTTTTTCATATAGGCGCGCTTTGTTTTTTGTTTACTTTAGAGAATTTTGTATGCATTTGTCGTACTAAGTAAAATAAACTATCGTACAAATGCCAAAGGTATTGTATACTATACCTTTAACTATAGTGCGTGTACGAGATGTGTTGTACAATCACCAAAGATTGCGTACCCCATGCGTTAAACTAAAGCGCATGTACGAGAACTCTCGTATTTCGGCAAAACTAACGTGATCAAGTTAACACAAGACAAATGCGGTAGGAAATGATTACGTAAATTAGGTACGTATTTTAAATTACTGGGATGTATTTATTTTCTTTGGCCTTTTTGGTTATAACAGACAGGTAATGAAAGTATTAATTTAATCTTGTGTATTAAAAGTACTGGTCCAGTAAATTTTACAGTACGGTACTAAGTTGACTAGCGTAGTCGCGGCAGCCATCATTATTTCTCGTGTTTTCTTTTTTCTGACGCAAATTTCTATAACCACACTTTTTACGTTACGTTTACAATATTATTGTTCTAGAGGTGATTTGCGATGAGCAGGCTAACGTCGTTTTAGTTTTCCAAATGGAGAAAAGATAATGACGATCCGGATGACCCAGAACCACCAAAAAAAAAAAAACGTCTAAAGTTTCTTCTGACGAGCAGCATTCTTCCAAGAAAACAGCAACTGCAGTCAGCGGGTTTTGTAATGTAGATAGGTAACTTAATTCACATTCGCCTTTTTTTTGATGTCCTATTAAAAAGTTTTACTTATTAAAAATGTTAGGTTATGTCTACCACAAAAATATGTTATGTGGCCTTATGCTGAATGTTCGTCATCTTTATAATATTTTTTTTTAATGAAGGTTAGTGTACACTGAAAAAGGAAGATAGTCTTTTTGAAATTTAGATGTAACTTCTTCATGAATTAAAAGTTGGTATATATATATAAGCTAAGCTATATAATGTTTTAATTTTACATATGGCTGGAGAACCTTTCTTTCTCACCACTCAGTTAAAGACCAAAATGCTGGTCATTGGTTCATTTTAATTCAAAACAATTATTTCTGTATGAGGTTCGGTTCGGCTCGGCTCGAAACCAGAGAACTGAGGTTCGTCCAGCTCTAGAAAATTGTATACCTAAACTATATTATACAGGTAACGGAAATAGCACAAACATAAGATAAACTACGCTGCATTTTGTCAATTAGTATAACTACTTGATCATTTCCAACTTTCAATAATATAACATTGCAGAAAAAATGTAACTTTTTTTAAATGGTGTCTTATACAAACGTATTATAGGAAGGATTAATTTAACAGAGAATTGGACAGATGCAAACTTACGTGTGTGGTTTTTGAGGTTATTTGTCTCTATTTTATATCAGGTGTATACACTATGCACTTATTTTATAATTTTTTTATAAATACATATGTGATTTTTTTTAATACATAGGCCTATGTTATTTTTTAAAATAAATGTGTGATTTTTTTTAATAACATGTGAAGTTTAGTGTGGGACTGGGATTCGAGATTCGATGACAAACACTGAGGATTCGAACAAGGATTCGGATTCGACCAAAATGTGGATTCGTCCCATCCCTAGTATTGAGGCCTTACTTAAGGCGCTCGAGTTTGAAGTCGGAGATCGCAGAAGGGAGTACCAACTAAATGCAGTGAGAAGTACGGTCCCTAGGCAAAATAAAATGAACTGAATAATAATTGAAAGCATCACTGCCTGTTTACTATTTAATTTTCCTGCTTGGGATTGGCTTGGTACATTGAATACAGAACCATTTACACACATCTGCAGATCTAGATCTCGCATTAAAAAAAAATACATTTAATGTAATCACTCATTACAACCACCATATTACGGGTAATTTTACAAACATTAAGAAAGCATTATTTTTCCCTAACAGGTCCGTTGATTACAATCTTGGATGACGTAATTGTCTATAAAAGTTGTTTAGGCACATTCCCAATATTTTGGTCAAAACGGTCTCTAGTTATGACGTTATTGTGCGAGTCTAACATCCCGCACCACAGCAACTTGTTAAGTCTGGCTTGCAGTTTACGTAATTTCTCACGTAGCGTAAAAGAAAAAAGGAGTAGAGTTTTATTCGCCACATTACGATTCAAGATGCTAGCAAGATATGAATTTGAGTTTATGATCACTCAAGTCTCTCTGCTTATTGTTTCCTTGAAAAACCAACCCGGTGTCTGGTTGTTAATAACGGTTGCGTCGAGGCTTACTTGTAGTCGCGCAGCATGTTGGACGATAACCCGGGCTGGCCACTGGTCGATGCGTAGGTGAATGGAACAGCCTTTCCATTTTAGCAGCGGCGCAACACGCCTGCACCCGTGAGGCGAAGTCGACTCCACCAGCCGCCACCACCGTCTCCCTGCTCGCCAGCCGCAGACCGTCGCAGGTTAACGCCTCACCATGACGTCATAAGGCTCAGCGCGCCGCGCGGTGTTGGCTCGCGGAAACACACACACGCGCAGCGCCGCGAATGTCCGTAATGCTTTTGTTTTAATCAAGCTTCAGGGCGAGAATGAACCAAGTGCCAAACAATCTATCATAATTAATACCAAATCAATTTAAAACGACGTTACTGTTACAAAAGGACGTTAAAACAAACAAATAATAAAAGTGAAGTTAATGGAGGCGTGGCAAACGCCTCAGTATGGCAATAGGCATACCAGAAATTTTTGCATCTCGTACTCATTTACATATAAGATGACTTTTTTATTACAAAAAGCATTAAGTGTTTTTCGCACAGTTAAAATAACTTTTACGAAGAAATTAATTATCAAGTAGATATATTAACATTATTTACCTAAAACTTTGTATTAGAACCTCTATCCAGAGTTTGCTTTTTGTTAGTAGTTATGGGCCCACCCAACAGACAGCGTGACATGTCACGCGAAAGGTTTCAGTTTCCACTGTAGGAGTTGCACATTTTTATCTCCCACCTTGTTCTGTGGGTTTATGTAATTATGGAACTCATTAAAAAGCTTACAACAATAAATACTTATAAAGCCTTGGAACCATGTGGTGATGTATTTAAGCTAAATCTTGTTTATATGTGTGATCATTTGTTTATTTGCATATGTAGTTCTCTGCGTTTTCACCCATATAGGCAGTAAAATGTCAAAAGATGCTGAAATGAAGAATAGATATATGCCATATGTGTGATAATTTGCTTATTTGCATATGTAGTTCTCTGTGCTTTCACCCATATATGCAGTAAAATGTCAAAAGATGCTGAAATGAAGAATAGGTATATGCCATCATGTTTTCTTGGATATTTACTAAAATGAAAATGAATCGACTAGTTGATTACAATCCATTTTCGATACAAAATGCTCCTTGTACTTGGTAGCGTTTCACTATTAGAATTTGAATGATGCTGTATTACAGGAGACCTGGAACTGTTTGCGAGAAAGATATCATCTTTGGATACTTCCTTGGAACACTTCTTATCCACTGGAAATGTTTACAGTCAATCAGGACTGGGACTGATGCAAGACAAAGGTACAGTGAATGTTCACAGCATTTCCTAATCTAATGTTGAGGGGTGAGGGGAATTGATTCCTGCCATCTTGGGTTTGTTAAATACCAGCAACTTGCAGTGCAGGTAAGTACTTGTTACATTCTATGGCTTGACGGGACTTAGAATGTACCCAGTACTGGACACTTTTAGAAGGCATCGTAGCTCATTTAGGCTCATGTGAAATAATTGTTCATACTTTCAATGATGCAAGCTAAATTTGTTAAACTGTACTTGTTTTGTGAACAGTTGGATGCTATTATTTATGCACTGTTTTACCAATCATTCAATAAATAATCCAAAATAGGCATTTGTAAGACAGTAAATTGATAAATTGGTTTGGGAAGATGTCCTGAATAAGCACTTGATCCCTTATATAATAAATGTGATAGTGAATAAAAACTTAAATGTGCCATTGATAGTGGTATATAATGCTTATCAAAAAGTTTTAATTTTAAATAGTTCTTAATGCCAACTAGTGCCTTCATTTGAGTTTTCTTTAGAAAAAAATGAGAAAAAAAATATGCTCGATTTAAAGCATCTAAATAAATGTACAGGAAGCCAACTGGCTTGTTTAGCGTAGTGTAGTTGAGCAGTTGTAATGTTTCAGGGCTGACCATCGTGCTGGAGAACATAAATCGCATGCGGTACATGTCGCACTTCAAGGCTGTCCACAGGGGTTCCTTCTTCCAAGAGATGAGGACCACGGAAGTTCGACAGCTGTTGCCCGATGCTTGGGGTTAGTAGTCTCTTGCTAGTGTGTTTTTCTCACAGATTACGAAACAGTTAAAATAGTTCTGAAGCCCCGTCATAGCGTTCTTAAATGAGTCTACAGCTCTTGAATCGAACAGAATCTAAACTTCATTATAGTGTACAGTCAAACCACAACATTACAAACTTGAAGGGACCATAATCATGCGACTTTGCAGTAACGAGTTTTGTATTAACCAAACTAAAACAAAATTTTGTCACAATTTTTAGATATCTAATCAAATTAAAATAAAATGAAAATAATTTTTCCTCAATTACTACATGTTTAGTACATGCATAACACATCTAAATAAAAAATAATATGCTCCAAGGAAACTTTAACGCAATTTTGTACAGCATCTTTTTTTCGGGGGGATTGTAAAATTAAATTTTAGGATGGCTTCACCTGTGGCACAATTTTTTTTCTGTTCTGAGTTGTAAGACAGGAGAGTAAAGAAAAGATTTAGGAAATTCCTATGATAAGACGTACCATTAATTTGACAGAATATGTAATTCCTAAGCTTTTTTAATCCAACCTACACTGAACCAAAACAATGGCATCAGTATTATTTTCATTGAAGCTTCACATTATTTCTTCACATTATTCTGGAATATTTGTATTGACCATCCTTTACTGCATGTAATTGTTTACCCTTGGAGCAAAAACAACTGCATTACACAATAACTAGGGACCCCAGAAAATGGTGAACCGCGAAATACACGAAATATCGCAAATTGGGCACTATTTCACCGTTTTCACGAAATCTGCTATTTTTTCAAAAAACACGAAACTTTGCGCGAAATCCACGTAATTTCCGTTACCAAGAATGTTTACATTGGTCGGATACTGTAAATAATCTTACTATCGATTGTATTGATATCGCGTAACGAAATCGATTGTAGTTCCAACATGGCGGCAAACGTGTATATTTACGTTGCCGCTATGTAGCAGCGTTACGAACACAATTTTTGTGTAGTTGGTATTAGTTCTCAAAAATTCTAGCGCACAGAAGCGAACACAATATTTACGCTTACATAATGGTTTCATTCTGGCCGAACACAATATTTTTTAGTGTGCGTGCCACTACGGCATAAATGTTTTTACGGTGCAGCTTGCAGTAGTGTTTTTTTTATGATGTCTCGGTTACTCGGTATTAATTTCCAAGCATCTAGTTAGTAGTGCTTATTTTTGTGTTAAGATGCCGAAAATAGTTACGGTTTTCGATCGAGAACGAGAGATGAAGCAGGAAGGATTTTATATATTTGATGTTAAGGATAAGATAATAATGTGTAAGTTTTGCAACGTTCGTGTGGACTGGATGCGTCGAGACACATGCCTAAAACACGTTTCTAACGCAACTCATAAAAAAAAATTATGTACGGCATCAACGTCGACTACCGGTACTGCAAAATAGACGTCAATAGGAGCTGCTTTGCAAACTTCTAAAAACATAGTTGTAAACTAACAACAATTTATAATTGACTTTGTTGAAATGATGGTGGGGGCAAACATACCTTTGGAAAAAGCAGATGACCCAAACATGAGGACCTGGTTAAATAAATATGTTCAAGGTACTGTGGTTCAGTATTTTTATTGCATTTTTAAAAAAATTTTTATTATTTTATATGTGCGCAGTAGTTAAGCACCATTTGTTGCTGTAAAGGAGACAAGACCAAGAAGAAAACTAGAAACACTATTAGAAATAGTGTATGTAATCATAACCTACATGTATATCATAAATTTTGTAACCATGTTGACAAGCCCTATATTCAGAGAGCCACTGCTCATCAACTGAGTCTATTGGTTGCTTAGAAAATAAATAAATAAATAAATAAAACTTTTTAGTGTTTGCCAACTGAGTGCATTTTATGTTTAATATTAAAATTTAAAAAAATTTGAAACAAAACAATCCTTGTTTGCCAATTTCAATTTTAATTTAATGTATTTCACCAAATTTTTACACCGATTTTTAGCACCGCTTGCTTATTTTTACACCGATTTTTTGCACCACTTTTGTCATTTTTTTACACCGAAATGAGCCAGTTTTATTTACCATTTTCTGGGGTCCCTAACAATAACCATACTTTTGTTTTAAACATATTACTTAGCAATATAACTCAAATGTACTTTCTAGGGACTGTGAGGATACTTGGTGTTAATGAGAGTTTTGTATTTACAGGGTTTTTATTAATGAGATTTCACTGTATAGCTAAAGCTATCAAACATACATGTAGTGTGTCTCATCATAGTTTGCAGTGTGCAGAGTTATGGGCTTTTACTGCTGCTTTCCAGTGATTTCTGCTGTTTGCATTGTCCTTATTTATGCATACATTTTGCCAGAAGTAGACCATAGAGTAGAAAAGTTTCAGACAAACATGTGTAAAATATCAGAAAAACTTCACTGTTTCAATTGATCAAGAAAAGAGAAATTATTTATTTTAACATTGTGCTGTATAGATAAATTTTAATGAAAATTTCTGAAAAAAGTTTTTTTTGGTTGTATTTCTTTCTAAATTTTACCTCTACAGGAACAGAATCGAAAGAGTCCATTTGTTTCAAAATTATTTTTGGCCATAACAATTTCTTATTGCTAGATATTGAAAATTTTGCTTTGGTAAAGCATACCACATTATTTGATAAAAATCGTGAAATGGCCCAAGTTACATCCAACTTCTCTTCCTTATATATCTGCCACTGGCTTAAGGTAGAGAACATCACACGGAGCTCTGTATAAAGTTTAGATAATCAGTATAAGGTTTTTTGTTTAGTTAGATGACTCGCAGACGAATGATTAATTATTGGTAAGAGCTACTACACCGGTGCACCACTAACGTGGAAAGAAGGTTTGTGGGGTACGGATGTGCGCAAAGAATCAAGCAATGTAGCATAGTGGGTAAGACAATGTACTCAGATTCCTAAAGACCTGGGCTCAAATCCTAGTACAACCAACCTGATTTTGGTTTTCCGGTCGCTCCAAGACAATTCCGGGCCGGTTCCTTATCACAGGGCCAGTTCTTCCTCCAGTATCCCTGAACTGTGTCATCCTCAGTTGACGTCCTGGACGAGATGTGTAACCGCAGTGGGGGTTGGCAGGCTTCATCTGCCCCGTGCACACTCCGGACGGCTCGCCGTGCGGCCTGCTGAACCACCTCACCAAGGACTGCCAGGTGACGGGCGTCCCAGACGCGGGGCTGGTGGCCGGCGTGGCGCTGGCGCTGGCGGGGCTGGGCATGTCGCCCCTGGGAGCCGCCACGGGGCCCTCGCGCCCCCTGCGGGAGTGCTGCGCGGTGGTGCTGGACGGCCGGGTGCTGGGCCACGTGGCCCGCGCCGAGGCCGCCGGCGTCGCCGCCCGCCTGCGCCTGCTCAAGATACAGGGCACCAAGGTCGGTACCCCCTCGGATCTGCCTGTCCTGCAGCGAACTCATAGATACAGGGTTCCTATTAGGTTCATTCAAAACAGCTGAACATAAATCATACTGTATCATTTCCTAACCCCTAAATATTTCACTTTCAAACATTTTGCATCGTTTGTAATTGACCCCCAAAATATAAATTCAGTGTAATTCCCCCCCCCCCCCCTTCACCCCTACCCTGTGTACTACACATTTTAGTGTGAAGAAGTTGCCCACATTAATATTAATTTATTTACCACATTATAAAATTGCACAGGTTTATAAATTGAAATGGGATGCTGTGGTTTTTTTTTAATTACTGTCAATGAATTCAATATTTATGTACGAAACAAAATTTTGGTGACGTCAGTCAAGTTTTGTAAAAAAAAAAAAAAAAATCCTTATTAATTTCTTGATTTAGGTTGTACATATTTTGGTGGCTTATGGTGTAAAAACTGTATTTTTCAGTTTTATATAATGTAATGACATGAGTTCCAGTTATGATGGCTTGTTTGAAATTCAGCATTTGAATGGTTTTACAGTAAAAAAGTAATAATCCACATATTGGCCATTTTCATTAAATCCTATTCATAAGGAAAAGATTCAAATAAGATATTTAGTTAGTAAAAGTGCTTAACTGTGTGTTAGTGAATTGTGTCATTGATAGTATTCCACTAATATTAAACTTTGAATATAACGTAAATTCATAAGTAAATAAATTTGCCTCGTTACCTTTCACCCCAAGTGTGTTTACACGGCGTGGCAAGGCAAAAGGAGCCCGGGTGTGCGGTTGCAGGTGCCTTCGACACTGGAGATCGCCCTGATCCCGCCCGCGAAGGGGGGCCAGTACCCGGGGCTGTTCCTGTTCACGGGGCCGGCCAGGATGATGCGGCCGGTGCTGAACCTGGCCGCGCGGCAGGTGGAGCTGATCGGCACGCTGGAGCAGGTGCACATGGACATCTGCATCGTGCCGGAGGAGGCGTACCCACAGGTCAGTGCCTCCCCCCGTCCTGCTACGTTCTCCCCCCTCCCGCCGTCCTGCTACGTTCTCCCCCTCCCGCCGTCCTGCTACGTTCTCTCCCTCCCCCGTCCTGCTACGTTCTCCCCCTCCCCTCCGTCCTGCTACGTTCTCCCCCCTCCCCCATCCTGCTACATTCTCCCCCCCTCCCCCGTCCTGCTACGTTCTCCCCCTCTCCTCCGTCCTGATACGTTCTCCCCCCTCCCCCCGTCCTGCTACGTTCTCCCCCTCTCCTCCGTCCTGATAATTTCTCCCCCCCTCCCCCCGTCCTGCTACGTTCTCCCCCCTCCCGCCGTCCTGCTACGTTCTCCCTCTCCCGCCGTCCTGCTACGTTCTCCCCCTCCCGCCGTCCTGCTACGTTCTCTCCCTCCCCCGTCCTGCTACGTTCTCCCCCTCCCCTCCGTCCTGCTACGTTCTCCCCCCCTCCCCCCGTCCTGCTACGTTTAACCCCCCCTCCCCCATCCTGCTACGTTCTCCCCCCTCCCCCGTCCTGCTACGTTCTCTCCCCGTCCCCCGTCCTGCTACGTTCCCCCCTCCCGCCGTCCTGCTATGTTCTCCCCCCCTCCCCCGTCCTGCTACGTTCTCCCCCTCCCGCCGTCCTGCTACGTTCTCCCCCTCCCCCGTCCTGCTACGTACTCCCCCTCCCGCCGTCCTGCTACGTTCCCCCCCTCCCGCCGTCCTGCTACATTCTTCATCAGTAATGCCCAGGGACAAAGATTTGATAGTTTTATTTTTATACATATTCTTTATTCATTAAAATAGTACATTATTTAACAAATATGAAAATAAAAATATTTTAACCAAAATAGTCTCATTTTGACTGACACATAATGTACTTAAACAATAAATTCGTTAGTAATAAGCTTGTCTAGCCCAGATATACTCAGAAAAATAAAATTAAACTGGTAAATTTTTTGTGTGTCTGAAAAATGTGCCAATACTATTACGTCAAAAAGGTCTGCTAAAAAGAGATGTATGATTTAACAACATAATACGTATTATTTTTTCAGTCCATTTATTTCGTACATTTGGGTAAAAAATTAGTTTAAAATTAATTACATTCAATGAATTTACCTCATTAAAATCTAAATTTAGTTATTTGAGTTAAGTTGATGAAGTTGCTAATTGATTTAATGTTTTTATTTATATTTTTGTGCTAAATAGCTTATTAATTTGCATTTTGGTGTTTTGCATTGTATTGAAATGCTTTGTGATGTTGTTTCTTTTTTATCGTAATTTACCATACAATCTTGTCCCTAGCAATGCGTTAGCCAATGTATGTGTTCATGGCATGTTTATGCTACCCATTGATAAAGTTTGCACTAGCTCTATTGGAAAATTTTGGTTGGTAAGTAATTTGTGGGCCGGTCGGATCCTTGAACCCTCAAATACAATCGAATCTGTAGTACCTATGTAGTTGAAAGGTTTGAGGTTCATTTGAACAAAAATTTTGGAGGAAATTTAGTAAATTAAAAATTCCACGCTGACAACTTTGAAATTCGCTAAATTTATTTTTTGTTGTATTTGTGTCTACCTTATTACCATTTCACAAGATATTATTTTAATATGCAATTATATAAATTAAATTAAATATATTATGTGTGTTGCTTGATGACAATAAAATAAATACATACATAGTGTAGTATGTATTGATTCGTGAAACCTAGAGATCTTGATACCTGCCACTTGCGTGCATTATCCAGAACAGTCATAAACTCAGATGAAGATGTATAATACACTTGTGAATGCGGTTTCGACGGAGATGCGATAGGTATGAGTGGGGTTGGCAGCTGTGGAGCTGAGCTCTGGTTTATTTTTTTGCCCAGACGACCCACCAGGAGATATCCAGCATCAGCTTCCTAAGCAACCTGGCCTGCCTCATCCCGATGCCCGACTGCAACCAGAGTCCCCGCAACATGTACCAGTGTCAGGTGCGTCCCGGACCCCTCGCACCAGTGTTGCCAACACGTGGACCATCTCGGTGTGTGGCAGTGTTTGGTGATTGGTGGAGACAAGATTTTATGTTTTTTTTTTTAAATTCCAATTTCATTTTTAAAACAGTGTGTTTGTGTTAGTTTTTATTTTTATAGAAACTGTTTTTGTTATACTTACTCCACTCAAATAGTGGTAAAATTTTCATGCTGAAATTTTACGATAAAACAATCTGTATTAAAGGTCTAGAACGGATACATTCATAAAAATAAAAATAAATTAGCAAGCATTTTTGATTCAAAAGAGATTCGATTTGAGATGCTCATTAGGACAAATTAACTAAATTTTTTCTGATCCATGCTCTCGATGGTATAATTTTTTATCTGGAAATGACATTTCTTGAATTTAAAACATTAAAAGATTACTGTTTCTTATGATTTGAATTAAATTTTGGTTAAATGCAGTCAGTGGGCAACATAACGACAACAAAGAGACGAACAGGATAACCCAGCGAAGTGAAAAAAACTATATTCTGGATACCACAACAGTGACAGTAAGATGAACACTGTAGCATAGACACCTGCGAGTACTCGAAATTCGAGTTTCGAGTCGAGTTTTTTAGTAATACTCGAACTCGAGCTCGTGGCTTTTCAACAACTCGAAATTCGAGCGAGCTTTTCTTGCACTCTACCTATAGAAAAAAAAAGACTCTCATTATAAGGGAATAAAAGTCTTACAACACTATTATCCTTTACTTTATAATGTAACATGATCGACCGTATACATGAACACATCATTTTTACGTACCCGGGATTTACGAATTTCCGTGATGAATTTTTTTTACTTCTATAATTTTCCGCATAGTTTTAATGTATCACTTTCCTGCTTTATGCGGAAGTATTTCCCGCTTTATGCGGAAACATTTCCCGCATTTTACTGTAAAAAGCGTTTAAATTGTCCGGGGTCTCATCATTTACGCCATAAAATGTGTGATATAAAGTCCCGTTTAAAATTTTTATGAAAGTTCCTGCCAGTAATGGCGCACGTAAATATAAATATGAAGAAAAGACAAATGAACAACAACTTACGAAGAAATATGGATGATGTACCATAACTACAGTACAATTCCAATAGTTATCTTAAGATAATTACCATAAAAAGAACTAACGATTCTTTGTGGATACCATAACTACTGCAGAAGCATGATAGTTACCACATTTGCACTATAGTTGCCGTAATAACCGAGATGTGTATTTACCGTGATGGTAATGTATTTATTTAGGACATATTAAAAAAAAAGGATGTTAAATCTTGATATGTACGGTTGGCACATGTTGCTAAGAAATAATGCGATCTGAAAGAATGCAGTACTACTACGAAAAGTGAAAAGGGTACTAGTGGATTTTTAGGTTATGGCAGTCTCTTTCGTTTTTCAGTAATATCGGCCGAAAATTAACAAGAGTATTGGAAGTTGGCAGAAATGCCGATTCAACTAAATATTGGCAAAACCGGCTTCTTCAGTACAGCTCTACATTTGATGACATGAGTAAACATATTTCAGACTACAGGACATTGAAAAAGACTTTAATTTCCATGTAGGTTTATTGTGCGTAAGTTTTTTTTGCAAGTGTAAATTGAATTAAGTAAAATGCTTCTATTTTTATTACTTTAAATTGATTAAACTTAATGACAAGTTACAGATATTTGACACTAATTTCGAGGTTAAACAATTTGGTAAATATGTAGAGTAACGGTATATGCGAAAAAAAATGCTAAAAATCCGAAAATACTTTTATTCTATGCTCTTTCACTTCCTCTTTTCAAATCAACCGGCGGAGATAAGAAATTCCAAATACTTTAGGAGATATAGAATTTTTTAATTTTGCAATACAACACCTGTACAACCATTAGACCGACGCCATTTTTGTTATTTTGCCGTGTGTTCGTGAATGCGTAATAAATAAAATGGTCGATTAGGTCAGGTCAGTTACATTATTAATACTTTCAAACTAAGCGGACATAAAAAATAATGTGAATTAATTTCAATGGTTCTTTAGTTTTAAAGTATTTATAATGTAACTGACCTGACCTAACAAACCCGGACAATATCAAAATAAAAAATAAGACTTTAAAATTAGAAACGTTAAAAACCCACCTAAGTTGGAGGCGGGTACATTTCCTTTGCCATTAGAAGGAAATGATGTAGTCGTTCACCTACGTCGCGATACCTCCGACGGATTAATAAATAAATAAATAATCACGTATTGGTTCATTTGAATACTGGCCAATCACGGAACTGTCACGTGACAAAATTGTCCAATAAGAAACATAATAGATACTCGTAAACCAGAAACAATGGTGATCGCCGCATGAATACCCAGGTATTGTGATGAAAATTAAAAAATTCGATATTCCTAAAGTATTTGGAATTTCTTATCTCCGCCGGTTGATTTGAAAAGAGGAAGTGAAAGAGCATAGAATAAAAGTATTTTCGGAATTTTAGCATTTTTTTTCCGCATATACAGCGACTCTACATATTTACCAACAATTTTACTAAAGCATTCCAGCCACACAGGTTGCCAGCGAGAGATGCTTCTCATCTGCTGTAAACACCATCTCCAATCGTAGAGCTAATTTAACTCCTGAACGTGCAGAACAAATTATTTTTCTGCATGATAGATTGAAGAACAGAATTTAATACTCTATGACAATCTCTCTCAGAATTTTTGTGCCGAAAAGTGGAAATGTTGAAACAATGTGAATGTACTTTTCAAACAACATGATTTTTGGTGCTCAGTTAGTTGAAGCTCAGTAAGGACTCCAGAAAAATTGACAAGGATGAAATTATTCCAAAGTTATGTTACATTTACACAAACATATACGTACTTGTAAACTGTGGTTATGTTAGTTGGATTATATCAGTTACTAATGAACCAATGGAAACAGGTTAGATTCAATGGAAAACATGTTTTTTTTCCTAGCAGTGCAAATTATAAAAGCACTCTGTAAATAGTTACCCAAAATTAATAAGCCCACTTCATTTTAATACTTTATTCAAACATTATACCTACTAAGTTTAAGGTAAAAATAATTTCCCAAAAGTGTAACTGTATCACAAAAGCTCAAGCTTCGAGAACTTTCAAGTAGGCTCGCTCGAGCTTGGCTCAAAGTAAAATTCTTAGGCTCGCAGACCTCTAATGTAGGTCTATCTATTTAGTAGGCTAACAATGATAATGGTTTCTTTTTTTATTTCCATATTTTTCTCAAAAGTTCTCACATTTTATTACTCCATCACAGTAAATTTATGTGCAATAAACTGAAAAAAAAAAACTCGAACTCGACTCGATACTCGCGAGTATTTTAGCAAACTCGCTCGAGCTCGACTCGAAGTGAAAATCTTCTGCTCGCAGAAGCCTACTGTAGCATCACTGTGATGTCCAGCCTGTGCGTCTCTGTGTTGTGTTGTCTTGTCCATTTTATCCATTTAGTATCATCGTTGGGTTATTCTGTTCGTCATTGTGTTGTCCAAGGTTGTTTTTTGTCAACCTACCGTTCTTGTTGCTACTGTCTCATCGTTGTTAGCCCACTGTGTCCGTATGTGCTGTAGTCATTTTTTGATTAATTCCTTCCACTGAATTTCCTGTGCTGTCATATGTTTTTAATTTTTTTACATTGCCTGATTTTTTTGCTTTTTTGTGTGTGAGTGCATATTTGTTTTTTTTTTCTTCTGTTATTGAGGTTTCTTATGACATACAGTATAATCAACAATGTCATACAGTAGAATCCCGCCGATGCGACCCCCCTCTGATGCGTCCATTCCGTTTGTACGACAGTTTTTTAAGAAACCGTGAGAAATTTGAGCAGAGTAAGTCGAAAATTTGAGTAAAATCGGTTGAAAACAAGTCTGTTACAGTTTGTTGGGCGCTGTGTGTTCACGTTTATCTTGGCGAGCGCTGTACTGTAAGAAGGCAGGCATACAAAAGACGGCTGAAAATAGATACCACCCCTCTAGACTGTCCACGCTAGCCAATACCGGTAAACTGCGCGCATCACCTGATAGCATCTACGCACGCGTCTATTGCTATCCCGATCACGTTTGACGATTGTGACTCGTTTTTCAATTTACACGGACTCGTGGATTCGCTAAAATGAGTATAAAGCGAGCCAGTTTGTCGCTAATGAAAAATAATGAGATTATCCAGCAAGTGGATAAGAAGACAATTTCTAAGATGAAGATAGCACAGCAATTTGGCATTCCGAAGTCTACTCTCTTCACGATTCTTAAAAAGAGAGAAGAAATTATAAATGCAGTACAAAAGGAAGGCAGCAATTTGCAATTGAAAAATTTGAGGGGCGCGACGTATTAGGTGCTTCAAGTGTGCGTGAGAGATAAGATAAAGAAGGTGAAGAGGGCAAGACCTGCCAGCCAATATATTTGTGAGAGGGGGAGACAGATAAAAGAGAGCGAGCCCTGCAGTAAGCGGAAGTGGTCAAGGTCGACATTTACCGTCACACTCTTGCTAGCTCGCCAGCCTCACACGCACATACGCGCGCGCCGCCGCCAGACAGTAGCGACTGGCGAGTAGATGCATGAGCAGCCAGCAGTTCCGCTCTCCTTCCCCTCACTTACCCGTTCCCACATGTTTTTTAAATTTTTTTTTATGCTGTGAAGGGACATGGAAAAGATAATTGCTTGAGCTGTCACAATAAACATAGCTGACGGCAAGGGCGGGAGCGCATCCTGTCGGTCTATCGCTGTGATTATCTACTCCAAAAACATGTCACAGCATTTCAGGATAGCATTGTTCTTATATCTTTCGTTTATAGCCTAATGTTTTCTACATGATCCACACAAGTTCCTTCGCCACGTTTTGAACGAAAATAACCACCAGCCGGCTAGCATAGCCGAACTCGCGTGACGCGAATTCACTTAGCGCGAGTGTTTATCGGAACCAATTGTTCGGGGTATGCGAGTCCGAGGTGTAATATGAATTTAAAAAGTTGTCTTTTTTACACCATAGACTATTTGAATATGAAATCTATGCGAACAAAGGCGATTTTTTTTATGTATTCGGATATATTTGGCCCTCTGGGGGGGGGGGGGGGGGGGGGATTGGCCCGAATTCTCTATTGTGACCATTCCGTTTATAAGTCCGTTTTTCTGGAAACCGTGAGGGGTCGCATCAGCGGGATTCTACTGTATGTCCAAAACATAATCTTAAATAAAACTTTTCCATTTAAATTACATGCCTATTGAAAATGAAAAAAATAATAGGCCATATCATTATTGAAAATTATATTGCTTTTTTGTAAAGAGGAAAGCAAGAAAACTAATAAGTATTATTGTAATACATTACACATTTTATAGTGCCTTCGTGCTTAAGCTAGTGGTTCGTACAGTGCATACGAAGCTGTCTAGCGAAAGATCCTGATGCCTTTCTGTCCAATGCAGTGATATTTGTATCCCCCTCGCAGATGGGTAAGCAGACGATGGGGACCCCATGCCACACGTGGCATCTCCAGACGGAGACGAAGATGTACCGCTTGCAGACTCCTGCCTCCCCGTTCTTCAGGCCGACCCACTACGATGCAGTCAGCCTGGACGACTACGCCATGGGGACCAACGCCATAGTGGCAGTCATTTCATACACTGTTAGTCTGTTGTTTTTCATTTACAGTACTGCCGTACTGGTCCAAACACATGTGTTCATCACCTCATTAATTAGTCATAACATTCAGAAATAGCGTGTATGTATATTTTTTTTAAATACTCCAGCTATGACAGTACAACTTTCTATGTTCGTAATGTAATATTTTTCAAATAGTTGTCATTAAAGTTAGAGTAAGTATTAGGTACGATAATATTATTCTAATTTTTTTATCTTTTGGTCTACAAAAATAATTTAAAATACAGTACACATAAACAGTTTAATAGGAGTATGAACTTAATACAACAAAAACACATAGAAATTTAAGTGATGATTTTGCTTGAGAAAAGAAAAACTTAGCAGTTAGCATTTTACATTTTGGTTTTTATTTAGTTGTTTTTAATACTTTTTTCTTAAGACAGCTGTTTTAAGTTTTCATTGACACAAGCCGTAAATACATACATATCAATTTTATTTAATACATGACACACGAATGTCAAGTTTGTATGAAAGACGTGCTTACAACTAACATGTATGCAAACCGGCATTAAATATAGACTTCTTGCAAACAATTCCTATCTGCCGCTTCTATGTATGAGGCGTGTTGGGCTAGGTGTGCCGAAGGAAATGTATTTATTGTAGTCCACTACAAGGATTACAGTAGAACCCTGTTATAATGTTCCTGCATATAATGTTTTCCTGCTTATAATGTCATATTTTTAAAGTCCCAATATTTCCCCCATAAGGACAATGTATTTATTTCCTGCATATAATGTTCATAAATAGTGTAATTTCCTGCTTATAATGTTTGCTTTCTAACATTCAATAAATGGGGAAAAAATGTTTTAAAAGCAAATTATTCCAACACTTACGATAAAAAGTTTCCTTTATGTATGTTTATGTTTACAATCACTGCCATACAATACATGAAGTTTGTTAAAATACAATTTTATGCACTATACTGAAGGTACACAATGTTCATAGTTACGTGTCAGTTGGCACTCTTAGTCAACTCTTCTCTTCCTTGCCATTCCAGCACGTACATAGTCCTACGATATTTAAGTTGCCAACCATTGAGCGAGGGCATAACTAAAAATGTTTACTATTGCTTACAAATAATTTTTTTTTTCATACGTAGGAATCCCAAAATTAAACATTTTCAGGTGGCGAAGGAGTAGATGTTCTCACTCTTAATGTTGTCATCATGAATCGTGAGACAATTTTACAAAAAAATGTGGCAGTGTATCTTTAAAGACAAACAAAATTTAACCAGGGAACAAGACGAAGTTGAAAAATTGTTGGCTTGTTTCAGAAAATTCATGTACTATCAAGTATACTATTTCTGGTTTTAACATTAAAGTTGTTTACATAGCTTGGTGAGTCCATTGGTACAAAGCTCGAACATTAAGTGCTAAATTGAGATTTCCTGCTTATAATGGTTTTTTCTTGTGCTCCCTTGAAAAACATTACAGTAGAACCTCATTTTTACATATTTCAAGGGACCAGGAAAAAAAATATGTAAAAATGGGGAAAACACAAAATGAGGGAAATGTTCAATATTTTTTTATCATCTCAATATATGGGAAACAATATGAAAATATATACCACACTAAATAATATGTTAAGAGACGGGTACGTTTTTATTTATTAGCTAGAACTTCACTATCTCACATAATTAAAATTATAAATATATCCAATATCTCCGTTCTTCATTATTGCCGAAAGTTAAACATGAAATTTGCTGTTCTTGTGTAAGAGATAAGAATGTTGAAGCATCTTGATATAGCCACTTGGTGCTGAAATTTTGTAACACAATTGATTTTTGAACTTTGTATTTAATTATGTGTTAAAGTTTTATTAATTTCAGATGTTTTGAGAAATAATACTATAAAACGATAGCTACCACCATCAATATAATTGTTTACGTTGAGGAATAGAAGTTAAATTGCCATTGCATTAGGGATGGCCATCGATGGTCAATGTTTTCGAAACATCGATGGTTGGAAGTTCAATGTTCTATATTTTAGCATCAATGTTTATGTGTCAATGTTTATCGACTATCGATGTATTAGTGCCGAGTCGATGTTGATTTCCGATGTTTCAGGCAGTGTTGTTATCTTTTTCCTCCGCTAAATATAGCTTTTTTGAAAGTTCTGTTTATCAGAGAGTTGTATATAAATTTACAAGGTTAAAACATTAGCTTTCATTGTTTTTTATATGTTTAGTTTATTTTTGCCTATTTTTGTGTCCGATCTATTCTAGCGTGATTTATTGCAAGCCTGTACCATGTTGGCAACACTGGTTTAATGTAAACAGTAAGTCAATAAATTCTAGACAAAAATATTATTGTATATGAGGTGAGCGGTGCGAATGTTTTGATTACTGATTAGGAAGGCAGAAATAATGCCGCCAAAAAGTTTATTATGGCAACACTTTGTTAAGAACAAAAATAATCAATCTTCAACGTGTAGGCATTGTAGTAGAGTTATAAAACACTTAACTTAGAATGTTCAGTGGAAGCATAAGTAAATGTTAAGTAACTACTGAATCTCTATTCTCTAGAGCCTAAAATATTAACAAAAAAGATTAAATATTTAAACAAAAAATGCTCGTATTATTATTTTAAGGTGACCTTCAGGGAAAATTTAAATATTTGTAAATTTAATTATTTAATTTTTTTTTCACTTGTGAATTTGGTCTATGACGACGGTTATGTTTGTTTAAGCCGCTGGAACAAAAAAAAACAATAACTCAATCAACAGTACTCATAAATCTGAAAAAAAATTATACTTATTTTTGTATTCAGTTACTAAAAAATCGACCGTTTACTAAAACATCGATGGTATGAACATTGATTGTTTGGGGTCGATACTTTTATTCCATCGATGTTAATCTATCGATATGACATCAATGTCAAACATCGATGCTATTACGTCGATGTTCCATCCCTACATTGCATTGTTTGGATATTCATTGCAGCCATTTGACTTTTCAGAATGTTTCTAATGTGGTAAAACGAACATCGCCGAATATGCACGAAGACGCCATATTTATAGGAAACTCGTACGTTGCTTAAAACGTATTTTAATAATGGAACAGTAATCTGCTATTTTGTGTATTTAAAATGTGAGTTTTCACCTTTATTTTCATGCATAATACATTTAAGATTAAAGGGGAACGCTAAGAAAAGTACTGATTAATTTTCATGTTTATGTCACCATACGTTTGGTTCATGGCCGTATGGTGTACAATAGCACGTGGCACAAAAAAAAAGTAAGTTGTTTACAATGGCGAACGAAGCTGTGGTGACCATACACTCATGCAGTAACGCTTAATAATTAAACTTCACGCTATTCATTTTGAGAATTTATTGTTTTCTCTAAATTTTCTGATGGTTTGCCACGAAATACAGCACTAATTCTATGTAAACAGTGGGAAATGCTTTTGCACAAGGTGGGAAATGAATGCATTATTAGTATAGGGAAATTGACAGTACATGTAAAAAAATATGTTAATCGCGGGAATTTGTATATCGCGGGTATGTAAAAATGAGGTTCTACTGTATAACAGGGTTCTACTGTACAATAATGCTTCCAAATAAAGCTATGTATATGTAACCTTATATAGCTAAGTTGCTGTAATTTTCTTACTCTATCTTCACTTAGATTTTTTTATTTGTTTAAATTTTTTAACAGAGGGGTCTGGACCCTTCAGACTTCCCCCCTAGCTACGTCCCTGGGGTATGACCACTGCACAATGATGGTACAGTGTAAGAGAAGGTTCAGGTGAATGGCTGTGATGAAGGCTTCCTACAGATGAGGATCAAAATTTTTGTAATGTTCTTATGTACAAACACAAGTACCTAGTTTGCATGGCAAATTTAACATTAAAAACACATTGTCTGGTAAATTCCTACCAACTGGAGGCAAAAACAAGTAAAACAACAGAGCAGAAATTTATAGTTTGATTTAACATATATTGTTTTAGTTTTAACATATGTATTGTTTTTTCAGGGCTACGATATGGAAGATGCAATGATAATCAACAAAGCCTCCTTCGAGAGGGGCTTTGCTCATGGCTCCATCTATAAGTCTGAAGTCATTGACTTGAAAACTGTGAGTAGCATGTTAATTTTATATTTGGTTTTTTTAGTTCTGATGTAACCAAAATGGTAGGCTGTATTTTTATTAACGTTGTAATTAAAACAACCTTAAAAATCCTTGGATAGACCTGAAATTTGGTTTTGCTAATACTTTGGCCACCCTGTAAAAGGTGACACATTTCATCCTTTTGCTGGGGGAAAAACTACGGAGTCGTAGTTCAGAAATTAGATGACATGTTTTCTTGCTGTTTTTTTTAATAAGTAATACTTTGCTGAAGAATTATGTAACAAATGATTTTATAAACTATTTGGTAATTACTTATAAAACTTAGGAGGGGAAAAAAATTAACTTGATTTCTTGTTTTATACATAAAATGTAATGTGTGCATCAATTTTAATAATTTTATGTTTTTAACATTGTGCATGATACATATGGCATATATACAAGATTTGTTTAAATTATTACAAAATATTTAATTTTTTATTATAAAATCATAAAATCTTGACTCTCTGTAAGTAACAGAATGGTTCAGTTTCTATTAGTCAGGATTATTAAAAAACTTTTGATATATACAATATTTCTTTTGCTCCATCACTTGCTTCTGAGTATGGTTTTTCCCAATAAGTTACTCAGCTTGTTGGCGTATGTACACTTCTTTTTTGAAACACCTTTGTAAATGTTTGGTTTGTCAGTTAGTTATTTACTGTATCCCGAAGAGGATACAGTTTTCATACTTCCTTAAAATGAAAATATCATAAAATAATTTTGCATTAACAATTGTAAAGATTTTTTACTATGTATGGATCTGATCTATGTAATTTATAATTTTGTATGGAGTAGAGTTTACTCAACGTACCAGTTAGGTACGTGGTGGGCAGAGATTGCAATATGACTGCAGTGATCATCATCATCGCCAACTAACAACTGTTGCAGGCGACTTCGTATTTTGGCGTGGACCCGAGTGAAATAGGCACGTACCCAACTCTGGACCCTGACGGCCTTCCTCACCCCGGGACGATTCTGGAGCAGGACTCTGTCTTCTACTCGTAAGTGTCCTTGCCGTGAGGTTTAGTGTGGCTTTCTTTTGGACTTCCGCCTAGTTTTTTTCCCCCCCTGTTTGTTTAAGCAGCAATAAATTTTCCTTCTCCCTGTTTTTTTCACAGTTTTTCAGTGCGTCTACTCTCGTTTACCACCTGGTGAATGTATAATTGTGAAGATTCGAGTCATGCATTATATATATACAGTCAGGGGTGTATCGGGGGGGGGGGGGGGGGGGGGTTAGGGGTTTAACACCCCCCCCTCCCCCTGTAGCAACCAAATCTTTAATTAATTTCTTATTCATCACTCAAACAAATTTCATATTAAAATTAATAAAAATTTTACAATTACAATATTTAAATTTTAAAACCGAAAACTGCTAAAATAGCACTATTTTACACCTTAAAATCCTAATTTGGGGGGGGGGGGGGGGGGCATGCTTCTTAACACCCCCCATACACAAATCCTAGCTACGCCACTGTATACAGTAATATCATTAGTAATAATATAGAACAGAACTACCGATGACACGTGTGGCGCAGAGTCGTTTTGAGCGGGGGGTGTCTGCCGCAGCTACTACCACGCCGACGAGGGCAAGTTCGTCACGTGCCGCTGGAAGAGCACGGAGACGGCCATCGTGGACCACGTGAAGCTGTGCGGGTCCACTTCGCCGGTGCAGCCACCTCCGAGGGCCGTCATCACCGTCCGAGTGCCTGTGAGTGCGAGGGCCCTCGTGTTCTTTCACTACGACCCGGGTGACGGAACTGTGTTTGCCTCGCCGAGTACGATGCAAGGTCTTTAATCTGGCGTTCTGCGTCGACACGTTTGCAACGAAACGGTTACAGAGGTCTACGTCAAACTGTCTTATTTAAATATTTACTGATGTGTGACTGATCAGTAGTATTAGTTTGTCCTCTGTGGTTATGCTTCAGAAAGAAGAAAAATCTATGTATGTACATATTATTGCATACCCATTTTGTAATCCAATCGTTCATAATCCTCCAGAAAGTAATTAATTATGCTTGTTTTAAACAACGAAATAGGTGAAAAAGATAAAGTTTAGAAGTAACATTCAGGTAATGAAAAAGTGTACTTTCCATTAGTACGTTAATTTAAAATGGCTTGAAAGTAAATTCTTTCGTCATGTACTACAAGCCATGACAGCCACGTATATTTACAGCATTATTCTGCAAATGTATGCAGTAAGTTTTTGTAACACAATGACAGAGGTACTAGTGAAACCAGGAGTATATAAGACAAAAATAACATTTATGCTATGCAGTATTTGTCTTGCAATATTGGCTTTAAAAGTGTCATTTAGGGAATCGGTAATTGTTCGTTATTGGAATATTATCGAAATTCAATATATCCTGCTCCATGAGTCTATCTTGTCGGACCAAACAATTTAAAAAATATTTTTTCCTAAGGAAGTTGTATAATGTGAAAGTTAGGTCTATCAGAAATAAATGAGACTATAAATCAATATAATCTTAAGGTATTCAGTACTTGTTGACTATTGTATAATATAAGAAAATCAGCAAACTTTTGTGTGTTTGAAACATGTAAAATTGTACAAATGTGTTATTTAGGTAAGATACGCAGGATCAATACATATATATATATATATATAAATTTATTTTAACTTGATTTAAATTTTTGTCGAATTGCTGATTGATTTCATATTTTTAGTTACATTTCAGTGCTAAATGATGTAGTATTAGGTTGCATTTCGTTGTTACATGTTGTATGCATTGGCATGCTTTGCGGTGTTAATTTCAATTCTGTCGCAATTCATCATAAATCTTGTCCCTATCCATTAGCGTTGTACTGCAACATGTTTGTTTTGACAGTTTAATTATTATTATTATTTACGATTTATTTTATTTTTGTTTGCTCTATGTATAATATTATTTATTTTCAGAAACGACAATATTTGGTTATGTATGTCTATGGAAAAGTGATTCTTTGGATTTTTACCGGACTATTTGAACGAGGTATTGTTGATACCCCTCTAAGGACTAATGGACTTGAAAACTGTAAACGGTAAAATTAACGCCGTAATTTTATAATGTAAATTATAATTTTAATATTTATTTATTTAAATTTTAAGTGAAATTTTGTTATCCGCGCAATTGTTGCGTTCGGAGTTTACGTTTTCGGTAAGAAATTAGGTGACTGAACCGGTCCTTTTGGCCAATCACGGGCCACCATTTAAAAGTGAGTCTTACTGGTTATTTTGAGGAAACTAGTAAAAAAGAGAGTTCTACAATGGCCAGCTGAATGAGCGGCAACTTCGTGACGTCGGCGATTTTAAATCCTGAAAATTAGCTATCTAGCATCAGGCATCCCGGATAGTGGATGATAATTATGAACCATTAGGGAGTTCAGAATATTTAAATAGGATTTATCTAAAAAGATAAATATCATAGGAGTAATTAACGTGAGTAATAAAAGTGTCCAGATTTTTTTGTGTCCTAATCTTATGCACGAATCACGAAACTCCCGTTTTTACGTCACATCATCGCCGAAACTTATTATAAACATTGATTTCACGAATTAAATTGACTTTATAGATAATCTAAATAATACTTGGACATAAATTTTACGAATTTACACATTAATTAACAGACTCAGTGGTCCTATAGATGAGAGGCTCTGAGCTCTGCCGATGATTTTGAACCTATCTAGCCGAGGTAAATTGATTTAAGTTCCCTAAAAACATTAATTAAAAACTGTGTAGTGTCAACGAACCCGAATTAAGACTTTTGAAAATATTTAAATGTGCGCAACATAACTCCTGGTAATTGAACCTTTATTGAATTACTATGATGTCACCGTTAAATTAGGTTGTTGTTTTGGATATGAATAATAATTAAATATATTAATAAGATTGAATTTTTGAAATAGTTTTACATTGGAATAAAATAATTCTATATTTATTTTTTTTCAAAGTGTTGTGTTGTGTTATTTGTAATTTTACCCACTCCAGTGTATATTTATGTATGTTCCAAATCAATCAAATAACACCTAACTGTGACTTACCTTATACCAACATTACCAGTGAAGAGTCACACAATTAAGAAATTTAATTTATTACACAGTTTTATTCAGCCCAACGTTTTAGTGTGTGTGTGGGGCCTAAACTACTAGAAAGTTCCCGCACATACCTATTTGACAACCCAAGTGGGGCTTTTAAGCTTCAAAAGTTCCCTCACATATTTATTTGGAGCCCATACGGTGGGGCCGATTTTGAGGTTAAGGGACACCTCAACATTTTTTGTGTAAATTCTGTACCAGCCAAGTACTGAGTGCAAGTGCACTATTTGTGTAAAATATTATCTGGTCGATTGTTTCATTGCACATCACTATGGCAGATGAACAAAACAAATACTTTCTTAGAGAAAGATCACGAAGTGTAGGCGAGGAGAATGCTACTGGACAAACCTCAAGCAGTGAGTCGAATCCTTCATCATCTGCAGGGAATTCGCCTGTAGTCACCTGTGAGGAAAGGTTAGGGCGGCCCACATCTCCCCTAATCATGGAGCAGGAAAACTTAAGTGACACTGTCATTCACACAGCTGCACCCCAGGACAGTACTCCTACTCCACCGCCAGTGACACTTGAAGCACTGATGCAAATCTTGCTGCAGACAAATGCTCAGATAAAGCAGACCGACTCTAAATTGGAACAAAACAACACCGTTCTCAGTGAGAAACTGGAGCAGAACAGTACTGCCATGGAGCAAAACAACACTGCTCTCACTGAAAAATTAGAGCAAAATAACATTAATCTTACTGCTAAGTTAGATCAAACCAGTGACAGCATCAGGAATCTCGAGCATAGCATCGAGGTTAGACTCGCACAACAACACGAGGAGATCCAACAGATAGCCGAACAGGTCTCCCAGTACAACCGCAGGGTAGATGGGTTGGAGTCCCATGTCACTTCCCTAAGAAACATGATGGCCAACGAGCATCGAGGGCAGGCCAATGCCAGGGAAGAGGTGCGCGAGCACATCCAGCACCTGGAGAGTAGGCTTGGTGACATCGAGGTGGCCACAGCTACGCTGAGGGACAGGTTTGAAAATCTGTCTGTTCAACCGAGCCCTACAGCTGGATCAGCTGGTAGTATAGGCCAGGCCCAGGCAAGCGAGTGCCATGGACCCGCTGTTCCCACACTGCCCACCGCAGGCAAACGACAGGGCGGCACCGAGTGCTACACTGAGCACCAGCCCCAGGAACCGTCACGTGTCACACCCATCACTCATCGGCCAAGTAGCAGGACGTTTGTAAACACGTCGAGTATGGACCCTGCTACTCTGATCCACCACCCGGCCAAGCATTGGGCAGAGGCCATGCCCACGTTTTCAGGAAGGGTTACCGAGAACCCTATACGGTTCCTGAAACGTTTTGAGGAATATGCGGCCACGTTCAATCTCAGCGAGGCTGAGGTACTAAAGTGCCTCAACAGTGCGTTGAAAGGGCAGGCTTTCTACTGGTGGGAAATGCTGAGTGCAACCACCAGTAGCTACAATCACTTCCAGGCCATGTTCCGCCAGCAGTATTGGAGTCTGCGGATTCAGAGCAATCTGCGTGCCCAGCTCCATACTGAGAGGTATGACCCCAGGAAGGGCACAACGCTGGAAGCCCACCTCTCAACAATGTTTGAAAAAACTAGATACCTCGACTTGCCCATGACGGACGAGGAGTTCGTAGCGGCAATACTCACTCAGTTGCCGCTGCGCTACCAAAAGCAGTTGTCCGGCCTGACGTACCGAGACGTCACAGAGTTCAGCGAGAGGCTCTGGCCATTATATGGGCACTCCAGAAGTACAGGGATCTGCTACTTGGAGAAACAGTGAAATTGTTAACAGATCACCAGGCGTTAACATGCCTTAAGGCAGGCAAGTTATTTGGTAGCCGCCTTACGAGATGGTTTTTGCTACTGCAGGAATATGATATTCATATACATCATATCAAGGGATCTGCCAACACTACTGCAGATTACCTAAGTCGCCTGCATGAACTACAAGAAAGTTCACCATCTACATCAAAACGACAGAAGGAATTTTTAGTGGCACCAATATCCACAGAAATATTTAAAACCAACCCTAAACTCCGAGATATCCTGAAGGATATAAAATGTAAACAACAGGCAGATGAGTACTGCAAAAACACCATCAACCAGCTGCAGAAGCAGTCAGTTGATAATAAAATTCACCAGCATTTCTGTTTGTCAGCAGAAAATGTTTTGTTTGCCCAGTCAAGGAAGAGAGGCATTTTCGAAGATCACTGGAAACCAGTGATACCAGCTGATTTGAGGCAACCAATCACCTGGGAACTACATGTAGCCTTGGGACATGTAGGGAGCAAGAAGCTCATCGAAGCATTAAAGAGGCAAGTGTATTGGCCTAACATGTCACGCTATATAAGTAAGGTCACAAGTGCCTGTGACCTATGTCAGAAGGTGAAACCACCTGGACAACACCTGCATGGAGAATTGCAGCCAATCATTCCAACAGCACCATTGGGATTATTATCCGTTGATTTATTTGGCCCCCTACCACAGTCAAAGGGAGGTGTTAAGTATGTTTTTGTGATGCAAGATGTTTTCACGAAATTCACAAAATTATATGCAATTGTGAACCCAACTGCAAAAGCAGTTATGCAAAAATTAAAAACTTTCGTTGAAGAAATTGGTTTACCTAAAGTGGTATTGTCAGACAGAGGTACCCAGTTTACCAGTGATTTGTGGCAAACAGGAGTCAGGAAATTAGGTGCAATACCTACAACTATCAGTGTACGACATCCACAAAGTAACCCTGTGGAAAGACTCATGAAGTCAATAGGGAGTCTTTTACGTACGCTATGCCATAACTCGCAGCAATCATGGCGAGATAAGTTGCCATATGTAGAGTGCATTATTAACCATACTGTACATGGTTCTATTGGAATTACCCCTGGAGAAGCCATGAGCCTGAATAGATCGGCGGCGATCAACCCGAAGTATTTACCCCGATGTGAACAAACCCCTAATGAAGAAGAAAAACTACCTACAGGAGAAGAGGTAGAAGCTCTAGTGAAGAGGAAGTTGACAGCAGAAGCTGACATCAGACGCAAGAGGAAACCAGCATCAAAATTAGCAAAATTTAAAATTGGAGACCAGGTACTGAAGAAAACAACTCCAGTAAGCAAGGCCTGGGAACATGTAACCAAGAGATTGTTTTTGTTATTTGAAGGTCCTTATGTCATCACAGACATAGTGCAAGAGAATTGCTATGCACTAGCAGAGCCAGCAACAGGCCGACCAGTAGGCCGTTATAATATAACGCAGTTAAGGGAATACAAGAGCCCTACTACTATGTAAGCAGTACCGACCTAAGCTGTGAATGCCTCGTGATGATACAAGGTTTAGTACCATAAACAGCTGAGAGCAGTCTAAGTGTAAGTTTCAGACCAGGGATCTGAACTGTGCAGAGGAGTAAGTGTATGTCACTGTGATTATGTGATCTAGTACGCCATGTGAGGCGTAGTGCAGCCACTGTAATTTGTAATGTTAAGCGGAGGTGTAATTCCCGCTTGTTTCTGTGTAAAGGTGAAGTAAAATGCCACCTATGCAGATATTTACCCTGTGGTTATGCGGAAGTGTAATTCCCGTTATATTGCTGTATTTGAGGTGAAGTGAAATGCCACCCATACAGATGTTATTGTAGCCTGTGAAGCTACCAGTGTACAATGTGTATTGTATTTATGTATCAGTTGGCTTGCACAATTCCTCGTATGAGTATGAACTCAAATGTCACGAAGACATATATATACAACGCTAGACTAGCCTATACCTATGTGAAGCTGTATGTACTGTGTACTAACAAACGAGAAGAAATTAAGCTTATTTAGTGTCGATGTAACTATGTGGTATGATACCCCATCCTGCTGTGTAAACATAAGTAAACACTGGCATGCAAAGCATCTCTAAAAGCACATAACCCTTCGCAACTACAAGCAGAATAATATAATGCAGGTTACCTTGATTTATTGATGATGCTGAGTAATCCAATAGGCGTCGTTATGTTGATGATGAAAAATAGAAGATCACTGAATTTTCTAATATTTATAGAAGAACTCACTAAGATTTTAAAACTTCACTATTTTTTTTACCATTTCTGGGATGAATTTAGGGAAAAGAATGATCTTTAGGATTGCATTCTAACCAGAATGCAGATTAGAAAAGTATGCACTCATTTCGCATACAAATCCAATCAGATTTAGCTGAAACTTTTAGTTTATTAAACTTTGGATGTCAAGGCATTGATATTCTATGAAATGAAAACACTGAAATTTGGAATCGATGATTTTTAAGGATTTATTGGGAGGAGCCCCTATATAAGAAAATTACGTCGTCTCAACACTATTCACTCGCAGCACTGTCATAGTTGTTGAGTAGTATTCTTCGAATGATGTGAAGAATAGCGAAGCATGTGGATCTGAAAAACTCAGGATCTAAGCCCTTTGTCGCGAGAAGTGAATGTACTCCGGCAAACAAGTGTCCACAAGCAACTTCGCCTAACAGAAGTTTTAAAATTAAAAAAAAGCAAGAAAGTTTTTCTTAAAAAGAAATGAAAAAAATATTGAACATGTGATACCATATGTTGAAAGCTATCCTGATACAGCATGTTTGTGAAACAGCTGATTGGTAAAAGGAACCTTAGCTACACTGAAGCCAGGAGCCTCAGTAGGTTACAAGACTCATGTTACTGATAGTAACCAAGATGAAATGAAATGTGAACATTATTCAACCCAGCGAGACCGCTACGGGATGAAAACAACAGTAATGAAAGATGAGAAGAGGAAGATAAAGCCTCTACAGCTGTTGAGCTGAGCACAGCAGACTGAAATTGAAAAGTTACTAAGTTGGTAATTGTATAAACCAACGACTTCTCTGTATAGGAGAAGAAAATGGAAACAATGTGTAAAGACACTATGAAATTTTGATTGTACAACCTGTAAACATAATGGAATGTTAATGGTATGTTATGTAAATGTTATTATATACCTAATTATATATAAATGTTATATTTTATGATCAATTGCTAGTATGTACTATGTAAACATAACAATGAACTATTAATTGTCAGTATGTACATGATCTGATATATATTCTTGGATGAAATGTTAACAAGTGTGATGAAATGCAAATGTAAATAGCAAGCTAAAGATGCTATAGTTAAATGCAAATATTTTTAATAATGAAATGTAAACATGTAAGTTACAAACATTGAGTAATGAATAGCAATTATGTTATCTATCAATATGTTATAATGAAAAGCAAAACATGTGATGTTTAATATTCAATAATGATATGCTATAATGATATGTTTGGTGAAATGTATGAAATCTCATGAAATGAGAATACAAACAGGCAAATGCACTGTGGTGCATATTAATCAAGTACAAACTAACAATGTGATATGTTACTAGCAAGCAAAGTACTAATATTGAATTTATTGGTTATTGATAACCATGCATTGTTATGCAAGAATTGAGATTTAATAATTAATGGTATTTATTTATTTTTTTTTCTCTAACAATGATGTTGATAATGTGAATGTTATATGTTAAGCTAGGAATTTTAAGGTTAATTTAAGATATTTTTGTTTTAACGGTGACGTCATAGTGTTCCGCGGCAAGTACACAAGTTGTATTGCCTGCAGACACTTGTATTTGCAAGAGTACAAGTACGCACATAGTGATTAAGTTATTCGGTTAAGACCCGGACACCTATACTTAAGTCAGGTGCGAAGGTTACACCAGAGTGAGCTAGACATAGTGCGGTTCGCAACGATTGTGTACCTAACAGTGATGGGAATAGACGAGTGCTTCCTTGTGGGAAGTGGTGACCTCGCCCCACGCAATCAGCACCGCAGACGCCACGACGCCGTCTCGCGCGTAGTCGTGAGGCAGGGCGGCTGGACGCCGCCACATCAGCAGTTGATGACGTCAGCTGCAGTGCCAGATGCCGTGCTGTCTGGTACAGCATCATCGCCCCACGCCAGACCCCGTCGACGCGTGGTGAACCAGGCCAGGTTTGTTGGTCGTTTTGAGGACAGGCGCCGTCTCGACGCCGCTGTCCGCTGCAGGAAGGAGGAGTCGCAGCAAGGATGCAGTCATCACCGCAGGTGGACGTTGACCCACTGCCGTGACGTGACCTGGAGAACGTCCTATTGTTGACTCACGTGTACATTGCACCCCTTCGAATCCCTTTAGTGAATCATACTCACAGTAAGTAAGTCCTCCCGAGTCCTTCTCAACAGGAGCGGCTCAAGGCAGAAGCAGTCGGAGAGCAGCAGCAGTTCCAGCCTTCGAAGATTTTGCACTGCAAAATCCGTGAACTTCTTCGCGCAGGTCTGTTAGCAGCGACGACCCGACAACAAGTGTTTAAAAAGGCGCGATTTTCAGGCGCGCAACGGTAAAAAACGAATCGAGGAGGAGAGGTAGTCTCTCTCAAGTTGTTTTTTTTGTTTGTCGTTTGGTGCGCGCGTTGCTAGGCAACGAAGAGTGTTGTGTATTGTGCGACGGAGAAAGGGAAGTGCCAATCACATTGCACCGTTTTGAACAGGTCAAAGAGCACTGTTCAATGTAATTGACAAGGGCGGCAAAATCTGTACTGCAACATGTTTGTTTTGACAGTTTAATTATTATTATTATTTACGATTTATTTTATTTTTGTTTGCTCTATGTATAATATTATTTATTTTCAGAAACGACAATATTTGGTTATGTATGTCTATGGAAAAGTGATTCTTTGGATTTTTACCGGACTATTTGAACGAGGTATTGTTGATACCCCTCTAAGGACTAATGGACTTGAAAACTGTAAACGGTAAAATTAACGCCGTAATTTTATAATGTAAATTATAATTTTAATATTTATTTATTTAAATTTTAAGTGAAATTTTGTTATCCGCGCAATTGTTGCGTTCGGAGTTTACGTTTTCGGTAAGAAATTAGGTGACTGAACCGGTCCTTTTGGCCAATCACGGGCCACCATTTAAAAGTGAGTCTTACTGGTTATTTTGAGGAAACTAGTAAAAAAGAGAGTTCTACAATGGCCAGCTGAATGAGCGGCAACTTCGTGACGTCGGCGATTTTAAATCCTGAAAATTAGCTATCTAGCATCAGGCATCCCGGATAGTGGATGATAATTATGAACCATTAGGGAGTTCAGAATATTTAAATAGGATTTATCTAAAAAGATAAATATCATAGGAGTAATTAACGTGAGTAATAAAAGTGTCCAGATTTTTTTGTGTCCTAATCTTATGCACGAATCACGAAACTCCCGTTTTTACGTCACATCATCGCCGAAACTTATTATAAACATTGATTTCACGAATTAAATTGACTTTATAGATAATCTAAATAATACTTGGACATAAATTTTACGAATTTACACATTAATTAACAGACTCAGTGGTCCTATAGATGAGAGGCTCTGAGCTCTGCCGATGATTTTGAACCTATCTAGCCGAGGTAAATTGATTTAAGTTCCCTAAAAACATTAATTAAAAACTGTGTAGTGTCAACGAACCCGAATTAAGACTTTTGAAAATATTTAAATGTGCGCAACATAACTCCTGGTAATTGAACCTTTATTGAATTACTATGATGTCACCGTTAAATTAGGTTGTTGTTTTGGATATGAATAATAATTAAATATATTAATAAGATTGAATTTTTGAAATAGTTTTACATTGGAATAAAATAATTCTATATTTATTTTTTTTCAAAGTGTTGTGTTGTGTTATTTGTAATTTTACCCACTCCAGTGTATATTTATGTATGTTCCAAATCAATCAAATAACACCTAACTGTGACTTACCTTATACCAACATTACCAGTGAAGAGTCACACAATTAAGAAATTTAATTTATTACACAGTTTTATTCAGCCCAACGTTTTAGTGTGTGTGTGGGGCCTAAACTACTAGAAAGTTCCCGCACATACCTATTTGACAACCCAAGTGGGGCTTTTAAGCTTCAAAAGTTCCCTCACAGCGTCTCACAGTGGCGTAGCCAGGATTTTTGTGTAAGGGGGGGTGTTAAGAAACATGCCCCCCCCCCCCCCCCGTATTAAAGCACGGGGGGGGGGGGGGTCCTGTGGTCCTCCCCCGGGAAAAATGTGGATTTTAAGGTGTAAAAAATAGTGCTACATTTTTAGCAGTTTTCGGTGCTTTAAATATTGTAATGGTAAAAAATTTTATTGAATTTTTAATATGAAATTTGTTTCGAGTGATGAATGAGAAATTTAATTAAAGATTTGGTGCTTAGGAGGGGTGGGGAGTTGAACCCCTGACCCCCCCCCCCCTCCTGGCGTCTCATCACTTTTCCATCGCCTCTGATGGACCCCCCCCCCCCCCCCCCCCCTTGTCAACGAGATGTTCAGCTCAGTCCGTTGACTGACCCGCAGCGCAACCCGTCTGTCGGTGACAAGTTCGCCAGCCGGGCGGGGCAGAAGGGCATCTGCAGCCTGCTGTGGCCGGCGGAGGATCTGCCCTTCACGGAGACCGGCCTCCACCCGGACATCATCTTCAACCCCCACGGCTTCCCCTCCCGAATGACGATAGGTACGTCCGGCGTTAGCGACCGTGGTGTGCCAGCCATGTAGTATTTCCATAATCCGGCTGACTTTGAAATTTCTCGTGGGATCGGGATCTGATAACTTTGGACTACTTATTTACCAGGGAAAAAAACCTTTCAAAAAAAGTCAAATCAGTGTTTTTTCAGATGTAAATTTCTCAACTAGAAAATTTAAAAAGAGTTTTGAATTGTACACTTAAAACATCCTAAAGAGTATCCCACTTAGGAAAATTTCCTTATTTAAAAAAATTAGCATTGGACCTATTTAAATACATACAGTTTAATGCATGTATGTTATTTGCAAGTAAACAGCCATCATTTGTATTTAGGTCTTTGGGTCATTCCATGTAAGTTCAACCACACTATGACACCCACCGTCTCAGATTTTGTCTAAACTTGGCATGGTTGTTCTATCCATTGATGTAAGTAACCATACCAATTTGTTTTGCTCTATCTCTAATGGTTTAGATTTTACAGCCCCTTAAAGTTTATGGATTATTGGCATTTTGACCATCTGGCCGCCGTTAACTAAATTTGTTGTCCAATGGAAAAAAATTCATATTTTTTTTATTTACTAACCATTTTGTCTGAAAAAATTTTTAAGTTTGGATCAATGTAGCAGGAATAATATAAAAAATGAACAAAACTACTAAGTGTTTATTTGGAACCATAAAAAAATCTCAAAGTGTAATTTTTATGATTATCAAAACAAAATGTAGAGTTTTACGGAAAATGGTAAATCTCATAAAGGGAAAAGGATAATCATGAAATCTCTGTTTTCTTTTTGTTCTAAAAGATATGTTCTACCACATTAAACAGTAAGATTCGTGGTTTTTTTACTCCTTTGATAATTTTTTTCACTTCAAAACACTAAAATGAGTTAATTATTTAATTTTGTTTAAAAAGCTGCTTTGGCCGCTATTTGCCTGCCTGCCTGTGTTTCTGAATTATATACAGATGATTAAAATCCTACCATATTTTCCTTTTGGTATCCCACACACCTTTTTATAAAATAAATTACCTTACTTGTTGCTTCCTGTTTCCCATGCTGTCAAATCCTGCATTCCTGCCATGACATCAACCTGTTCCAGTTACAACAGGCTGAATGTTTATGAACATATGTACATATCTTTATTGTGCAACAGTGGCGTAACATCAATATCGTTGAGTACACGAGGTGATGTCCAGCAGCTACACAACAGCTCGAATATAATCAGATATTCATTATTTCTAATTATAATTTTTTTTTTTTAATTGAATCAGTTATTTTGATATGTGTTTGAATTTTTAAATATTTGCCCAGGCCTATTTGCAATGTAAACATTGCTGTCTCACCGTCATGTAATACAGTATGTCTGCTGGTAGGACCTTGTGGTAACAATGAGTATGTGTGTCATGGTTGTAGATATAATATTGACAACTTGTGTGTGCAGCCATGATCATCGAGGTAATGGCGGGGAAGTCTGCGGCAATCCACGGTCTTGTCCACGATGCAACACCGTTCAAGTTCTCTGAGAAGGACACTGCTGCAGAGTACTTTGGGAGAATGCTTGAAGCAGGTGATTGTGCTGTAAATTTGAAACCGTAAAAAAAGGCAGTAAAATTGATTCCTCGGAGAAGCTCAGCCTCAGCCACATGAATATTTTTTTTTCTTTTTTTACGTAACCCCTTTTAATGTTTCAGGAGGATCAAGGTGGTAAAACCAAGTGATGTTGGACTCTTAGTCATTTGGCTATACCAACTAGTTTTCAAATTTTTTTTTAGTCTCTCCATTTGGGTGCCTAGCTATTATTAATTTTACCTTCTTGTGCAGTATTTCCTATGCCATGAATTACAGTACATACTGATTTCTTGGCTGATAATGTAATCATGTTGATGCAGTAGTTGTCAAAATAAGTTTCAAATGTACTTACACGTGTAGTTATTGGATTCATCTGTTCATACATGATAATATTTGATGATGGATTACACTTAGTAATCATCTGCTACTATTTCTTGTATGTATTGACGATGGTCTGATTGTACCTGTGGATTTAGGTCAGGACTTAAATCAGCCATAGTTCTGACGGGCAGTACTGTAGCTTGTGTTCATATTAAAGCATTTCTAGTTCCCTTCCCATTCTTCTTTTCACTTAAGCCTCATCTCGCCTTCTCTTCATGCATTGTTCAGGCTGAGCAGCGTTATGTCGTGCATCGGATGCCTTACTAGCACGAACAGAGGCGGGTGGATACGCGAATATTTCCTGGATGGCTATAGAGAAAAATCACAAACTAAGGTTAAAGATACAGTAAAACTTGGTGAAAAGGTTCAGAGGGGTTAATAGGATCAAAAGTTTATAACATTATTTTTGAAACAATATAGCAGATAATTTTATGCATTGTTTTAATAGTTCTAATGATTGTTCTAATACATAGTTGTATGTATAATTCTTTTGTGAAATATTATGTTTGAAAATATAATTTTTCAAACTTTTGATCTATTAACCCTGTTTAACGGTACAATTTAAGTTTTGAATTTTTTGGTTTTGGGGAGGGGGTGCCCACCTTAAAATACTCTACTCAACAAATGTGTACCGAGTTAAAACTTGACCTGAGTTTCAACTATTTTGTCAACAATTGATCACCACTGGCAGCAAACAAGTGTATTTTCTTACAACTTTGTGTGCTACATGTAGTGATAGTTACAATTTTTTTTTTGCACTTGAATACAGGCTTAAAACCTGGTTCCCCCCCCCCCCCCCCTTAATGTGCTCGCACTATGTGATGCTTGCAGGCGGGTACAACTACTACGGCACAGAGAAGATGTACAGCGGCATAGAAGGCTGCGAGATGGAAGCAGCTATTTTCTTTGGAGTGGTCCATTACCAGCGACTGAGGCACATGGTGTCTGATAAGTGGCAGGTCAGTACCACGAATCAGTTTTCGCTTGCGAATACTGTAAAAACATGGATTTTCATTTTGGCAGTTTGTAAGTGCCTTCCTAACCCTTGTTAAACAAAATTTTTATCCTGTCGCTGGTAACCCAGTGTAGCCTACCCATTTACGCTTTATCTTGGTGAAGTGGTCGCCGTTCCGCCACATCTTCAGAGCTGGGAATCAATGGTAAGTGGGAGGTGCCGCAGTCATGCTTATGCGGAGTCGTGTTCGGGCCGAGTACCAGTCGTGGCTTGCTCGCACACGTACTTTCCGGAAAGTCGGAGAGAGTCTCGGATGGGGGCGGGCCCTTTGGAGGTCACCCCGAATGTGAGAGCCGGAGCAGTTTGTCACGTCAGATGAAGAGTCCGAGGGTGATGCGTGCGAGTGTCTGTGAACGCGGTGTTTGCTGCAGGTGCGCAGCACGGGTCCGGTGGACACCCTGACCCGCCAGCCGCTGAAGGGGCGGAGGAGAGGGGGCGGCGTGAGGTTCGGAGAGATGGAGCGAGACGCCCTGCTGGCGCACGGGGCGTCCTTCCTGCTGCACGACAGGCTGTTCCACTGCTCCGACAAGAGCCGGGTCAGTCCTGCGTCACACTGTGGGATGGCATTGTGCGTTCACTCTCAGTGACGACGTCACAGCTGTTCTCACGGGCATTATCGTTTTATGCAGAGGGTACAGACATGCCCCATGTGCGAAAAATCCCTCTGTGTTCAGTGAAAATAATGTAAAATAATATTTACAGGTTAGTTCATTAGTATTATATACTGTGACAATGTTTTATCACTCATACTTTGCACTATTACAGTAAAACTCGTATAAGAAGTTACCGCACAATACGATTTTCCTTCTAATACGGTCAAATGTTTCGGTCCTGCCATGTCTTCCATAATTCCTATGTAAGAAGTTTGCCAAAAACTTTGTTTCTAGTATCAATTGTAACTGCACTTTTTGGAAAGGGCCCTAGCCTCGTTTTCTGTCACTACCAGAGGAGGGGTTCGGCACTGGATTGGGCTGTAAGTTCGTGATTCTCCCACTTGCCATTTAAGTAATGCCTTTTATTCTCTTAACACTGTACATGGACGGATCGCTGGGTGTTCCTACTCTAGCAGAGACTCGAACATAACTTCGGTAGCGAGTACCCGCCGCTCGGCGATTGACTAGGGGAGGCTTGTGGCCTGCTGGTCTCTACTCTCGCAAGTCTCTAGCGACCAAACATTATCTCTGTTTGACTAATAATTACTGGCCTAACATCGGCCCGAAACAACCTTTCCTTCCAGCTTGCTAAACTCACTCTCTGAACTCTCTTTTCAAAAAAACTAGTCATCAGCTCTATGCTTGCACGCAGTGCGAGGCGGGACAAACCAAGTGCAAGGCAGCTGTTTTCTGTAGGAGAATAATGGCGGGGGGGGGGGGGGGGGGGGGGAGCTAAAGACCAACGACCTGGAAGTTGCACACACTCAGACACCTTCACTGCCTTATTGCAAAATAAATCCTCTTAAGTTCTCTTATATAATGCTAAAATCAGTTATTTGTTAGGTAATTTCAGTTTACTTATTTCATAGCAGAAGTAAGAACTTGTCCAATGTGTAAATTCTCTTTTAGACCAGTTTTCAAACTGTTCTGCCGTCCCTGTGTAGCGTGTATGAAAACTTGTTGGCATTTTGTATGGTTAAGTTGATGACGGTATAGTGTGAGCGCACGTAGTCTAATATCAATATTGATAGGTCGCAGAATGCATGTTGCGCGCTTGTGCCGAGTAACCCACTCTTGTTTGGGCAATAATTTTTGTCAGTTTATTTCAAGTCGATAGACTTAAGCTAAATAAAACATTGTCCACGCAACGAATGTTTTGGCGAGAAACTGACCTCTGGTAGGATGACGATTTGACGAAGGCAGCTGCACGTCTGATGATGGCGATAGAACTCGTATTTCCTGTCTTTGTATCCACCGGCAGCTTGGAGCTTGTGGTGCCAGATTCACATTTTTCCGTGCGTACACTTCGCACTAAGTTACATCATACTCGGTGGCATGGTTTATTTCCAGAGTTTTGGTATTAATTTTTCCTTCACTTCAAATTCCACCTGGTGCATTGTTAAGCTTTCCCCCTCGTCTTGTTCGGACCCTCCTCGCAGAGGGCTAGACGTGGCGCGGTGGTGCCCACAGACGCTGCTGTGCAGTGCGTGTGGCAGCCTGCTGAGCCCCGTCCAGCCGCCCCAGCCGCGCGGCCCCGAGGGGAGGAAGGCCCGGTGCCTGCTGTGCGGGGACCAGGGCAGCATCGTCGAGGTGGAGATCCCCTACATCTTCCGCTACTTCGTGGCCCAGCTCGCCTCCGTCAACATCAAGCTGAGGCTCGACGTGGGGGAGCTGCACCTGGGACACTGAGGGTGCCCTCGGCGGACCGCCGTCGCGAACAGTTACCACGGCTCCAGATGACGTACTTGTAAATACTTGTTTTTCCATTGTGAACTCTCAGTGAATCATTGGTATCAATTTCAAAACCCTTATTCGGCACCTGTATTCTGCGATCCTATTGAATTATATTGTACAGGATGTCCATAGAAATCAGTAGAATTATTTCCATATTTCCCTAACTTTTTTTCTGAAAGTAATAGAGACAATCCTGCCTCACCCTCCGCCACCAGAACTTTGCACACGCCATTTTACAGCGTGTACGACTGCCTTTGAACGCCAACTGGTGGGGTTGAGGGGGGGGGGGGGGGGTGCTTAAAGTCTGAGTGAAGTCGTACCGGGGCATGACCATTCCCTCCTCACACGACTATCACTGACAAATTTCCATGACAATTTTTCCATAACTTTTTCAGGTTTTAAAGTAAATTCCCCTTTTTTAAATTTTGAAACTTAACTTACAGCTGTTGGTGTTTTGTTCTCCTAATCCGAGACATCTGTACCATCAATACTGACAATTTTTGCATTTTTAAACTTTTGAAGCTTTAAAGATTCTTTGAAACTACTTAAAACTACAGCTCTAAGTGAAAAAAAAAATTATTGAAGTGAAACTTCTTTGGGTGCTGTGAGAGTAAAATTTTTATGAAATGTTTCTGATGCAAAGAGGACAGAATAGGTACTTGACCAAAGCTGTATAAAGCACTATGCAATTTAGTTGCTGGGCTCATTTTCATTCGCCTCTTGGTGAGAATTCTTCCCCCACCCAAAAAAAAATAAAGAATGAAAGAGCACATGCATAAGCACTTGTTCTAGAAAATAGATTTAAATATCCTATAGTCAGCTGTAAAATGCCTTGAATTTTTTTATAGCTACCAGCACACTTCTGTTCCTCCATGTTCAACCGGCAGTGTAGAGAGCACATTGAAACAGTCCCTGCACTTCTTGTTATGAATTTATTTTGTTCAGAGATTTGGCATGATCTAAATGGCAGAATTGTTTGATAAGTAACATGTGCAGTTTTTTTAATGTGTAATTCAATAATGATTATTTAATCAATATTGATAATCATTATTTATCAATAATTTCTGAGGTCATGAGCACTTATTTTGGAGTAATAAATTTAATTCATGTTTATTAGTTAATTTTAATCAAACTTCTAATAAAGAAAGGTTGATTCTTAAATACTTGAAAACCTGAAAATCCTGCACTGTCAAATCTGGTTTCTAATCATTGTGTAAAATGGCATTTCAATATTGTAAGTAGTTTTAACAGTTTTTATGAGTTAGACTATAGTTTTTCGTAATCACTCGGTTAGGTTAGCTACATATAAAATATTGTTAACATGTGAATGGTTGCTCAAGTAAGTTTCATTTTTTTACCATAAAATGTATTAACAAGATAAGTGAAAATATCAAAGGAAATAAATTTTAAAATTTATTGATCCTTCAAATTTTTACTTTAAACCCTTCCAATACTTTATTTATATAGAAATTTGTCTTTGTCATTTTACCTCTTACAATACAGTATACTTTTCAGGTTCGAGTTGCCTTCTATCACAAGTACAGTGTTACATATACATGCTTTTTTTTCTTGGACACATGTATTTGCAGTACTTCCATATATTGATAGGCAAGCTGTGATATGTTGATAAAACTTAAAATTTTGTAATGACAATGAGACATACAAATAACGTGCAATTTTCAGGTAAGTAGCATTATTATTTTTTACAAATGGTTAATAAAATATGAACTTTTTTACTATTGAAAATTTGAAGGCATCACCAACAAAGGTGAGCCACAGTAGTGGAGTGGTCATAAGGTGACTCAGGCTCAACAACTGTATTCTCTGCAATTGGGAGATGTGGGATTGTGAGTTTTCTCAAAGTACAGTGGAACATTACTTAAAGATTCTGCAGCTGAGTAACGGTTTAATAGAAAACATCAAGTACCAAGAATGTTTCTCAGGTACTGCACTCTCCCATTACTGTGGTTTGTATACCACCTTACTATCCTTAATTTGTCTTAAATTAAGTGCCTTTAAAAGTCCTTAAATTGCACTAAGAATCCATAAAAACTCCTTACTAAAGACTTGTATCTTGCAAGTAATAAATGCAGGTTTTTAAATGCTTTGTTTGCGACTTGGCAGAAAAACATGCTTTACGCATGCCTCATACACTTGGCAAATTTTGGGCCACCTGCAAATATTTTAGATTTTATATTAAAAAAACTTTAAATTGTAGCATTGCACAATGAGGAATTGTGATGTATATATTTTTTTTGGGCCATGAGAATATTGATTAAGAATAACTTTGATGTGAAAGATAGTAATTATTTAATATGTAGATAAGGGTTGTTCAAATCTGTTAAGAATTGTTATTAATTACTTTGGTTGAATTTCATGGAAACCTTAAAATACTTATTTCCTCGAGATACCTTATTATTAATTTGAGGGTTAACTCCAGTTCGTAATAATTAATTTTGATATTTGATAATTAATTTCAGTAATTGTTTTGTTTAAAGCAGTATAGATTATAATTTTACAGAACATCATTTTTGAACAAAAGTTTCTAATATGGTATGAATTTCAACTTTGTTTACTAAATTTTTAACATTGTATTTGAATTTTTTGGGTAATTTTAGATTATATTGCTAGTGTAATATTTTGAGAATAGTCTGGAAGGTACAGAAGGAAGAGCGGACAGGCGCGACACTGGCGCCAGAAAGTTATTTTTCACTTTGTAAATGCGTGTTTGGGATTTACACGTCACGTTGTACGCACAGCTGTAGCGACCATCTGGAAGGGTCTCTGAAGGCTACCACTAGCCAGCCAATCAGGGCGAGCCCTGGCGTCAAGTGATGTGCCCATACAAATTTCCTTATATGGTCATGTTTTGGAATTATGTGCGCCGATTGGTCAGTTGGCCCACGGGGTTGCCTCCCTTGTTTTCACCTTTACAAGGGAAGGTAATCTCGTCGACCAAGCCACTTGTTGCTCGATCGTCGCCGAACTCTGTCGCGTCGTCGGCAAGTCGCAAGACAAATGGAAAATTACTAAGAGATAATTTAATGCCTAGGGGCTGGGGCCAGGCCTTAATTTTTCAACCTAAGTTCATTGTTTTTTCGGACTAATTAACTAGAAATTTAGGCCCTAGGCGTCGGCATCGGCCCGACTTAGTGAGATTACGGTCCGCGATCGACGGTACCTTGAGTTATGTAGGTAACCAAGGGACATTACCAAGTTGTTTTGTTTTGGCGAGTGACAAGACTCCTCGACCATCAACGGCAAGATGTATGGTGCTGTGGTATGTATTTGGACATCATCCTGTCAGAATTCAAAGACATCGTTAAAATTTGTATAAGAAAAGACAAAAAACTGTGCAAGTAACGAAGTTTTCTAACAAAATTCATTTGTAAAATTGTGTACTGAGGCCATGTAACAATGAGAAAAAAACTTTTTTTTTAAGAAATAAACAAAGATAATTTAATAAACTCTTTTATTTCCAAATAACGCAGAACCTCAGGAACATTGTTTTGTTTTGTTACGTTTCTTTGTGTGCTTAGCCGGGCAAAAACATACAACTTAACAAAATGTATTTGTCTTACTTTGAACATTCTCATGTAAATATTAGTAAATCATAGTAAATGGTTGGGGTATAAAATTCAGGTACACTCATTGTCATTGGGTTAGACACATTACAGGAATAAATTTGGACAATAGGGGCTTATCTCTGAGGATTGAACTAACCAATTATTTTTTGTGCATTTACTATTTAACATTGTTATTTAATTGAGCTACATTTAAGATATTACAAATGGGTTTTAAACTTTAAATGATGAAGGCAATGATCTAAAGGAGTCCTTAAAACTCCTTAATTTTTGATTGTTCAAAAGGGTACGAACCATGATCTCCCCCCCCCCCCCCCCCAAATGCATTTTACCAACTTTATTCTAAACCCCTCCCCCCCCCTCCCCCAATAAATCTTTGATAATCTCAATGTTGAAGACACTTAAATTTTTGTTCATTAATAATACCACCCAGAAGACGGACAAGCTTTTTTAACTGGGAGCCTGTCATCCCATGAAGGGTGGCGTGTATTGGAAAAACTGCCCTACGATAGGACACTGACAAAAAATGCATCAGTGGGGAAAATGGGCATACCTATTTAAAAATGCTATCTACATCCACAATGGGAATAGACTTAGGCCTTCACTGCCTTTATTTGTTTAAAAAAAAATTTGGTCTGGCCAATAATATTGTTTGCTAGCTGTGATTAAATACCATTAACTGACACACCTCAATGTGTACAACGAATAAAATTAACAAAAAGAATAAACTAAACCCTGCAGTGGAGGCGATTCAGGTCATCACCAGTAACACAACTTGTGCCGCTGCACATGATGGCTGTATTATCCCCACAAGCAAGGCTAATTGAATTGCCGGCAAAACCACAGCGCATGTTCAAAATGCATTGCAGCACACACACTTAAGTTTGTCTATAACAGCTCCAAAGTACCAATGCAATCATTGTGCATTATCACAGAGCAAGGTGCATTTCTACAGTACAGCATTACAGGAGTTTGATGGTCACAGATAGCGGCAGGAACGCTAGAATCACTTGTCACATTCTTCTCACAAGTTTCAAGTATCTCACATGGGCATTTTATTTATTTTGAAGTGAATGAAAATTTTTAACACTTTACAACATTTGCCAAGATTCTTTAACATTATTTAAATTTGGACTATTTAATACAACCAAAAATTAATACCTTTTTAATGCCTCAGAAATCTAATCAATGTTTGAAATGTTACCAATTAATGTTTGAAATGGTACCTACCCAGCTCACAAGCCCACTAAACTTACTTTGACATGTTCTAATAAAATACTGTGACTTACATCAAACTTTCCACATATAGCAGTAACTGGGATGATATAAAACAATATGACCATTCACTATCCCTGCCCTTTTAAAGCAACCAGTTTCATGATTAAAACATCCACTCCAACAAACAAACTGATTTATTTTCACCACAAACGGGCAACACAACAGGTCAACTGCCATGGTAAGCAATGTTAATGTAAACTATAATTTAAAACGAATTAACCGTAATGACGTAGAGACATACAATACTGATGTGCGACAAACATGGATGAACATCGACGGAGTCCGTTATCACAGCAGACCTAGAAACCAGCCTGTGCCTGACATATAACTCCTTCACTAGCCACTAACTTCTCTCGACAGTTCGCCCCCTCGCCGGAGAGGGGGCAGGTAACTTCTACGAGGTGTTGGGACTGCTCTACTTCGTCGCCTGCTCCAGGTAGCAGATTATGTCCGCCCGCTCCTGGGGCTTCTTCAGACCCGCAAACACCATCTTCGTACCGGGTATGTACTTCTTCGGGTTTTCCAGGTAGATGAACAACGTGTCCCTGCCCCAGACGATGCCTGTGGAAATAAGGTGTTTTATATATATATATATATATATATATATATATATATATATATATATATATATATATATATATATATTTATTTATATTAAAAAAGCTGGCTGTGAGCTGTGTGTAATTTCAGAACAATTGAAGACAGTAAAGATGTAACAACATTTTCTGAATTTATTATTTTAATTGGCATTTCACAAGGATGTTACTTATATTTAGAGTCAACTTCCTGTACAGTTTTAACACACTACCCTTTTTAAATTACGACAACCAATCACAAATGTTTTTAAATATGTCTTAAATGTAAACTTAACTTCCCAACAAGTCTACTTTCCTTTTTTTAAACTATTGTAACAAGTTTCTGCTCTTCCCTGCCAAAATTTTAAGCAATCAAGCAATCATCTGTTTGCACTATATTTATTTTCTTTCTCGAAATCCAATGATTTGAGTTTAATTTACATAAAAACTTACACTCAACTCAAAGAACTTCAAAAACAATTGTCTGATTCTTAAATTTTTATTTATGTTATTTTTTTTTAAGAAAAAGAGAAACATTTTCATCCAGTGCTAAACTGCTCAATTCATCTCATAAGTATAACTTTGTGAAAAGTACCAATCAACCTTAAGCATCTTCATAGGGGATTCAAAATCAACATGTGAAATATCACTTTTTCAATTTGGTGCTAAAAATTAGTGAACCTCCCAGCTTTGAAAATCAAATACATAGTATATTTAATAAATGTGTCTGTTCTTTTACAACAGATTGCAGGCTTTAGCAGTAATTGACTGATAAACTTTCTCGGCTTTAAAGTTTGAGCCATGTTGAAGTGGTAGATTGTGAATACATTTATTTCACTCTGCGTTGCAGCAAGCTTCATCAGAGTTAAGAAATAAACATCAAGGTTTCTCAACCCTGATGACACCCTCTTCAATACAGAGCAAAACATCGGTACGACCTACCACTTCGCGACACGGCTCAACCTCGAAAGCCAATATAGTTCATGCTATTTTACAACTTAAGGTCTTCATTCGCTGCCAAAACAAATATGGCACAAATGGTCGACAACCTAGATACTTCGGTCAAGGCCAGCTACTTACTGCATCCAACCCACCTCGCTTCATAGAACTATTTTTTTGTTGGCTTGGTTTACAGACATCCGCGCAAACTTGGGAACAACACTACTGATTTGAATTTGGTTAGTGGAATATAATTACAGTATCATAAACACCAGAAGGTAATTGTAAAATATATTGTTTGAAGTACACCGCTCACTACCTGCCCAGCTCAGCTAGCTGCCAGTGTGCCAAGTACCGGCCCCCGCAGAACGAGTGTCCATTAAGTCTGGCACGGCCAAGGCACAATGAAATAGTTTTCAACATCGAGAGAGAAAATAACTGACGAAAGAATCACATCATATACCAATCTAACTTCTAGGCCTATTCTGCAACTGAGCTCAATAATGCAAGATACAGCAGCTGAACTTTCCAGATCTGGAACTAAGCTGTCTTGAGAAACGCCAGCATGCAAGCGTGAGTTAACTACGTGCAGTAACTGTGCATGCTTCCTTTCCGTGCAGTGCTACCATTAGGTCACCTTTGTCCATTTCTTATACTTAAATATTATTGATCTTTTTTTTTATTAAATGAAATAATATTAGACAGTGCATATATATGGATTAAGCACATTATATGTGCCCTGAACCTTTTTTTTCAATAAATACTTTGTCTTAAATTTATGAGAAAAAAATCACTATCATCAATCTGGACAGAGACCTTCCCAAAATTTTTGAATTCTGTTTAACAGAATCTCACAGTCTCATTCATAAAAGGACATACACACACCCTAGTTATGGTAAAATTGCTTCAAAGTTTTCCAAACCAGTAAGATTTCAAAATATGAAAAAGAAAAAAAAAGTTGTAACTCTGCTCACCCATGTCATATTCAGTTAGGTGAATTTACATCACTGCAAACTAATAATAAATAATTACTTTCATTGAACTTACACTTTATCATCAAACTAAGTAAGTCCTGCCCAAATCCTAGAACAATATCATATCAATTTAAGCTGTGTCATTTCGCTTGTCCATCACGTACACTAAGTAGTTGAAAGACATGCTTCATTAATGGAAAGCAAGATAACACTTATATCAGATGTTGCATAATGTGTTTTAAATCCTTCCCTGATAAAATTTATCAGCCCACATAAATGGTTTCAAACTTTAAGCATGACATATGTCCGAGTTGCAACAGTTGAACTTAGGTGCCTCACATATGGTTAGTAAAAATTCATTATATACCATGACTATCCACACTTTTTAAACCCTTATTTAGGAAAGTTAAAATCATTATAAATGTGTCACTTAACATAAACCTCTTTGGTGAACATTTAGTATGAAGTTGCTGAGCAATTTATGTTTTTAACTGCAAATACTGCTGCAATAGTATGTTTTGTGCATTTAGTGAAATAAGCGAGGTAAATGTTAAAATATTATTTAATATCTCAACTTCACTTGCCATGATAAATATTTTTATATGATGATTTCTTTTGATGTACCTACCAATATATAAGCATTCCATTTTGTGTTCTGTAGCAAATCTTGTTGCAAGATACTAATAGTTACATGATACGGTATTTATATTAAATAAAAAAATTAATTGCCCAACTAAATGACTTTTTCTAAATTCTCACAACTGGGTAAGAATACTAAACTGCTTCTAAACAGCTTCTTGAATAACGCCGTTAGATTTGCACAGTTTTTGAGTAACAATGCCAATAAATTGAGTCATTATCTGAAGTAGCGCTGTCAATTCGAATGAGAATTTTTTTTTCTTCATCTATGTGAATTTTTCTTTATGCGCACGCAGAATGGCAATAGCACCAGTGTAGCATTTGCTTCCTTCATTGTCTATTTACTTTAGCCCAATTAGCATAGTAGTAGTTTATAATACACATAAATAATACTGACATCCATTTGTGTTCAGCCAATGTTTAAATTTCGCCATCCCGCAAGTCAGCAGTGGCTTTAAGAGAAAGTCAAAAAGCTTTATCGGCTAATTTACCTCTCGCCATCCAAGATGTGCTAGTGGAAAGTCTCGTCAGCAACTTATGACAAACATACCTACATTTAGTACACAGACTCTGAGATTACAATAATATGTTGAATAATTAGAATTCAAACATATTTTCTATAGTAATGATATAGTTAACAATATTATTTTTGTTAACAACTTTGTTAGCACCTACTTAGTAAAGAAATGTTATGCCAAAAAACCTGTTACGTAAACAATTAGGCCAGTGTTGTTTTTACAATGTAATTTAATTTTAGGATGTTAATTCTTCAAAGGAATATAAACACTTATTTTAAAAATGGATTTGTACAAATAATTAATACAGCCAATTGATTTTAATGGAAGCAGAGTCTCGAATAAAATGGTGATCAGGAAGCACAATTATGTGGTTGAGAAAAATAATTTTGATAAACATATTCTCTCACGGAAAAAAAAAGAGTATTTAACTAACACATTGCTTTCCAGGAAATGATTAAGACGTTACTTCAAGGGGTAGGTGCATTCTCATGTTTTTTGAATATTTCTTCATAAAGATCTGCTGATTGGCCAGGACTCAAGCGTGCTCACCCTTGCTCTTGTTGGCGTCCGTGTAGGTGTAGCCCGGCGCCTGGCCCGTCTTCCTGCCGATGAGACCGTGCAGGTTGGGCCCCACCTTGTGCTTCCCGCCCGCTTCCACCGTGTGGCACTGCGCGCACCGCTGCACGAACAGCTGCAACCACCGCGCAAGCCAGTCAGCGCCTGCAAACTCTCCTGTGCTTCCTTCGTTTATACACAAACCGCACTCCTCGATTATACCTTAACTCTTGTTTCCTTTAGACCATTCATCTAACCATGGGCATCGCAAGGATATATTTTGGGGGGGGGGGGGGGGGGGGGGACTTCAATTGATTTAGTTGTTTGAGGAATATCCATCCCCTGGAAAAAAAGCGGGGGTCGGGGGTCCTCTCCCGGGAAAATTTTGGGTTTGAAGGTGCAAAAAGGTGGTTATTAGGCATTTTTCTTTCCTAAATATTCTAATTATGGTTGGTTGCAATATATAATTTAATTTTTTTTATAAGAAATATTTTCAGAGAACAAATTTGTAAAAACACAGTTAACATATCTGTTGGTGCTATATCCACACAAAATCATTAATTTAAACATCAGGAGAAACTACGAAACTAAATATATTATTGGAGGGGACGTGTCCCCCCCGTTTCCCCCGGTTGCGACACCCATGATCTAACTAGCCAGCTTAAAATACACACGTAGCACTTACTTATTCTTGTAAGAAAACTGTACTAGTTCGCTGTTAAGTTAGTTTTTTAAAGGGCCTATATTATACATACTGTATTCCATCTAATGATTGCATAGTGTTACACAAGGCTCAGCTATAAAGTTAGATCCACAATACAAGTAGAGAAGTCTTAGTCAAGTTGCACCAATTACAGAGTGATCCGCAAAGTCGCAAAATGCTATTCACGTAAATTTGCAAGATCCAAATCCCATGAACATGACTGTCACCAATATCCAATCTGAATCAGCACCGCAAAATTGAAACAAAAAATAAAATTAACATGTTAGGATTTAAAAATTAACTTGTTAGGATTTAAATACAACTTAGTATAGCCACAACTCTTATGATTAAAAGCATTATCTTTTTTATTATACATTGTTTTCGACTTTGGTCGAAGCTTATTTCCACTGGCCTGCAACATAATGTGTGTAGGTGCAGTAGCACTACTTTCCATGCTACAGTAATTTCATCTTGGATTATGTTTATTCATACATGTATTTGAATAACAAGACATAAAAAAACTTTTATTATTAAGCTTCTTGTTTGTTACTGCGGCTGCACATGTCGCACGATCGATTGGCTGTCATCTGTTAAGGCCGACATAGTGCACAGTGCTCATCAGCTGCTGTTCAGTATCACGACATCATCGGCACAGAGCAGCCCCGAAGCTACTGCAGATCCGCTGTCACACGACAAGCAGCGCAGCCAGTCAGATTCAAACTGCTGTTTGCAGACCATTGGCACATTACACCAAGCCTTAAAGGGCACGTAACCCTCTCTGCAGCCATGCAGATTAGCAGTAATTTCGGAGCAGAGTAACTTTTATATTAAAAATAAATAAATAAAATTCCAAAATTAATTCTATTACTTTTGACTTGTTTCCCAATCATTCTGCAAGAGTGAGTTGCGACCGGTCAAAAATTTCCTCATAGTGTACAGTTTTAACAAGAGGTTAGGTTAGGTACATTAGAAATGCAGACAAATTTGTCAAAATTGTGTTAACTACAATACAAATCTCGTTAAATCATGTTAGGTTAGCTACATTTAAAGTATATGAATATATACCTATATAGACAGTTAACTAGGTTAGCAACAATTTTTAATTATGCAGCTGACCTATCTTATCAAACTTTTACAAAATTTTAAGGTTATTTTTAATGTAGCCAACTTAACAGTTCACACGATCTAACTGAACTTTTTAAGTAGTTAATTAACCTAACCAGCCTTCCCCACTAGTTTACATTGTTTTTAATGTACCAAACCTAAATTATCATTATAGTGAAAGTAATTTCTAACAGTGATAAAACGACTTCAAAATATTTTTAATGAAGCTTACTGAACCTAACTATTCTCACGATTTTTAAGCTATACGTAACGCACCTAACTTACACCACAAAATGTAAACCGCTCATAAAATTACTTAGCCACACATGTTCACACCAGAAAAGAATCTTTTGTCACATCTCAATTATTAGTTTTCCATTTAACTCTTTGACATTAAGTTGGCATTCAAGTTTGTTTTATAACATTTTACCTAATTTTATATAAAGTCTATTTTAGTTAACTATGCTTTGTTTTTTATAATTAATGGTAGACAAGCATGTGGTTAATTGTTAAGAAAGGACGAAATGCCTCAACTTCGCAACAAATAAAATAAATAAATAAATAAAAAAATGATCCACTCCATTACCACAACACAGAATATGCTACAACTACTACCACTTAATAATAAATAAGGAAAAAATTATTAACTTACTTTCTTTCCCTTTTCTACATCACAGGTGTCAGGAAAACCCATTTTAACCGTAATCTGGTACGCCTGAAAGAAACAAAAAAAAAACAATTGTTGCTTAAAATACAATTTGAAATATCAGCACTAAACGTCCTCGAAATACATTAACCCAATTACACAACATGCAGTGACCTACTTGGACTTTAGCCAAATTGTTAACACGCACACAAAATATTTAACTATGCAAATGCTTGCATTCTCACTATAATTCTTTGAAATACCTGTATTTCACCACGCACTAAACTCTTATTTTGTTACCCAACACAAACCGCTAGCAGACGACCCTACCACTTTGCACAACCCAGCCAACCCCACCAAAATCAATTTCTACTCACGATAGAAGAAAAAAAATTTGAAGCAAACGTGCCACGCAAACAATACAACGAAAAGAAATCACCAGAGACTATTTAGCATCCTATACACAAATTTAGAGGCAAGGAAACATTATAACCTTTACCTACCCAAGACTTCACGTCCTTCCTTCAGCTCAACTCGATTATGAAAGAGAATGATCATGTTCAGCTTCTATTCTGATCGTTGATAACTTATCGAACGTGAATAGATTTTAAAAGATTTAATGGGAAGTAATATTAAATTCATAATTTTTAACAGTAGTTCAATAATATATAGAATAATTAGATTGAAATGGCAATATATCCGTGCAGTTTTCATTCGCTACATTCATTTTGACTACAGTAGTAGAGGAAACGTTGGCCATGTGGAATGAGTAGGATAACTTCGCCAGATTCTTGCGAATGCTTATTAATCGTAATGAATAATTGTTTGAAGGAAACGTTGGGGATTTTCCATTTACGTTAAATATCCTAGGTTTACGTTCTGTGACGTGTCGACACATCAAGAAAAGGATTTTGGAAACCTTGTAAACCTAGAATAAAGAAAGCAACTTCAAAGTGGGGTGTGTTATATTTTGATTTAGATTTATTTATGTGATTTTTATTAAAATTAAATGGAATTTATAAAAAGTATATGTCTATATAAATATAGTATTTTATTCTTGTGCTTTCGCGTGCCTCCATAGCTCAGTGGTTAGAGCACTGGTCTTGTAAACCAGGGGTCGGGAGTTCGATCCTCCCTGGGGGCTTTCGAAATTGGTGTTTTTTTTAATAATTTGAGTTTTGATATGATATTGTTCTTCAACATTATTTAACTCTTAACGTCGAAGTGTCTCTACTTATTCTGAGAAAACCAGGCAAAATTGAACAAATTGTCTTTTTTTTTTAAGTATTATAAAAACGCAGCCTTCATAAAATTTTGAAAGCACTGCTAGGTCCAAAAGGACAAAGAGTAATAATTTTCGTATCACTCTAAAACAAATTCTCATTTGTTCATATTTTGTATTCTCTAATAAAAAATAGTTAAAGGTAACTTCAGAGTTTTTTTTTTCACCATACCAGATTAGTTAATAAAAAACAGTAGGAATTCCATTCTCAATTTTTTCTAATTTTTTTAGTAAAGCCTGCCGAACAGTTAAAACGTCTATAAAAAGCGTATTTGTGTATGTATGAATGGTCCTTCGAGATCCCGAATCGGATTCCATCTACTTTATAACGGACTCTATGCTATTAATTTAGTTATTTGGGATCGAACCTTCGACCCTCGCCGCATTAACTTTACGTCTCAGCAACCTCTGTAAAAAAAAAAAATCATCAGCCTGGGAAGTTACAAATTGTGTCAAATAGTATACGGCCCAGGGGTTCCCTAAGTGTGCGCGGGAATGCCGTGGAAAATAAACAAGGGCGCTGCGAGGCACTCTTGTTTTCTCTTATCCGGAAACTAAACTCACTTATACTCGCAATAAAGGATTAAAAAAAAAAATTCAAATCGCGTGCGCTGCATGCATCGCTCGCTGCGTTCGCCTGTACTCACGCTCGCGGTGTATTCGGAAATGAGATTTCACGTCAGCTCGTAGATTGGCACTCCTACTTAACAAACAGCCCGTGTGTTCAGCAGACGTAAACACGGTAAATAAGCTGATTTGGAGCCTCCATGTGCTATAAAAACGACGGTATCTGATCAGCTGATTTACAGTGTTTACAATGCGCTGAACGCACGGGTTGTTAGTTAAGTAGGGGGTGCCAATCTACGAACTGACGGAAATCTCATTTCCGAACACAGCGAATGTTGCTTGCTTTGTTTTAATTATGTTGCTTTGTGTTAGCGTGAAAAGTCGGTCGCACAATGGAAATATTTTTATTAAAATTAAGTCAATAGTTCAAATGAGAGTGATCAAGCATCGACAAGTGGCGGGGGAGCAAAAAAGCAAGAATATCGCAAATACGTTAATAGCTATTAGGACTTTGACTTTATTTCAGTAGAAGTAAACAATGAAGAAAGACCGTGCTCTGTTTGAAAATTCTAGTGCCCAAGAGTGCTCCCAAGTACCTAAGCTAAATGACACCTCGAGACCATTCACCCTATCATGGTTATAAAATCTCGCGAATTTGTAATAGGAAGTTGCAATATTTACAAATACAAAAAAAAAATTTCACTCAACAACAACTATAGTACATAACGACGCACTGCTAGCATCTTTCAATGTTCCATACAGAATGGCATACGAAATTATTCTACCGGCTGCTAGCGACATGGTTAATATTACGGTGGGAAAATCGGCGGGACAGGTAATTTCAAAGGTACCTTTATCTAACAACACTATTAGTCGAAGAATCCATCATATAGCTGATCAATTAAAAGAGAAACTAAAAGGCAAGTAATTTGGTCTGCAACTTGATGAGACTACTGACAGTAATAAAGATGCACGTCTTATTTGTTCTGGATGATATTATTGTTGAAGACCTTCTGTTCTGCAAAAGTATCATTGAAATCGCAAATGCTCAAGACTTGATTGAAATTCTTGACAAATGTGTAACAGAAAATGATTTAGATTGAGTCCTCGATCAATGTCTGGCCGTTATGGAGGATTACAAGCAACAATAAAAATTATGGTTTCCGGATCTATGTAACATGAAACGAAAAATTATATATATTAAAAATTTCCTGATTTCGCACCATGGCAATGGCAACAATGGGTAGTCTTTCTTCGAAAAATACCTAACAATCCACAAATCAAACAAAATAGAAGAAAAAGTAATGCGTGGGGATTAACACGCAAGACGAATTTTTTTTTCAAATATAAAAACTGTGTTACAGATAAAGTAAATTACAGTCACTCACTCACTTCGCGGACGCAGATAGGTACTAAATGTTACGCAGCGTGGATTCGTGCCCTCCCACAGTTTTAGCTTCATGCGAGCATTCGTGAGAAGAGACGTAACTGATACGCCAGTACGCTGGCCAGGCCTCGGTCCCATTCCACCTCCGAGGAGACGCATCCGACGGGCCGTTACAGAGGCTGCCACGAGACGGCAGGCAGTTTCGTCAATTCAGACGTTTACCTCTAGTAATGACTAGAGACATGCATATTTCGCGAAAAGATTCTGCGACTAGCTGAAAGTTAAAACACCGTAGCATCATCTGTGTTTCGTGATTGGGTGAGTTTATTTCAGTTCCACGTCGATTGTTACAACACCAATAACAGTAGTTGAATGCGGAAGCAAATGCGTTCTGAGTGGCACAGTCAAATAAGGCAACGACTTCTCTCGCAGACGGCCGCCAATCACAAGGAAGAAACCGCTGGTGCGGGTATACCTTGTTGCAGTCTAATAGGCGTTCAGATTTATTCGCGAAAAATGCCTGCCCCTAGTAATGACAGTAAGAACTTTCCGGGGTGACATGGAATAAATGCAAGAAAGTCCAGGGCATGTCCAACTGGTGAGTTCCTTAAATTCTGACGATTTTTATTCATTCCACAAAAACGTAGGCTGAAAAAAAAGCCATTTTCGTGATATTGGTGGGGTCAGAAAAGTGTAAATGCGGGTACAAGGCAACTTAAATCCACCAGACTGACCTCGGAATGTACTTTTTATTCCTTTCCTGTGCAAACAAAAATAAAAAATATCAAGTACTTTTCGAATGAGAGTCATAGAAGTAAAATGCCTGCAGCATTTCTTCCAGCATCAAGACGGCACTCTTAATGTAAAATATTAAAATAAAATAAGCAGTTAAAAGTGTGATGCAAAACTGTCCCAATACCAAACTAGATTTTATTTTGAAAATATGACATAAAACTTTGATTTCATCTGGATACGCAATAAGAAAAAATAATATAAAAAAATCAATATACATATCCATAAATGATTTTATATCCATAAATGATTTTTTGAATCACCAGACCTGCACAAAAATTATTTTCACAACTAGTACACCCAAAAACATAATACTATTTGGAGTCAAATAAGCAGAAATTATGGACTAAAAAAGGTAAGTGATGGTGTTTTTAAATGCTTAAACACATGAATTCGTAAAAATTTTTGTAAATATTTATTTTTTCGTAGTACCTACTTTCCACAAAAAATAAAGGTTACATTTGCATTACAGGATAACATTTTTCCCTGCACAAAAAAAAAAACCTTTTTTTTCATAAAAGTTAATTGCATTTTCAGTTTCTCGGGCGTAACTTTACAACTAATTTTTTAAATTATTACTTATGCATTTATGCACATAACGTCAACGTCCATCAACAAAAGAAAAGAGATGAATACAATGAAAATAATTTCCACACTTCCATGAGAAATGTTCTAATCCTCATTGTGATTGGCCTTCCACTAGTGACGTCAACGCTAAAAGCAACGATGCCACACTTCCAAAGATATTTTCGCTAATCCGACACTTGATTCCGATACTCAATATAGTAGTTTCAAGAATATACATCTGAGCTTTCTACCATAATATAACTATAGGGTCATTCCTCTAGAGAAATTATTCCGACAGCTTCAAGAATAGGGCTCCAGTGGAACCGAGCTCCAGTGAGGAAAGTGAATTGTGGACTCAGTGTATGATTGTAATTTAATATATAGTATAAATATTAGTTAATGAATAAAACTATAGTTGATTATTTGGGCCATCTTTTGGACCTGTTTTTCCCCCTGTGACATCAGTATGCAAAACATCTGGACGAACAAATTCTAGCTCCACAGACCACTATTCTTGTGACTAGTTGACTGGCGCAATCAAGCCACAGATGCAAGGCATTCTTCCGTCCGTCAAATGTTAATGCCCCCCCATACACGATCATTCCCAGCTTCCAGTTCTAACTGCTCAGCCCCAACTGATAGTTGTGCAAACACGATCAGTCCAAGTGCACATTTCGGAACGAACAGTCCGAACTGAACTGGAGCCTTCCCAAAAACACGATCAGTCTTGTGGTTGCTGTTGCTACTGGATGTATCGTTTCATCGTAGAATATGGAATAAAGTTCGGAATTTTGCAGCAGCAGCTGCACTTTTACTCAGAAAAAGTAGCCAAGCAACCAAAGAGTATATAGCAAAGATGTCTGCCACGACACTCAGCCGACGTACTGATGGACTCATTGTTTGGACTGGCGAAGACAACGGCAGTTCGGACTGAGTGCTCTCGAGCCTACAGTCATGTTTGATGGGAAAGCCATCAGCCCTGGCGTGTCAGTCCATCGTTTGTTGCTCACGCACACGACAGTTCGGACTGACAAGTCGTGTGTGGAAGCCTTCAGAGGGGAAGCCTACAACTCACGTAGTTTCGGTTCCCTGCAAGAATTGCCGAATATTTCCGAAGTTTTGCGTTTTGGCATTAACGCCACTTCAGCCGCTAAATCAGAAGTTTCCAATGAAAACAAGCATGTTGTGACTGACCTAACCTAACATAACCCTTCGATTTTTTTTAAATTTCAATTTTTGAGAGGAATCCGAAGTTGCACGAACGTGGTAGGGAACCGAAACTACGTGAGTTGTAGGCTTCCCCCTTCAGAGCTCGGCAAGCCTTTGAGGCCAGCAGACGTCTGGCGTGGTCCAGCGACCCTGGGTGGAGGGAGGGGTTTCGCGCGCCTCGCGGCCTTGGAGAGCGACGACGGAAGGCTGCGGACGGCCAGCTTCCCCCGGACGCCGGGTCTAATCTGCCCCAGGAAGTGCCCGGCGCCAGGGAGGGAGGAGGGGGGATCCCCGCAGTCAAGTGTACCAGTATCAAGGCACCCGTACCAATTTACAGCCTTGTGTACCGTGTTATGTAAATGCGCCTTTTCAGGGGGGACTGCAACGTAAAGTAACCAGTGAAACAGGTACGTCTAATCACGTACTACTTTATTTCTAACGAAAATTTGTTACAAAATTATATATATATATATATATATCAGTGTTTCAAGTTCGTTCAGGCTCTGTAGGTAGATTAAATAGTGTTCTAAATTTTTAGTAACAAACAACCATTTTTTTTATTACATTTTAAATCATCTTTTGACGAGTTTTTAAGAAGAAATATAAATTTAAAAAAATGTATCCCAACAAAAAAAAATGCCTGTATCAAGCTTCGATGCAAAGCCAACCACTAGTCTCCACGTGTGAAAGCCCGCAGCAAGTCCGCGGAAATAGTTTGCCGCTTGGAACCCTCAAGGATGCGTCCGGCCAGCACGCAGAAAGTAAGTCTCGGCCCTGCCACAGGAACGTACCGTAGTTGGACGGCGGCGTACCGTCGCGGAGAGCGAGGCGGCGGGGCCCAGTGAGTGAGCGGGCCGCCATGTTCCGCGGCAGGCGGAGGCCCGCCGCGCCGGGCAGCCCCCTGAGGCTGCACCTCCGCAGGATGCTGAGTGCCGGGTCGAGCGGGAGCAGCAGCCAGCCCCCCAGCCCCACGACCTCCTCGGGCTACCACTCGGGCAGCCTCGACTCCCTCGGCTCGCCGCGCCCCAGGTCAGTTGCCCCACGTTCCGACCTCATCGCCAGGGGGGAAGCCTTCATGCCACAGACGAGAGAGCCACACCCGAAGTTCCCCGAAGTTCCTGCTCGCTTCCCCCCCCCCCCCCGTATCTTTAATGTAGCTATCCTAACCAAATCAACCGTCCACAATGTTTTAAAGTAATTATAATGTAGTTAAACTAACCTAATATACCATTAGTATCCTTTTATCAACACATTTACAATGAACAATAAAAAAAAAACGAAGATGCACGATCGGAAGTTTGTCTCTCCCGTCTGTGAAAAGAATGTTTCCCATCGTCAGGGAGCAGTTACCTACCGTAACTGTTCCTCCTGGTGACGGCGACTGTAACGGTGATATCTTCGCCTCCGACGCGGCTGCAGCCCAGAAGCCAAGCCACTAACAGGCAATGGCCAGGAAAGCCAGCGATCCGTATTAGTTTTAAAAAGGTTACTGTGTGCATTGCAGGCTTGCACTGTACGTCATAGAGAAAAAACTTGAATAACGAACCGAGAAAGATGAATACCCGAACACAGTCTGTTTCCCTACGATGTTCGTCTGTGCTGTCATTGCGGTGTCCGAAATTACTGTTTGATTTCATCTGTGGGTTCGCCTGTGTTGTCGGTGTGGTGTCCACGTTATCTGTCTTGTACCATCCTTGGGTTCGTCTGTTTGTCGCCGTGTAGTCCGAGGTGGTTGTTTTGTCTGCATCTTCTGTTATTTTTACCACTGTCTCGTCGTTCTCATTCCGCTGTGTTCGTCTGTGCAGTGATATTTTTTTTATTTCCGACAGATTCCTGTGCTGTGTTTTTACATCGGCGGATTTTGGCTTTTATGTAGATTTCAAAGAAATACTACCTACCTATTTTAGCCGTTACCATGGTGCGACTTCCGGAAAATGTATGAATGGTTTTTTGTTTCATGATCCAGTGGCCCAGTCTCAAAAGGAGACAAGCGGATCGCCAGAGAACTTACTCTTGATGCATGGCAACAACGTTGGGATTCTTCCAACAATGGCAGATATACGTATCGGATACTTCCGAATATTAGAGAACGCCTCGAGAGACGGACTATTCCAGTGGACCATTACTGCACTCAGTATCTTACGGGTCACGGAAATTTCAAGGCTAAATTGTACACCATGAATTTGGTGCACGACCCAATGTGTGCAGTCTGCGGGCTTCCAGATACTGCCATCCATGTTATGTTGGAATGTTCTAAGGTGCATGACATTCGGCAACGTTATGAAGACCTCGCATCAAATTTACAATTGTCCCTCTGGAACATTTCTGGTTTGTTGGCTGATCCAGAGGGTCAAAGGATATGGAAAAATTATTGCAATGAGATTGGCAAGAGATTAGAAGAGTTCGATAGCTGGATGGCAGCAATGGACCTTCAAGAACATCAAGAAGGAGAATAACATCTGCAATTGTGGAGAATAGTTAGACAAGAGACAATAGTTGAAGAATATCAAGATATAGCCCATGCTCGGATTTGGTATTTTATTAACTCACTAAAGTGACAACTGTTGATGGAACTAGAATGATTAAGTAAGGGAATTGGAAGCAGGTGTTGGAGAGGGTTGCGGATGCAACAGATGGACTGGATTGGCATTTTATGATAGAACTATGGAAGGAAAAGAAGAGAAATACTTGCTGGCTGTGGAATCGGCGCCCCTGCATGGGTTCGGTGCCGGGTACTAGTAATCGTCCTGTCACCGGGGACATGCGGGGTGATTCCACGTGGATTGATGAGGTAAAAGTTTTATATATCCACCGCCGGTTTATATAATTGTGGACACAAGAAATGCATTTATATTTGAAAATTTGACAAAGCTATAACCTGGCTGCAGCGCCGGCGGTGAAAACAGGTTGGATGAGTTATTCTGGTTAATGGCCCTCGAGTGACGAAAATCAAGTCACTCAATGGAAACATGGGAATATAGGCCAAAAAATTGGAAAATTAAAGTAGTGCACTTGGTACACCCCTACTGGGGTTTAGTTCCAGGTGGAGGAGGTGGTGAGGCTTGGCCGGGCTTTTGCCCAGAATAACTTGTTTCATGATCCATAGACCACAAAACAATCGTCAACACAAAATATTATGGACACGATAACTATCGCTATTTTTCTCAAATCATAAAATCTAACTACCGTAATATAGAATATATCACATCCATAGCAGTCATGCCAAAATATTTTGTTTGAATAAGTTTTTGATACTGTGCTGAAAACTCTTTTATATTTTTACTACTGGATATGGTGGTGATAGGTGTTGAACGTGTGTGGATGTTTAGATGTAAATTAACAGATAATGTTTTGTTTTGTTTACAAACACAGCTCTGGGGGGTGGTATGTAAATGACATTTCAATTCACAAGTGGCATTATTACTAACCATTAAAGTAAATATTTATGTTGAGTAACGAAAATGCTGACGGGAGACTGTGCTTGATGACTTTAAATAAATAAACAAGCTTGTGACAAATTTACATTTATAATAATGAAGGTTGATGACAGCAATAGTAATAACAATTGTTTTAGAAATTACGTTCGAAAAACATAACCAGGTAATTATATAGTCTATTGTTGAAAGTCCTCAGAAAAGGTAAGCTGTGACTAGCCAATTACACAAGAAAACAACAGGGGTTAGGATGTTTTTAAGTCCAACAATAGCATGTGGAAAGTTTATGCAATGTTCACACCCCAGTGCAAAATAAACGTTGACAACAACAAAATTTATGTGAAAAAAAATAATAAGTTCCAGATAGTTCTTCAGGGGAGAGCACGTTCTTATCTTCGGAACACTGGGGCACCATGGCGCATTCCAATTCTAGACGTTGGTTAGTTCTAAAGGACCTGTGCCAAATGTCCGATGATTCCCGGAGTAGCGAGAAAAAAATAAGGGGCCGATGTGCAACTCCAAACATGCACGCATTACTTTATGTCTGCGGTGTCAGATGTCTACCTCTGGTCCTCAACAGGATACTCTGGGCTGTGTGATGGCCTCCCAGGACGATGTCACACGCAGTTCAGTCCGTAGCAGAAACATAATCACAAAGTACGTGAGGCTCGCGGAGTGCAAAATTCCCGAACAGTTCAGGATAGTCGGAGAATAGTCAACTGCATAAACCGGTACAGGAACGACGAGAAATCACCTACTCGCCGTTTTATACTAATCTGGGGTGCCAGTAACGGCGCCTTTCATTGGCCGCTTCATACGTTCAGGCGGTAAACGAACCATAAAAGTTTTAAAACAATTTTCAATAAAGTTTTTGCGCCTCTATAAAACTCCGAAAGTACTTGAATTTTAAACAGTGATATTGCACTTTAACGTCTTTTTAGTTGTTTTCAAAAATAATAAAATAATGAATTTAAACAGTTTCGGCGACCATCAACGATCGCACGAGTGATACGCATGCGCAGTCACGAGTCTGTTCCTCCCCTCCCGCGCTGCTTCCACCGTCCACACCGGTTCCCCTCTCTCAGTCCAAACGTAAATAAACTGGGAGCCTATTGTTGAGAGGTCAACTACTGAAGTTTGTTTTATCGGACTCCAAACACTTAAATAAATATATATGTGTGCCGCTGTATCGGTACAATACAACCATAATTGCAAGGCGTTGGAAAAACGAGGGTTGGCGGACAAAAAAAATCGTAGCTCTGTTCGTAAGTATAACATCTAATTTGTACAAATAATGTATTAATCTTATGATTTTAATTTAAAACTTTTTTTGTAATAGGTTGAAGAATAAAGGATTGAAATTTTAAAAAAATTATAACTCCCTTAGTAGCTACTTTATCAAATCCATTCAAATTGTTTGTACTTAAATCTTTAATTTTCAGCTACAACTTTTGTCTGAAACAATTTTTGATAAGATAAACAATTGCTGCATGGGTTTGAACAAATATAGGGTAGAATTAAAACATTATCATTATTTACGTTCTATGTACTCTGTTAAATACGTTCGGTTTTACTGTAAAACTTTAAATTTTTAACTACAACTTTTGTCTGAATAATTTTTTATACGACTAACCATAACTGCAAGGGATTGAAAAAACAAATATTGGCGGACAAAACAAAATCATAACCTTCGGAGCAAAAAAATCTAAATCGTACAAATTGTGCTTTACACTTATTATAATTCATATTTTCTTTGTAAGTACTCAAGAGTTTTAGTAGCACGGTGATAGGTCGCTTGCTTGCTAACCTCATCAGGCATGATTGAAATCTCGTCACTGGAAAAACAATCTTAATTTTAAGTTTTTTTAAAAATATAGTAATAATGTTGAATCAGCTCAAGAAAGTCATAGTTTGTAGGACGTATTTACAGAATGGTTACAGTTGTTTTAGCAAAAAAACTAATATACTTATATATTCTTAATGTTATAATATACGTTTTAAAATGTTTAGGTTAATATTATAGTAATATCACGTATAGAGAAATATTATAGTATCAAATTTTAGATGAATTTTAACACGATGGTAATTATTTTAGTAAAATTCCTTGTCTAAAACTAGGTCCAATATTTCAGTCTGCTAATTACTATCTGAGATTGATGATGGCATGCAACAGTTACGATACAGGCAGCGGATTATAGCAACAGGCACAGATAGTATGTGTGTGATTCGCATCCTGAAATATTGGTATTTGAAACGCGACTATTTTAATTATCACAATAGGCATTATTTAAAATAATTCTACTATAAATGTTGTGTCCTAGTTTTGTAGTATAAGTTTATTTGCAACATGAACAACTGAAAAGTTTGCTCTTTACCGAGGTTAGATGTAGACTGTTAAAAAAATGTCACTTTAAAATTACAAAGAATGGTGGTAACAAAGTATCCAGGGATCTTTGTAAATTTACCCATTATCTATATAAATTTACGGTACCATGTTTATTGACTTTGAACATGAATCTACGAAAATAATTTTGTTATACTAGCAGACCCGGCCACGCGTTGCTGTGGCTGAGTGAGATTCGAATTTTTTGGTGACATTTTATTGAAAATAATAATTAAGTTAGTAAAAATTCAACCAAAATGAGAAAATAAAAAGCAAGTACATAATACATTGATTTTTTTTGTAATTTTTATATACTTAGATTATAAAATTCGCAGGAAAGTTAAAATTAATTAATACTTACAAATTTTTTAACAAGAAATTAAATTTGATGAACACTGATTCTCTAGCTAATATTATTTGTTTTATTATTATATCTGTAGATTGACAGCTGAAGATAGATATCAATAATTGTAAACACGTGAGAATAAAATAAAAAATAATACAAAAAAGCGAGGTTACGTAGTACATTGATCAACGAAAATGTGCACATGGAGAAAAATAAAATTTGAATTGAAACGTAGCTCCATCTATGTGATATTTATGTCAGACAGTACAACATTTGTCTGTAAAAATCTGATTTAAAACACCATCTGTTTGAGACTTATGTAACTTACGATTAATAACACCAATCAACATTGATAATCAGTTTATTATTAATTATAAATTATTAAGACCATTAATCGAAATAAAAACTATCCTATCTCTCAATTTTCATTTAATCGGTTGACTTGGTGAAGAGTTCACTAGAAACAAACATCAGGACACTGAATTTATATTAATTAAGATTACCAAAACATTCAAAAAACTGGTTAAATCTACTGCAAATACACTGTACTGCAACAATAGTCTAGTTGTTTATTTTAATTATAGTTGTGTCACCTAATATTTTATTTATGTTAGGGTCATTCTCCAAAAAGTGTGCAATTTGGATTTTGAAATCTCAAAACTTAAAAATATGAATATTTCATTATTTATTTTACAAGTTACCTACAGTATTATGTACATTATTGCTGTTGTGATTGTTCTTCAAAAATATATTATATTAAAAAGTTCACATTCACGGAGGTGAGATTATGGTAACGGAGGTGAGAATAGAGTTCATAGAGTAGACTTAATCTCTAGAAGCCAGTATAATAAATAACCACAGACAGACAGAAAATGTACCTATAATATTAAGACACAATTATGCTAATTTACATAAACTTAAATTTCACATTTTGATGTTAGCAAGTAATTTGCATTGTTAAATCAGCCTCCTATTTCAAGTTTCTATTCAGTATTAAAACTTACTAGTAATAATTTGAAAAATTGCAATACACACACACTGGTCTTACAAATTAAAAGTATTTTAAATACTTTTCTTTGTCGCCAGTTCTTCCTTATATTCCTCTGTTCCTGAGAGCTCATTTCATTTACTCTCTTTATTTTCCCCAGTCTTTTCCTTTCATGGTATCTCTCTCTTTCTTTCTTCTTGGCTTCTTCATATATGATAGGATCATTTGTTATTGCTTCGCTTAATTTTTGCATTATGTTTTTATTTTCACTTTCACATTTTTTATTCAGTTTACTATGTTTACAGCAGTTGTCCTTTTTAGTCATTCTGAAATGTAGAAGGAACTGTAATAAGCTTACTAGATCCCGCAAATACAAAAACAAAATTTTTTACAAATCTATTTACAATTAGGCCTGTACAGTTAAAGTAATAAAAAATATTTAAAATTCAAATTAAATATTATTAGTGAAAGTAAACTTTGCATACATTTCTTGAAGCATCACTCCAGAAAAATTGTTCTGCTAATGAATACGTACATTTAAGAAGCTTGTAACATTTCATGTTCAATATTTTTATTTTTTTTAAACACTGCATTGTAGATTTTGCAAAATAGTTATTATTTATACTACAGTTTTGAAGAATGGAAGTGTCTGTTACTATAATAACCTTAATTGTATGTCACAAAGAAGAATTGAACATCCATTTAATAGAAATGCATCTTTAAGAGCATGTTAAAATGGCCAATACATAAATATATTATGCCTGAAATATACTTTAATGCTTGATCATTTATGTGATGTAATAATGTGTACATAATGTTTTACTTACAAAAATAACAAAATTAAAATGTTGAAAAATGTTACTCCGTTACTTCTTCTCACCTCCGTGAATATTGCAAGTAACGGAGGTGAGGGTAACGGAGGTGAGAATTTTAAACTTGAAGTTAAATAATTGTGGCATATTTGAGGTTAGGACATTAGTGTTTGTTGATTTCACTTTTATTCACCACATTATTACATTTATCTATAGAATGAAAGTTAAATACAATGTTTCTTACCTTGAAATAATTATCACGGAGGTGAGAACTTCAAAACACAATATCCATATTTCATACTACAAACTTCAGAAAATTCACATTTGAAACAACTTACTAAACTGCATTTTTAAGAGTAAATGAAATGGCTACCACACCTTTCTTTAGTCTACAGATTGTTGCTTGCAATGCACTCTATAATAAATTATTACAGTTTCAACTCTTACTGATGGAGGTAAGAACCTGTGTGAGGGACAATCATAAAACACCCAATATAATTATGAAATAAATTAATTATGCACTTCATTTTATCAACAAAAACTTGTTTACAGGTATACATCATGGCAAATAAATAAAAACAGAAAAAAATTGTAAATAAAGTGAACTGATAAAAGTGCTTAGTTGTCGGTGGGGACAAGCCACGGAGGTGAGATATTGCACACTTTGTGACAAATAAAAAATGAGATTATATTGTATTTAGGTTTTCTACAGGTTTTTTACATTTTATTGGTTTCCATTGAATTCATGTTGCAATTTCAAGCATTAAAAATATGTTATATTACTCTGAAACTGACCGGGACTGAAATTGCACACTTTTTGGAGAATGACCCGTTAATTACATGCTCTTTGGTTTAATTAATGAGTATCTATGAAATACAAACACTATGGTATAATATGAACATTAAAATCCAACCATAAGAGAGACCCCTCTAGAGACAATTGAGTTTTACAACGGTAAAGTAATATTTTGATGGATGTTTTAATTATGTAACATTTTATGGTCAATAATTGTTATTTTTAATTTAATGTGAATATTATGTTTTGGTGTTATTGTTGAGCACCTGATTCAAAAGTTAAATGTAAATTAAGTGTAACTGTCACTAGATTCCGGCCAATGAGGAGCCGCCTTGCCAACAAAGGCATAAGTTTTAAATAATTTAAAAAAAAAGATAGTTTTTAGGATGGCTTCGATGGGACTTGCATGCAGTATATCAAAGAGATAAATATCAACAAGGATGTAAGCTGGAAATAGGCATCCGCACAAATGTACGATAAGGATTGATTGAATTAAAGTGTATAATTATTGGTATGGCTTTATGAAAACGATAAAGTAATTAGGAGTGCATATTTTTATGTGAGTAACATATGCCCTATTTTCCACCAATAATCTTTGGTATGGAATAATTGTAAAATACACTACCTAACATTAAATTGGATCTATTGTTGTGATTTGAGACTTTGAAAAGACTGGTAAGTATTTTTGAACACACAAAATCTATAAAAATTATTATTTTTGTTAAATACCCATTAACATACGACTTGGTGATCTAGAGGTCCAGGGAGACGTTTCTCTGTGTATCTACCGACCAAGCAATAAGAAAACTGAGAACTAGCCGAGGTAAAAATACAAAACTGTGTAAAAATAATAAATCCTAGACTTTGAGAGACATTTGTTAATTTGGAGTAAATGTGCGCAACCTAAATCCAGACGTTTTTTTTTTAACTGCATGTGTTCTGGAGTGCCAACATCTTTATAGGTTTTATTATCATAACATTAACAGTAATTCTTGTGCTGGCAGAGATAGAGCTATGTATTTTAATTAATTCAATTTATGATTTTGGATTCCTTTTGTTCCCTAGAATAAAAAAAATGTGTGAGCTAAATCTTAATATTTGAGAGTAATTTGTTTTATAATAATAGAAATACCCATGTCCTATGGTATTATCACACACTCAAGCTTAATAAGGGGAGAATCCTGGCGCCCACAAATAGTAATAATATTCAGCACAATAAATAATGACACTACACCAGTAAAATCAAAAGTAGTGGAGAAACATATTTACCAGTTTCATATTAACAGGTAACAACGGACTATAATAATAAAAAGGAGTCAGAGAGAAAGAAGGGACAGTGGCTAGATCCTCGACAACACTTTTTTGCTTCTACGAGTGTGTTTACTGAAAAAAATAAGAACTCGAAAGTTTAAATATGGCATAGATTCTACAAAGATTCAGTTATATAATATTACGAAGAACTCTTCATATATTTGAGGTGAATTAGTCGTTGAAAACAAAGTAATTTTAATATTAATAATAATAATATTAGTGTGTGAAAACTTCGACACCTGAAAATCTCACTTTTTTTATGTGTAACATCTCAACTCCATACGGCTTGTGAATGGAACGGACATGTGTAACGACAGTGCTGCCATCTGTAGTGTATGGCAAGGGAAACTTTATAGAATTAACTGTTAATGAATTTTATCAATATGGACAGTATGTTTATAAAAATTCATTGCCGAAAATCAGGTCCTCAGCATTTATAGGAGCAGCTTTGTATACCGTTTAAAATATAATGATTCGATAGTCGACGTAGCTACCCCGGTTACGGAAACAACGTGTTAATTAAAATTATTGTAGTTGAAAACACGATTTTCTTATATTTATCACGCTCGGCGTTATTTTAAAGAATTCTACGTTAGATCTAGTGTCTGATTTTTTTTATTATAAATGTATTTGTAATATGAGAACAAATTACTTAAATATTCGCTACGATTGATTTTTTAATACCTTACATAGGTGCATGGTTACTTCACACATAAACTTTCAGAATGACAAACCAAACTACAGTGGAATAACGTCTTGTCAGTGTTACGAAGACTGCAGATCGTCGCTCTACCACTCTGGTTCTGGGGTAGAGCGCCTGCCTTGTGACTTGTAGGACCCGGGTTCGCGCCCCGGCTCCTCCAAGGCGGATTGCCCAGAGAGAATGGCGGCATTTTCTCTGGTAGGAATACAATCCCTTGTAACAAGTCAGGCTACCAAAGAAACGGTGGGTGGAACAGAAAAAAACCTTCCAGGTGGCTTCCAAATGGGGAGCCCGTTTCTTTTCTTGGGCTCCCCATGCGGTGGCCATTCCGGGGGTTTCTCCGGGGGAACGGAGTTTTGCAAAAGTAATTTTTAATTTTTCTGTATTCTGTAATGTGGTTGGAAACTCAATATTTATTCTTATAAAGATGTTTACGTTAATTTTCGTGTCCGAATGTCGTATTATAAGTGTTTGAAAAACTCGTTTTCCATATTTTCGGACCTTCAAAACAACGATACCTATGGGGGAAAAATTAATTTTCCGTTATATTTAAACTAAAATATTACTATTATCGTGTTTCTGTTTTGGAAAAACTATTGTGTTTGTTTCGTCTTTTCGTTTTGTCGTGTTTTTGTCTCGTTTCAACTGTTGTGCTGAATTATTTTGGGTTCAATATTTTTGTGCTGTCATCATTTGTGGTTTTTTATTGTTCTATTCTGTTTTGGAAAACTATTGTGTTTGTTTCGTATTTTCGTTTTGTCGGGTTTTTGTTTCGTCTCGACCGTTGTGCTGAATTTTTTTTTTGGGTTCAATATTTTTGTGTCTTCATCATTTGTGTTTTTTTTTCCGTTCTCTTAGTACAATTTTCTTTGTTTGTTGACCATATTCCTGTTACGGAATATTTTGTGGTGTTTATATCATGTTGACAACAGCAATTGTTTGCTTAATTTGTGTTTTTTGTCTTTTGGGCATTTTTGTTTGTTTTATTCTACAGAAAAAGTGCTTAGCAATGGCGTATGTCCAAAAACTTACATCAAGTAAAATATTACCTTTTTTTAATATCATGCCTACGTGTTACCTACTCAAAACAATCCATACAGTTACGTAAACATTTACACATGCGTCGTAGGTTCTGATAAAGAAGAAAAAGTCCCAAATATTCAAATCCATCCAATGTAATTAAAGGTGTTTTATTTATATCGGAGCTATAAACAGTACTGCCTACTAAGTTTACTCATCTTGTTAATTCACATATACAACATTAGAATTTTTCTATGTGTTTCAAGCCATTTCCCGCTTCATGCTCTAACTGTTGATGCTCCTCTTGTGTGTGTTCCAGAAATGTTCTGAATCCATGTCACGCTGTTTACATCGAGGACTATAATCTCAGTCTCCTTAGGGTTTGGTGAGAGCTATTTAGGCTGGATTTGTTTTTGTTGTTTAAAATCTAATTTTTTTCTGACTTCTATCCTTGGACATATATTGGGATGTTGCTGTATTGTGTGCTATTACAGCACCATCACATCTTTTAGGATAGTTTTGTTTTGTTGCAAAATTTACTCTTGTCTATCTGCATCATAAATGTGCAGCCAAGCGCTTGGGGGGGGGGGGGGGTTGGGGGAGGGGGAGCTGAATATCCAACACGATTGGAGCATTTTCAATTTTGCATTTCAACTGTGAAACCATTGTCCACTGCTGTCACATTTACGTAACAGGAATTTTGGGAAGGATGAGGAAAGGACCTTCTCAATGAGAGTGTATAGAATATGTGAGAAAAATTCGGATATCCTGGACTGATTCGAACCCAGAGCCTTCCGATGACATGTCGGCTGCTCTACCATCGGGCGCTCGATGTACAATAAATATGAAACAAAGCAACCCATGCTTTTTTCACAATAATACTAGTATTTTTCATTCATTATTGTTTTAAGCTTATTTTAAAAATTATTTTTCACTTTTTAAAAGCGTGTTTATTAGTTTTTTTAAACTATATTTTTTGGATAGGTAAAATCATGTGAGTTCGCATCACCGACATGCTGTAGTAGCAGCAATTGAAGCTAATTTGACCACATGAATACATGACCTAGTTCTGACATCACTGGTAAGTCATAGCTAGGTAATGAATTTTTACGTAATTTTTACATACCACTGACATCTGTTGTGACTAAAAAATTATGTAAGTGTACGGAACTCTATTATATTTTTCCTACGGGATATGGTGGTGATAGGTATTGAACGTGTGTTGATGTTTAAATGTAAATAAACAGATAATGTGTTGTTTTGTTTACAAACACAGCTCTGGGGGTGGTATGAAAATGACATGTCAATTCACAAGTGGAATCATTACTAACCATTGTTGAGTAACGAAAATTCTGACGGGAGACTGTGCTTGCTGGCTTTAAATAAATACCCAAACATAAACAAGCTTGTGACCAATTTATATCTAAAATTATGAAGGTTGATGACAACAATAACAATATAGTAATAACAATTATTTTTAAAATTGCGTTCGAAAAACAGAACCAGGTAATTATATAGTCAATTGTTGAAAGTCCACAGAAAAGGTAAGCTGTGACTAGCCAATTACACAAGAAAACAACAAGAGTTAGGATGTTTTTTAGTCCAACAATAGCCTGTGGAAACTTTATGCAATGTTCACACCCCAGTGCAAAAAAAAAAAAACGTTGACAACAAATTTATGTGGAAAAAAAGGTTCCATTTAGTTCTTCAGGGGTAGAGCACGTTCTTATCTTAGGACCACTGGGGCGCATTCCAATTCTAGACGTTGGTTAGTTCAAAAAGTTTAATGGTTCCTAAAGTAGCTGTGCCGAAGGTCCGATGATTCCCGGAGCTGGGGGAAAAACAAGGGGCGGATGTGCAACTCCAAACATGCACGCCTTACCTTATGTCTGCGGTGTCAGATGTCTACCCTTGTCCTCAACAGGATACTCCGGGCTGTGTGCTGGCCTCCCCGGACTATGTTACACGCAGTTCAGTCCGTAGCAACAATAAAATCACAAAAGTCCGTAGCGGACGACGCGGTAGACACGTGAGATTCGCGGTGTGCAAAATTCCCGAACTGTACAGGTTAGTCGGCGAATAGTCAGCTGCATAAACCGGTACAGGAACGACGGTCGTTTCGCGCGATCTTCAGCGCGGTGCCAGTAACGGCGCCTTTCATTGGCCGCTTCATACGTTCAGGCGGTAAACGAACCATAAAAGTTTTAAAACAATTTTCAATAAAGTTTTTGCGCCTCTATAAAACTCTGAAAGTTCTTGAATTTTAAACAAGTGGTATTGCACTTTAACGTCTTTTTAGTTGTTTTCCAAATTAATAATTGATGAATTTTAAACAGTTTCGGCGGCCATCAACGATCGCACGAGTGGCGCGCATGCGCAGTCACGAGTCTGTTCCTCCCCTCCCGCGCTGCTTCCACCGTCCACACCGGTTCCCCTCTCTCAGTCCAAACGTAAATAAACTGGGAGCCTATTGTTGAAATGTCAACTACTGAAGTTTGATTTATCGGACTCCAAACACTAAATTAATATATGTGTACCGCTGTATCGGTACATAAGGATAAATGATATGCTGACATCGTACTGATATAATACCAAAATCTTTTTCTTACGTACATTTGATGTAGAAATGATGTAATAATACACATTTAATAACAAAGTTTTAAGTTTTCACTTCTGTTGACAGTCCCCATGACTGGATATTTGTTTTTTTGACACATGGCTTTCTATACAATTTCACAAAGGCATCATCTGCCACGCAATGTCCACTTACGTAGCGCCCGCTGATCTCGTTGCTAATTACTATTCTTCCTCGAGGGGTTGCAGCATTTTACATTATTATTTTTTGTTCTAATGAAAATTACTACGGATGTTTAACTATATACAAAATGAGTCAGAATTCAAGCTATGAACTTCTGCTGAAGGTTTACCACAAAAAAAATCATGCTTCATATCAATTTTTTTAAATTAGAACTGAACAACTATTTTATTCCAAATAATATAGAAAAAGGTATTTCAGATGGAACAACTCTAAACATCTGGATAGTGTTTAATTGAATAGAGTTCTACAAACACCTCCGAAATTGTCGTTGTCGTAATACAAATATTTTTTATGACGTGTTGTTACTCGCCTTTGTTTCAAATAAATCATCTTGTGAGTGTTGATACAGGGGCTGTAAAAGTTTGTTCAGTAACTCAGTTGTTCCATTTTAATACTCTGTGTTATTTGCAATTAAAATATTGTTCATCTTCAACCTCAAAGGCATATGCCAACCTTTAAAAGCACTTCAGACTATAGGGCTGAGTCGTATTCATGTTTTGAACTTATTTTGTCGTGATAAACCCGCAGCCGAATTTTGAAGGTTATATTATGACTCATTCTTTGTGAGTACTGTGCTTTAATTTTCTTACTTAATTATGGTTTCAGATATAGTCAACACGTTATCTTCTTTTTTTAAAAAAATAGCCAGGTAAACTTTCATAATTAAAACTTTGCCTAACCAATTGTGTCATGGTCGCTCACTAGAAGTTCGTTTTAAGCTTTTCCACAGCTGAATAATGCATACAACAATGATACTTATATTGTTCCGTTAAATGTATCTTACATGTTTACACAATATTATTCCATTACATGTCTCTTATATGTTTCGGCAGCTGAAAAATGCATACATAATTTTACTTATATTGTTCTATTAATGTTTACAACATTATACTTCTATTGTTCCATTGAAGTCCATTACTGTATTCACAGCTGACCGAAGCACACAACATTAAACTAACATTGATTCCATTAAATGTTTCTTACATGTTCCCACAGCTGGGTAACTATACTTATATTGTTCTATTAAATGATTCATACATGTTTACACAGCTGAATAATCCATTAATTAAATTTCTATTGTTTAATTAATTGTTTCTTCATAAACATATGTAACTAGCAAAAAAACAAATGTCCATCATAGCGGTCGATGCTGACCCTTAAGAGGCCACTCCAGTGTTTCAGGGGCACTACGCAACCCGCGTTTACCTCATAAGATTCAATGCTATTTTCATTTTGCTTATAACTTATTAACTAATATAGATTTCGAAATGATGCTTGCTTGATATGTAAGACAACGATGCTCTTATCAAAGCCCCTTTCTTCAAAAATGTGCATAAATTATGGTTCAAACCTAGACAATACACTTATGCATATTAGTAAAGATTAGTATAAAACCATAATTTATGCACCTTTTTGAAGAAAGGGGCTTTGATAAGAGCATCGTTGTCTTACATATCAAGCAAGCATCATTTCGAAATCTATATTAGTTAATAAGTTATAAGCAAAATGAAAATAGCATTGAATGTTATGAGGTTAACGCGGGTTGCGTAGTGCCCCTGAAACACTGGAGTGGCCTCTTAAGGAGCACGATTATAAATCAGAAAAGAGATACTTTTTTTATTTACTCAAAATATTATCTTTATTTTTTCAGGAGCCACGGGAGCTTGCCAACCAGCCCAGTCGACTTAAGGTAAGACACGCTTGTCTACTCTTGCTCGTTGCGGCGCGACTGTTGCGTGCGACTGTACCCCGCTGCCTGGCGCCTGCTGCTGTGGGACTTCTTCTCCCGCCTGGGCTGTGCTGTGCTCAAGTGCCAGTTTTACGCGACGCAAGTCCTTATGTTTCATACCCTAACACACATACAGTTCATCGACGCACCGGGCCGACGTTATGCTATTAAACACGTTCTGTAGGCCTACATGCATGGAGTGACGTTACTCAGCAAAAGCGATGACGAAACTACGTTAAGAGTTAACGCTGACATTTCCCATATTATAAGCATTACAGTTATTAAGCATGCATGTAACAATTACATAAAATTGCAAAACAAAATTTCTTTTTTCCGGGCGAAGGAGGTAAGATGTTACTTAGTTTTAGATTATTGGAGGCCCGAAAATCTTGCTTCCCTATATCACATGATTTTTAGTGCAGAAGCTCCCCTGCTAAGTGGGTCGACGTACATCAGTCGGTCTCCCTACTGCTAGCTGGTATTTGACTGGCTGAGAGGAGTGACGAAAAAATTGTGAAACTGTCATCAAAAGAAACCGCAAAAGTTTCGTGTTTATATAAGTTATTCTCTACATATAAGTTATATTGGTTGAATGCAACGTGTTTTGATCATATTTGTTACCTACATTAAAAAAATATTTTTAAAATTTTAAACTGTAAATAATTGGCGTCAGGATAATTTTATCTTCGAAGGGTTAGTATCGACACCTCCACCAAGAATGTCACCCTCCCGAGGGAAATCATTCCAACGCCACTGGCCTGATGTACCTCGCATCATAGGATGATCACCTCAGGGGTTTCTGTACTTACTGTGGTCCCAAATTCAAACAACCTATAGAAGTGCACTCTTTTTCCTCGCAGTCGTTATCGAACCAATTACACGTGGACACATCAGAGTACAATCGACCAACGTCATTCTACAAACAGCCTGGTCTCGTCTTCACAAATCCGCAGACTAGAGACCATGAAACATGCTATTAAAACTGTAAATACCGTTTGGGTCAGTCTACATATAATTTTCTGGAAGAGCAGAAGTAGGACAAACTCTAATGAAATTCTGGAGCGGAATAATTAGAGAGACCTCGTTTGCTTTCACTAAGAGACGAATATTTGCGCAGACCTGCCACGTAATTTCATCCTTTATTCCTGTCTTTTCCTCGGAGATTGATGGAGGGTGTTTGGGAGGACAGTTTGCGGAGAGTGCGACAAGGGAACAAAAGTGAGGAGGAGGAGGGAGAATCAACACCAGTCCATCTCGGGCGAAGACGTGCGGGAGCCGGGAAGGTTATCTGCAGTGGCGGCCATCACGGGCACTCGGCGTGGGTCCCGGGCCGTCGGGGCGAGGTTCATACCCGCTTCACGCACCCCACACCCCACCCAACACGACTTCAACCGCGCATCTGGGCTACTTACACGTGCTGGACTTAACGAGGTCCACCCGAGCTGAAAGTGAAGTATGCATGTGCGCAAGTCAAAAAAATTCTGTGTACCTTCATGCCTCTGCTGTGAATTGGCCCACCACTTTAATCTGCAGGACCGCGACCCAATGAGAAATCATTGTAAGTAACAAATCCGCGACAATCCAGTTGAGACATCTCATAAATCAGGATCCAAGGAACAAGCGACATTTAACTTAGGTGTTCAGAGGACCATGGGGAGTCTATCCAAGGAGGTCGTTGGACCCAGCGAATTTTTTTTTTTTTCCAGTTCCTGACTGCAGGCAGAACACTGAACAAGGACACGAGCGCTGGAAAGCTTTTGTCTACGGCGGACGCAATCACGACGACGGCATTTGCCACGGCATCCCCGTGTTTGCGCGCGCTTCTTGCGGATTTTCTATTATTCATCTCTCTCTGTGTCTCTCTTTCTCGTCTGCCTTCTCACTCACCCTGTCCCGTGTTCATCTCTCTCTCACTCCTCTCTCTCTCTCTCTCTCACTCCTCTCTCTCTCTCTCTCTCCTCTCGCCCTGTCTCTCTGTCTCGTCTGCCTTCTCACTCACCCTGTCCCGTGTTCATCTCTCTCTCACTCCTCTCTCTCTCTCTCTCTCTCTCCTCTCGCCCTGTCTCTCTGTCTCGTCTGCCTTCTCACTCAACCTGTCCCGTGTTCATCTCTCTCACACTCCTCTTTCTCTCCTCTCGCCCTGTCTCGTCTGCCTTCTCACTCACCCTGTCCCGCGCGTGCCCGGGCAAGGCCGTGTCAACACGGGGAGACGCGGCGCTCATGAATTGGGCAGGCAGGTCTCCGCTCGGGTCGGGGGTTCGTTACCCGGCTCATGAATATTGACGAGCCAGCGCCCCCTTCCCCCCCCCCCCGGCCCACTCACCAAGCGCCTGTGCTCCATCCGCAACTTGCAGTCACCGCTTACAGTTAACTGCCACTGCTCAGAAACAACCTTGCCTCGGGACCATCGCGAATGAGAAACACAACAACTTGTTAACTGTCACGAACGAGAACTACTGAAAGCTATAAACAACCTAACTTAGACCTGTTGTAACTTCGAGCGAATTACGTGTTTCGAAGTTGTGGACAGTTCACTGTTCGTTCGTTCGTCGTCAAGCTGATGGCTGCTTAATCTATTCTGGTATTTAAAAATAATAATTAATCGTAGTCGCATGGCGCGAACATGCAGAGATACTTGAAATTAACGTCACAACTGTTTTGTCACTGGTGTTGAAGTCATTGTTTTGACCATAATATCTGTTTTATCTTTATCGACCTCGGCGTATTCGCAAATGTTCACGTGGATATTGTGAGCAGTTTTTAAATTTCATGGTTTTTTTTTTCTGGAGCTCCGCAAACCACGTGTTTTTTTTGCCCATGTAGGCAGTGGTCTTAAGTCACTTGGAAAGTGTGCCATGCCACTGAAAGGTAAGGCACAACCCTAACGCGTGAAATCCTATCTCAGAGAAGGCCTGGGTCTCGGTGCAGGCAACCCTTTACATAGGCGTGTGCTTCTGGCATATCCATTTTTTTTTCTGGCCGGAAATTTTCGCACCGGAAGCCAGCGGGAAGAAGAGCGCGGAAGAGAGAAAGGGAGAGAGGGAGAAAAGGAGAGAGGGAGAAAGGGAAAAAGGGAGAAAGCCCGCCCAGCCACGCCTATGTTGACACGGGGCAGCCTCGTTTCGACCGGAGGCCGCGGTAAAACCATCTCGGTACAGGCGCCACCAAAACTACCTCATCGCGTGTGATGCTGGCTGATATCTACCCGCATTAATTGATGACGATGAGTCGTTTGTACTCATTACTGGGTTTCGTGAGCACAGGCAACTGCAAGCGGTGGTGACAGCCGTGATGTGCATGAAGATTCTGCGTTGGTTTGCCGTTGCCTTCCGCTGGGGAAGAAGGTTGAGGTCCCAGTCCTGAATCCACGGAGAAGGAATTTCCCCTCCCTCCCCGGCCGGGGATCGAACCCGGGGCCCCTATTGGCCCATCGGCCGGACACGCTGGCCACTAGCGGAAAAAAAAAAAAATTCGCGTCATTATTTGGAGAGAACGTGAAATTCATTCCATTATGCCCTTGAACTGCGTAGTTTTGACGCGAACCTGAAAAGATAAGTAACCAATAAAAACATTTTAAAAAAAAAATTCAAATTACCCAATCACTTGTGATTCGGCCGGAAAGTGCAATGTGACACCAGTCAATGGACAAAAGACATCGACAGAAAAAAAAACCGTGAGTTTTATAGGCGACTACGCGTAATTAATATATATTATTTATATAAATATAATAATTACCTCTGGTAATTTATTTTTTCATTTGGTGAGGAACCAAACCTAAGTTCATTAAAGCTTAATGAACGCTTTTGATATCAATGGTAGATGGGGGGGGGGGGGAATAGTCGTAAACGTGTATTAATGGATTTGTTCATAGTTTGGTGTGTTGACTCAGTCAGGTTTTCGGCGCGTCGGGAAAAGTAATCTCCCCACTTGGCGACTCATGGAGCGGGTTGGGAGTTATGGCTTCTGGGACAGTGGGATGCGGCGCGTGTGCGCGGCAGTGACGTCATCCGAGCAGGCCTGCTGGAAGGGTCTCGGCCGTGGCCCTCGCTGCGTGGTGCGGGTTGCGTGTTTCCAGGGATCGCGGCGGGCCTACGAGGTCCTGGCCGACGGGTCGTTACCACAACGCCGAACGTACAATAACGCCGAATACCATAACGCCGAATGCCAAATTGACCGCAACGCCGACAGCTAGAAAACTGCTGTGTACCACAACGCCGAAATACAGTAACGCCGAAAAATGTTGCTGCGGGGAAGGGGGAGGGGGGCACAGGAGCAAAATGAAAAACAACTGAATGAATTTGTGTGCTAACCTCACCTAACCTAACCTTTGTGGCAGTCCTGCAATGACATTATTCGGCGTTAGTGTATTTCGGCGTTGTGGTAATTCAGATACGTGTGCCATTAGGTCTCAATCATTTGTCAGTGAACACTACACTGTTTGAAAACTAAGAGAGTGATGCCTGGAAAATAAGAGCTGTTGTTGGTGGCGAGAAGATGTTTGGGAACCACCCGCTGAACGCACAGGCTTGATGGGGGGGGGGGAAGAGTTGGGTTCGCGATATTGCACGAGCTGACCAATGCCCGGGGGGGGGAGAGGGGGGGAAGTGGACTTCAGCCACTCGCCTTCCTTCCTCCCTCGACGCCATGACCGCAATTATCCTGCGCGTTCCTCTACCCTCCAGACCACAGTCAGATGCCCTGCGCACATACGATGTGTGATCAATAGAGACCGGAAAAATTCGCGGATTAATTTCGTGATAGGCTGAAATTCAAACATGTGTATAATTCTGCTGGTTCCGCTATTGGCTCGCGGTTTAACTGGAGCTCTCTGGGCCGATGAGAGACTATCGACCAAAGAAGCGTCGAATCACAAGCTACCCAGTGGAGACGACTCACAATTTAGTAACCAATGAACACGCGTGTTCACTTGAGAAGTGCAGAGGATAATGGAGGCTATCCTAGAGGTCGTTGAATCTGCGAATTTTTCCGGTCCCTAGTGATCAACAAATACGGTGAATGAATTTTTATAGCAGCAACTAGGGGCTCAAATCTGTAGGATTTGCAAGAGGGGTGGGGGGCGAAAATTCGCAGGTTGGGTGGGGGTGGGGGCAAAGATTTATGCGCGCGGGGTTTAACCGACAAGATTCATCTCTGGATATGATATGTTGTATAAAACTCACATTTTGGCCTACAAGCAGACAAGTTTAACATATACAGAAAGTTTTTGACCATTAAGTTTATCAACCTCATTCCACAGTCACTATTTTACATGCGCAAGTGGGCCTTATCAGTGAGGGGCTTCTTAATTCCGTTGGGGGGGGGGGGGGGAGGGCAAGTTAGCACTACCCCCTCCCCCGAATATACGCCCATTGCTGCAACTGCTGAAACTACATCTAGTTCAAGCAATAACCCCGACAGCCTGTTGAAATAAATATTAAAAGCAAAGTTTCAGAAAGAATCTGTTACTGATAGTCCAACATAGGCATTAAATAGGTTATAAAGGTGAAATCACTAAAATATTGTTAGTATGAATGTCGTGTTCGAAATAAACAGAACACAATTTTTTTTTGTGAACAGGTATTAATGTTAGTTAAAATTTACAGATGTTTTAAAATTTAAAAAAAATCTCAAACTGTATAACAAATTTAAAAAATATATTCTATCCACCACTGTGATGCATTGTTTGATTTCAGAATAAGATTAAAATGGAAAAGTTTGATGTAGCTCAGACAAAAAATAAACTTTGATAGTGTGACATGATTTAAAAAATGTTTGAGGTCCAAATGTATCTGACGGAGAAAAATTGGAAGCAATTTCCCATCCAGTGCTACTCCTCCAACAACTGTGTTGTCAAAAGTAGTTGAAGACAGATATTCGACAGTGGGGAATCCTTCTTTTCACAGACGAGAGAGCCAAACGCCCGATCGTGCATCTTCGGGGTTTGTTTTTTTTTGGTTCATTTGTAAATAAATATGGCGGTGTTGATGAAAGGATACTAATGGTCAATTAGGTTATTAGGTTAGGTTAGCTACATTATAAATACTTTAAAACATTGTGGACGGTTGATTTGGTTAGGATAGCTACATTAAAGATACGGAAAAAAAAAACGTAAACTTCGGGGAACTTCGGGTTTTGGCTCTCCCGTCTGTGAAAAGAAGGCTTCCCTTCGACAGTGTGGCAGGGCCTTTGACGCTGCCGGGCCGCGCTTGTGTGAACCGCGCGTCACGAGCATGTACAGCAGGGGAGGGGGACAGGAGGGGAGAGAGAAGAAACACGCTCCAATGCGCGACTACCACATCCCGGATCCTGCCTCGCGGTCTGCGATAAGGCGCTCTCAGCGCCTCCTGTGCATTGCGACGGAACGAACCCCCCCCCCCCCTCCAAAACCCACCAACCACCCTCCCCCAAATGACGTAGTTATGAGCGCGACAGGAGCGAGTAGCCGTGAGCCTCCCCTGAAGACCCGTCTACAGTTGCTACGTCCCGAATTATGTCCGAACCAACACTCATATCTGATTGGCCCACGTGACCCTCTGACGTCACGAGCGGTGTGGGGGCGATGGTCCGAATATCCCATAGACCGGATGCATTCGTCAACTTGGAACTTATTTGTCCCCTGTCTGTGTCCTTTGGTGCCACAGAAAAAAAGAGGAACACTCGTGATATTTGCGGTTTTCCGTTCCCGTTTCGCAAGGAGGTAAGACAGGAAATAACGGACGGTGTTGTAGGAAGCCAGCAAGACCGAGAACAAAATATACTGGTCAGTGCTGTTCGTTTGCAACCGGAGCTTTTGAAAGGCCTAAACATGAACTAATTTTTGCGGCGTGCCTTACAGGACAAGTTAAATATTATTGAAATCCCCGAACTTTCACAAGTTTAATGAATGCTGCGAACTCATTTACAATGCATGGCTAAAATAATTTAAAAAAAAAGTTATTTTGGTGCTGTATGTTTACTGCGCTCCGGTGATTACTTTAGAAATAAGTAGATTCAGACATCGGACATCTCAATAGTAGACAGGGAGGATTTCCGTGCGACAATGTGACGTCATTCACACTAGGATAAGGACACAGACTCGGACAGTGTAGAGGGGCCGTTATCCTCCGGTGGAACTACGCCGTACTGAGAACACAGTACCATCAAGAAAACTGGGCCCGTCAAAAATTAAATTGAAACAAATATTCCCGCACGGAACACATAAGTAAGCCTGCCATTGGAACGACTTTGCCCGTGGTCGCCGTACTCCACCTTCGCAGACAAAGAATAGGACAACACAATCAAATACAAAATCAACTAGAAACCGTGATAGTTTTTTTTCGCGTCTCACCTGAAGAAGGGGTCAGGTTCAGGACCCGAAACGTCGCGAATTCTTGGTCCTGTTTTTCTATTCCATTGTTTATATTTTCTTGGTTTCAACTGTGTTATTTTTGCATATTATATCTTCATTTTTTTTTATTTCTTTGACAAATATTTATTGCCCTCGTACTATTTTTATGATGAATGTAGATGGTTTTTGTGGTTTTATGTGCGTCTCTGCCATTTGTTCGATGGCTAATTCAGTGAGAGTTTTGTGTCGTTTATTGCTTTGTTTTGTAGGGTTTATTTTTATATAGCGTTGTTTTTTTTCGTTTATGATTTTTGTGACAAGTGCTAGAAAATGGGAAAGGTCTATTTACCTTAATATATCAGAAATAAATCATCATTGAAATTAAACTTCATGTACTTCTATTTAAATATAATTTATTGATGAACCTCTTGTTGTACTAATGTAATCACCGCACGATATTATCAACCGCTCTTTCAACAACACATCGTTACGAAATAAATATTTTTTTATTGTGATTTAATTTTTTTTTACAATCGTTATTTATGTCAAAGTTTCAACGCGCTCAGTAACAGCCAAGGATAAAACCACGAATCCCTTCGCCAAGTAATAGATTTCGGAACGCCTTATTCGAAGAATTTTTAGATTAAATGTGTTTCGCTTACCTCCGTTGTCTCCTTTAAAAAGGACTCGTGGGAAAATTCCATTCCATTTCAAAAGGGCACTTTTCCTAATTGAATTACTGAAACCAATATCTGTATTTTTAACATCTCCCCGTTAGATGTACTAGACAGACGATTCGCAGACAGTCGATAACCATGTTACATAAGGTGAACTCTAATCTCCTTTTTGCGACATGCGCGCTGATGTAACGGAAGATTTTGAGCTAAGCCTTCTCATCGGCTCGGAAGTTACTCATTACGTACAAGAAGCGAGTTCTGTTCCATTACTGATTAGTTCCGTTGCGTGACCTTTTTTGCGATGAATTTTTTTTCTCTCGCGATAACACGCGAGGTTCTTTTTAACTGGTCTCTTACGGCACTCACTTTGATTAAAATTTTGACGTGCAATAATTTTTATTCATTTCTAAGGAATAACTGCTAAAGGTGGATTAGGTATACTTGAGGGTGTGTAGAACAGAAAGCACTTACAGGATATAGTTCCAAGTTCACGATTTAAAAAAAATAATTAAACCTTACTTCTTCCAGTCTTCGCTCGCGTAAGACGACAGTGATTTGAAGTTTTCAAATGATATAAAAATATATAATTACAATATTATAAACCTGATGTACTAACTATCATCGGTTACACAAAATTTTCTCGTGACCTAGACTTCCGTCGACAGGACTGTGGCGTCTAGCATAGCATGCAGTGTGGATGCACGAATCAGGGCTTAACCTCTCATCTGCTTCGAGGTCGGTGCAGACGTGCGAGCTGGGGAGGAGCGGCGACAGAATGCATTTCGGTGGAGGAAAAACGGGAATACCCCGAGAAAACTCGTCGGCTACACGGCAACATCCGTCACGTTTCGCACACTCGCCATGATTTTAACCCGCGTATCTCTGGCGAGACAGCCACTCAACCACTCTGCGATATTATAAGCAGAGAGTCGGCAATTTTCGTGGGTTCAGCACATGTCAGGTCAGCCGCCGTACGGTGCAGTTGAAAGTTCTCGCTGTTCTGGTTAACTGGAAGATAACTGCAGTAAGCCTAGTGCGATCCTTTGGCAAAGTTAGCAAGCCAGCAGTGGAACAACCAAACACCTATTCAATATTTTCCATCTCTGGCACTATAGTAAGACATATTGTGCATACTCTTTGCGAATAGCAGTGAATTCGTAGAGTAGATTTACTATGTACGTTATCCCCATTTCCTGAGGCTCCTTGGCTTGTGGACTTTATCCGCGTCTAAAGTGAAGAGTTCACCAAACGTTTCGGCCGACATTGCAATCGCAATCGTTAGGGCCGCAGTCTCCTACTGAAAGTCTTCGTAATCCTCTTGCCTTTGAGAGGTGAGTGTTCTGTTCGGCTGCTTTTTTTTTTTGGACCGATAAGTTAAACAGTTATAAATCATTTATTCACTTTATAATTTGAAAACTAATCCTTCTTTCTTAAAAATAAACATATTTCAAAAGTGTGAAACAAGTTTACAGCACTGTTACTAAGGAGTTACTAAGTTGTTGATTGGATCGGCTGGCGTATTGTGGCTCTACAGTTTTCTTCCGCCGTCAAGTGTCACCACCATGGGGGAGAAACTGTAACTGCCGAAAGTGAGACATAATTTTTTGAAGCAGTTTTGAGCCCGTCCGCTAGATGGTGGTTTCAGTAATATACTGCTAACACAGCTGCATTGATTGTGAGAAGTAGTTTTGTAATTGACGGCTTGTTAGGAATCATTGCAACGTGTGGTGTTCCGTCGATATTCATCGTCGCGACTGCAGTCGTGTTCGAGACGGTACTAAAAAGTGTACTCGGAGCCCGCTGTGCTCGAAGCGACGGCAGGTTGCGTCACAGACATTTGCCGCGCGATCGCTAAATCAGTCCGTTACGTGCGGAGAGGCGCGTGACGTAACGCGTCCACCAAGGCCCCGCGCGTTGTGCAAGGTTTGCCACACTCTGCCGGCTCACCCCTGCGAGCGCGGGCGGATGCAACCCGCGCCGCACGGCCGCCACGCGGGTCCCGACCTCTCCCAGGCGTCACTTCGCCGCTGCAACCGTACGGCACCGGTGGTACGTGGACGAGTGTTGCGGGCATCGAACCCGCGACGATTGCGTCGCGCGCGCGGCCTTGGGGTTCAATGAAGCCTCCGGGATGTGCCGCCGCGGGCCAGCTCCCCCCACACGCTGTAGCGAGCTCGTGTTTCCATCTTCCAGCCGACCTGAAAACACGCGCAATGTTTCACACACAAATTTAAGGTTAGTCAAGACATCGTGATGCATTTTGATGCAGACACCAATTTCACACAATTCCACTACAGTTATCAAACCGTGTTATTTCAATAATTGTGTACTGTAAATTTTCTTTGTGATGGTGTAATATATGTAACATAGGTAATAGCTATAGAGCAATTATTTTTTTTTAATTTTTAATTTTAGCAAATCTCAAAATAAGTCGCACCAGGTAAGATACGCGGTTTACTTTTGTTACCTATAAATGTTGGTTTCTTTAACTTTATAGGTTTTCTATTACTTGTTTGGCAAAGTAATATCATACTGGATGGAATTATAGAAAAACGCGCGTTTTCTTTTCATCGGGGAAAATATTTCTATTAAAAATTAAACAAGTAAAAGTAACTACGAAAAGTGACAACTGACAAATTTATTTAAGTTTATACACATAAATTAGACAAAATTGTAAAGACGTTCTGCAGACAAAACAGTTTCTTTATACATAATTTTCAAGACTTTTTAATGCGTGGAAAATCACAAGTTATGCTATATATTCATATCACGTTTACAGTCGTGACCATGGAGACTTTGTACAAGCATATCTGCCTGGAAGAAAGTTGTGATAACGGACTACAAAGAGAGACAAAATATACATCCGTAATTGTTTTATCTTAGCTGAGAAGGAGGCCTGGTTATCGCTTGGTGGCGGAATGTTGAAAACCTGATAAGGCAATGAACAATCCGCCGGCCACGACAAGTGGGTGTGGACTGATAACAAGCAAGGACAGCTGCTGCTGCAGCAGTAACCCAAGATTTATTTACGCTCCGTTTTAGCGTTCAGTTTTAGCATGTTAGTGGCCACAACGCACTCATACAGTAGGCGAAACACAATCGTGTTGTGTGTTTGTGTTATTTAGTTGTCTTCAGTTTGGCTGGAATATAAATTAAATGATCTGTAAGAACAAAGATCCAAAATCTCACGCGAGAAACATTGGTGTGTATCGCTGAACATTCAGATTATAAATAGGGTAGCTTAAATTTTTTTTGTTACATGACTTATTAATACACATCGAGTTTAATTTTATTCGGAGTTACAAATATGTGAGCATATTTGTTAACCTTATCAAAGTGGGCCACTTTTTTATTTGATCTTTTTATTTAAAAATGTAAGTCACGTAAATTACAATGTGCTAAATTCTTTCTATGAAATTATGAAATACCGACCGACACAAATCAGGTGCTCAAAGCGGAAAGTAAAGGCTAATAAAGATTAGAAAAAAATATTTAATATTGGGTTTATGTCATCTATCGCAGATGAAAAACAAAGAAAGGAGGCAAATAATTCGAAATTCCTTATTATTGTTCTCAAGATTCACAAGACCAACATTTCTAAATCTACTCTTCAGCCTCTAAAATTGCCTAACAATTCAACAAAAACTCAACACTTCTGATTTATTTCCGAATGTGTTTGTCGCACTGAGTACTTCTTGTTTCTGTTGCTAAAGCAGAAACAACTTTCAGTGCGCTTAGCAGAATAAAGATTTTCCTGAGATCAACAGTGGGTCAAAAAAGAATTGAATTTTCATTCTATTGTTGAAAACTAATTTTAAATAGTTGACTTTTAATTCGTTTAGTATTAATCATACTCCGGCACACCCCAATTAGGCCCCCTAAGTTTTAAAAAGAAAACAAAATGTGACATATTTTCTGAAAAAGTATAAAATAATGAAAATTATGTTTTATTGAGAGAAACATTAAAAAAAATAGTCTTATAATGCTATTAAAATATATTATGTTAGTTAGTGTTGTCTTATTTATACAGCATTAAAATCTCTCAAAGGTGTGCAGTCTTTTTATTTTTAATAGCGAGCGGTTCGAAGAGTTCTGTATTATGCAATAGGGAGGGGATGCGACAAAAAAACCATTTGCCTCCGGGCCCTTGATTTCTCTCGGCGGTCATCGTTATAGCTTTAAATGCATATTTTAAAAAAAGCTCCTCAAATAGAACATCATGGAAAATGCTTCTTCATAATCTTGGTTTTGTTCCCGTGTTTTGTGGACCACGTGTCTTTTCAGCGGAACTTCCGGTGATAGAGAAGTCACCGTCGGCCAAGGGAAGATGTTTGGATACAAGCGGTGTATTCGATTGATTGACATTCCTGGGATCATAAACATTTATTTAGTTCTGTTGTTGTTCATTCGTTATAATTTTTTTTCCTTACATCGTGTTCTTTGTACGTGATTCCTCTCTATGTCTGTTTATTTCCGCTTTTGTACTCTTATAGTGCCAGCCTGTTTTGGACAATATCCGCTGGATAGCACTAACAATAAATAAATAATAAGCAATAGCTTGACAACAGTCCTGGGCACTCAATATATTTGTGATCCGTTCTTAATATTTGTTTTTTTATTTATTCTTGTTCTTGCTTCCAGCAAGGAAATTGCTCTGTGTATATCCAATAATTCAGCTGTCTTCTTCAAACTCCTGAACTCTGAATCACTAAGAATCGTATTAGAGTATTGACAAATACTGTTAAGCCTGCAGTTGAAGTGGTCGTTCTCCTTCTGCAAGCATTTTTTTTTTCTTTTTGCAACGGATAACAGAAAACTGGATTCGGAATCGTGAGTGGTTTTTGTAGAACTGTACCATGCGTTGATTTCATGCGTGCATCCTTCGTTGAAAGAAAAAAAAAAGTCTGTGCCAGCGAGTGGCTCTTGGTGCAATGGCTTGAATTGAAAACGAGCCAGACTGCGTGCTAAAACTGTCTTCACTCGGCGTGTCCACTGGCACAGGAGTCTGCGCCTGGCAGCTCTGCGCCGCTCCAGAGACAGTCTCTCTCGGCGCCTGTGCCTCCTCTGTCCGGCGATACTTCCCGCCGGCTCTTGCACGGCCCGAGTGTTCCAGTACTTTTCATAGGCTTGCTTAACATTTTTAAATATAAATATTGCACATAACACACTGTTTTAGGCTATAAAACTCTAACACACAAACACACGAATCACCGCTCTATCACGTCCGAGTCGTGAGCTGCACTGAGTAGAAAGGTTGTGACAGTCTGCGCGTTTCCCCATCCCCGCCACAACCCGCCCACCCGCGACGCAAACTCAAGGTCGTATCAGCGAGCTGGCTATATACGTTAAATAATGACACCTCGCTTACGTCTGTAGGACTAATAGTTGGGGAATTATTAAGGCGAGACTACATAGACTTTTTCTGTTCTGGTACCCGTATGTTTTTTCTGTGTGATTTCAAAGACGTTTCGCGTCAGAACTTCACTTTGCTGTGATTCGCAACAGCGTGGCCGGTTGCCGGGCGCTGAAAGGAAAGGCGGCGAGGTTTTTGGGCGAGGGGTGGTGGAAGGCGGGAGGGAAGCGCCCCCCTACCCCGGATGATGGACGGGGCTGAGCGATCGCCTCGGCCGGGGATCGATCTAGCCCCCTCCCCCTTCCCCGCGACCTGGCCAAGGTCGTCCCGGGATAAGGGGGGAGCCCGAGATCCACTCTGCCACCGTCTGCCCCCGAACACGGCAGCAGTTCGCCGCCCGCCCGCGCAACAGAGATGTGTTACATCTGACCTCGGTAAACGAGCACATTCAAGTGTTCTCGTGTTGCAAATTTAACTTAACAATACTAAACTTGGAACACGAAATCTAACGTAGAATTCTTTAAAATAATTGACGAGCGTGATAAATTCATACGCAAAATTTTGTTTTTAACTGCATTTCTGGACGCGAATCACACGCAGTTTGCTCACCCGCCGCTAGAATTCGCTGCCGGAGCATCAGCTACGTCGTTTATCGATTCATTTTAGTAGCAGACAGAAATTTTAAACTGTGCAATGGAACAGCTCCGATAAAAGCGCAAAATACTGGGAAAAAAATACCTAACCCCGGCTTTGGCCCTTCTTTTCGACACGGTATGTTTTATTAATATACTCCCATCTTGTTACAATTCATTAAAAAGTTAATATTATAACGTTTCCTTTTGGTTTTGTTACCTTTTTTTCGCTCCATGCGCCACTAATGGCATCACTGTGGTTACACATTTCCGTTCCATGCGACTTCCGTTCCATTCACGAACTCGCTTATACCTTATACCGAAAGCTATGATGTTACACAACAAAAAAAATGTATACATAAAAATTGGACCAAGTCTTAGGGAAGCTGTGCAATACAGTGGGGGGGAAAAAAATTCCCGCATGCACGGCTGTTTACGACAGCAAAATAAACTACAGTTCTGTAAGATGGCGGGCTTCCGCGGTCATTGTTGAGGTGCGTCGAGGAGCGATAAGGGGGGATGTTTCTGATGTTACTGCAGTCGCCATCATCAGGGTAGCATGATACTGGGTCGATCCTACAAGCCGAGACACCTTTTTATGTACCTCTTTGAAAAAAAAAATGTTCTCACGTAAAAAAAAGTAAAATGCCATCCTGGTTTAGTTACAGTGTTTTGTTGACTACGTGTCTGTGGGATATCTAAGTAAATTCACTGGCTTCCTAGGGAAAAGTTAATAATCATCATTAGAACAGTTTGACAATTAACAGTTACTCCGTTACTGGGGTGGGGAAGATGCCAAGAAAAAAAAGGGGGGGGGAGAACTCTCCCTTCAATGATTTAAAAAAAAAATTCTAAGGCAGAATAAGAAAATTATAGCCACTTAGCTACATAAGGTTACAGAGAGCTTATTTTAGAAGGATTATTGTAATCCTCAGTGAGAAACAATAATATATTTCTCCCTCATTATAGCTCGACATACTCCATATACATGTGACAGGAATTTATTTCTGAGTATGTAGTCTATATTTAATTCCTCTCTACCACTTGTTACTGTAAGCATTTGTTTTATACAGTTGTGATATGTGTGCTTCATGTATTTAATAACATTTATATATGTGTGTGTGTTTATGATTTGTTTTTTTCAATCAAAATCATTAATTATACGTTGTAAAAAAACAGTTGTAGTTCTAAAAGTCTTAAAGATTTTTAGTGTAACAAAGCAATTTTTTTTTAAATTACTTACTAAACAAAAATATGCACTATATACTGGATGTACTGGATCCCCCATGGCTACGGCACTGGCTGGGTGAGGGGGCAGCTCGACGGATGTCGAAGTGCGTGGCTTGGAACCTCTCGCGCGCTGAAGAAAGTCCGACGAAATCATTGATGGTTCAGAAGTTATCGACCTCGACTTCCCAGGGACATAAAAGTGTTCCGAGATTTAAAAGTTGCTAATCCAATCCGCGTGTCTGTTTTATTGTGCAGGGCAACCAGTCATGTCAAAGTAGGCACCATATTTTAATACATCTTATTAGTTATTAGTGGGTTAAAAAATTGCGGACACAATAATGTTTGCTGGTGTCTGTCCCAGTGTTATATATATATATATATATAAATTATATCTTGATTTTTGTTTTAAATAAGAATTGCACAAATAAAATTGGTTTAGCATTTAGCTTTTTTAATAATTTTGAAATTTTTTTTTGTTCAAAAAGCCTTTAATTGGCCAAAAATATATTTTTTCGATGATAACTGAACCTGCAAGAAATAAGTTTCCTGTATACTTTTTTTTTTTTTTTTTTTTAAACTCAAGAGAGCATAATACATAAACGTAACTGTAAAATTTATTTTAATGATCTTTAAATTATTGCCGCGTGACGTAATTTTTTTAGGCATGCAAAATAGCTGAATGTGTAGCCCAGCCTTTGAACAAACGGAACCAGCAAGAAGAAGAAGAAGAAGAAGAAGGTGGTGGTGTCTCCCACCATCCTCCTCCGGTGTTTTACTGTCAACAGCCTGGGTAGGCACGTGTTTGCCCAACGTCAACAGCGCGCCGTGCCTTTGGTAAATACCCGGCACGAGACGTGACGCCGGAAGGCCGGCTGCCAGCAGACGGCGCGAGGCCGAGACCTGGCGTGCTCTCCGCCCGCGACTAGCGACCTTGGACCGCGAGGGCGTCACTGGCTGACGCGGAACAGCTGTTATCGCTGCCGTGACGTCACGGTACAGCGCCACATTCATACCACCCGGCCAGTCAATACTACAATTATAATATCTATATGATCGATAATTTAAAAAAAAATTTTTAAATATATGTGCAATGGGAGTGCATGACTTGATGTAAGCTTTTGGACACACGTCATTGCTAAGCACACGTATGTCTGTAGAAGAAAACTTACAAAAAACCCAAAAGACAAAAAACACATAATTAAGCAAAAAATTGCTGTTGTCAACAGGATATAAACACCACATAATATTCCATAACAGGAATATGGTCACCAAACAAAGAAAAATTGACTAAGAGAACGAAAAAAAAAAAACCCACAAATGATGACAGCACAAAAATATTGAACCCAAAAACACAGTTGAGACGAGACAAAAACACGACAAAACGAAAAGACGAAACAAACACAATAGTTTTCCAAAACAGAAGATAACGAAAAAAAAAAAAAAAAACCCACAAAATATGACAGCTCAAAAATATTAAATTTTAATATTCTTCCAATTTTACTACCTGTTTATTTTCCTAAGAACATAAAATAGTGTCATTTGACAGTTTTATTACAGTTGTATACATTTTAAAAGGAATAAAATATATACAAATTCTAAGTACCAATTATTATTTAACAGGAGATAATATCTCTAGCAGTCTGTTATTATACATTACAACACATTCCATTAATTATGTATTATGGTCAAAAGGGGGGGAAAATGTTTAATACGAAATTATACAAAACAACTTTACGGCAAAAACTGTTCAAACCAACATGGCTTCTTTCAGATAAATTATATTAAAATAATTTTTTTTAATATTATCAGATGATGTGTTGCTGAAATGAAACAAGAAAACGTATTTCCGAAATACTTATTCCAAAATTTTCTTTAGAAATAAATTTTTGTTCACTTTTTAAATCATAAAGTTTTGTTTAATTCCGTTGCGCTCTTGGGGAATCTCTGGCAACAGTGCACACTGAAAAAAAGGACAGTGTTGCCAGATGTACGCCATAGAGCGTAAACGTTTGAGACACAACTTTGTAATGTAATTATTTTTTGTTTAAAGCATCGGAAATATTGTATTTTGTAAGGTAACAATAGGAATGAGAATCGTGGAAATAAATTTTCCTGGAATATTTCATCAAAATCATTATCCTATAGTTTAAATTTTTTTTTTATTTCTAAGGATATGTAATTGAAAGACGCCATCTTTGTTTCAACCGTTTTTTGTTGTCATTTTGTTAATTGCTCTTTTCAGCATTGCAAATACTTTCATAGAATGCCTTGTTATTATTAGTGACTGATTGTTACAAATAGTTTCTCCTGTGAAATAATAATTGGTGTTTAGCATTTTTTTTCTGCCAGAATGACTATAACTGTATTAATACTGTCAGTAGCCACTATTTTATAATTTTAGAAAAATCAAGAAATAGTAAAATCAAAAAATATACTAAAATGTATTATGATTAACGATGGTATACAAAATAATAATTTAATAAATTTTTCCAACACGGGTAGTATCGATGTGACAACAGTGTTCGCCATTTACTTTGTACTGCAATCTAAGCGTGAAACAGACTACAGAAACAGTTTTATTGAGCGGGGCAGTTCCACTGCCTGATAAGACTTTAACAACTTACCTCCTGCAGCGTCTCGCTTTTTTTTTCTACCTCTTAATCTTTATTAGTGTCAATGGCGGGTCGCAACGAGAGAGGCGTGGGAGAACTAGGCTTTCTTTTTTACCATTATTTCTCCATTCCCTTGCACCTCTATCGCACGATCTCTCAACTCCCGCTGTGCGGTCGAACTCCTACTGGAAAGGGAAGTCCATATCTCCGGTACTCCTTGCTTATCTACCGTTCCGGGCACCAATATATGCACGAACAAACACCTGCTCTAATCTCTAGATGCAACAAAGTTGCGACAGAAATTTCGTATGTACAGTGTAATTTTTTTTTTTTTGTAAATGAAAAAGAAATATTCATGTAAAATTGCCGATATTTGTAAATCTGAACATTTGCGTGAAAACAGCTGTATCACTACAAAAATAGTGTTCGCAGTAATACTGCGTTCGGATTCTCACCCGGGCATTTATGCTTTGTGTTGTGCCAGTACCTCCAATAGTTTAAGTTATTTTTAAACCGCTCAATGAATAGCTTCACAGTATTAATTGCTCACACAATATAAAACAAAATAAAGTCAAATGGTTGAATATTCGATTATATTTTCCATGGTTTTACATGAATGAAACATCAATTAAAATAAACTATACGTCAAATTTCGTAAGAGATACTCAGTATAACAAGAAAAACTTATTTAATATATGTTAAAATAACCATAGCCGTGTGTTGCACAAAGTTCCAAATAAAGATTGATAAAGTTCTTTTAACCAATTGGTTATTTTGGTTTTCACAAAAATCTTAAACCGAAACTAAAATGGTGTATACAAAATAAATATGTAGACTACAAAAGTTTTACCAATGAATATTTGTATATTATTCAAAAGGAGTTATAATTTTTTACACATTTTAAAATTACTAATGGTTTTAAAAGTGTCACTAATTCTGTAATTGCAAGTTGGAATTCTTAATGCAAACCGAGTCAACCAACAAAAAAAGTAATAAAATGTTTATAATAAAAAGTGCATCACTGATCGAACGTCTAATAAATAACACATTCAAAATAATGAAATGCTTGAAAATGCTTTAATGGGTTTTAAATATTAATTTAAGAACTTTTTCTGCATACTTTCGATTCTTTTCTAATTAAAATCTTTTGATGAAGAGAGAGTTTAAATTTAATAGGACCTAAAGATCTTCATGTGTTGCTAATAGTATTATCTACATGTTGGTGAAAAAAAGCTTGGCATCCAATATAACTCGAAGGTCTTAAAAGAGGACACCACGTTTAATGTCATTACTTACTATGTGATAATTCTGATTAATTTAATTAGTTTTTTTGACTAAAGGTTATACAATAAATGCTATCGTAATTCAGAGACGTTTGTTAACTAGAAAATCAGATCCGGACAGCTGAAATATCTTGCTGAATAGTTTCACAAACATATTTCCCAATTACTTTTTTTTTTCCATCAGCATCTTTTCTTGATAAATTCTGATTACAGTTGGAATAACATTTATAAAATATTAAAGAGTAGTTGAGATAAACTACTACTTTGCGGAACACCTACTACCATGAAATTGCATTTGCAAATTTGAATACAAAGCGTCTATTTGTAGAATAATTAAAACATATATCTACCACGCATTGTTTGACGAGGCCTAAAATTGACAATTTTTTAATCATGACATTATGTTGGAAAGTAAAAAGGCTTTGCTCATGTTGAAATAAATAGCATATTTTATTTACATTTGGATTTATATATATAAGCGTGTGTTAAAGACGATATCCCTGATTGAAAACTATGTGGTTTTACAGAAATTATATTTTTAGGAATAATATGCATGGGACTATAAATATTTTTTCGTCAAAAACTGCTAAAATACTACAAAACAAAGGTTTCTGGCTAGAATTTAACCGTCAATGATACTTCAAGTAAATATATACCGATAAATGGTTGAACACACAACCACTCACTGACTGATGCACACTTAATTAAAATATTATTTTTTTACAAAAGCAAAATTTTTTTAATGTTTGTTTGAGCTTTATTTATAACATGTTGGAATGATAATGCTACAGTTACTATAAAGCTACAAAACTGCAAAAAATATTTTTGCAAAACTCCATTCCCCCGGAGAAACCCCCGGAATGGCCACCGCATGGGGAGCCCAAGAAAAGAAACGGGCTCCCAATTGGAAGCCACCTGGAAGGTTTTTTCTGTTCCACCCACAGTTTCTTTGGTAGCCTGACTTGTTACAAGGGATTGTATTCATATCAGAGAATATGCCGCCATTCTCTCTGGGCAATCCGCCTTGGAGGAGCCGGGGCGCGAACCCGGGTCCTACAAGTCACAAGGCAGGCGCTCTACCCCAGAACCAGAGTGGTAGAGCGGATACTAGCAGTCTTCTTAACACTGACATGATGTTATTCCACGAGTTTACTGTAGTTTCTTGTGTCATTAACACGTGCACTAACATCTAACCTCGGTAACGAACAAATTTATGTGTTCTTATGTTGTTCGTTCAGCATGAAATATGTAATTTCATAACAGCAGTGAAATATAATTTGTGTAACTAGTCTGGCAATTTTTTAGTTGTTTTTCTACAAAAAAAAACTAACGACTGTCGAAATATAGACTAGTAAAAAAATATATGTACGAGCTTGCACTGTCTATAATAGGTAATTATAGTTCGATCTGGCACAGGGGGTGAGGGGTCGGGATTCAGGGGATTCGAGGCGGCCATCTTGGATAACGTCACTTACGGCGGCCATCTTGGATTTGAATTTGACCTTTGACCCCGGCGATTATCTTGGATCCTGCCATTTGGTTTTCTATAACATTCCACCGAATTATGACGTCACATCCACACTCTTGAAAAACCTCAAATATTAACTTAAAAAATCGGGAAAAAAATTATAAAAAAATATTAATAAAATTTTAATTTTAAATCTTGATGACTTCGTCATCAAGCTCCTCACTCCTGTGCGTTGCACTTTTCGTTACGATGCCATCATCATCAAGCGCCCCACTCCTACTCATGCATTATAGTCTGCTGGAGGCAGCCATCTTGTTTAGTGGAGACCGCCATCTTGATTTCATATGATGGATGTCGTCATCGGGTGTAGGTTTCTAAAGTATGTTAGTGTATGTAAGATCGAGTTTATATTACATACCAGTGTTGTTATGACCCTAATAGACAAAAAAATTCACAAATTTTGTTAAAATAAATCACAAAATCCACAGTCATTTATTTGCTGTGACCACCATTTTTACTTAAAGACATAATAATTTATAGGTTTTAACTAAAATATATGTCATCAATACTACCGATGTGGATGCGATGGTTTTAATAAAGATAATTTTATTACTCCATCTTAGCGGACCAGAAATTTTTCAGAGTCCTCAGAAGTCCGTGTTTGCGTACTCATGTTTTAAAGCTGCAATGAAGCAGATATTTTGATGTTTGCGTATAATTTCACTCTTTTTAATATGATTAATTTGAGGAATAAAGGTTTTATACTAAAATTAATAAGCAGTATGTAGGTATAATCATATTTATTCAAATAAAATTTAGAGAATAATAAATATATATGACATAATTTGTACTAAATATTATAAGATTCTTAATCGTAAATATTTATTATTGATTATTTAATATTTTAAAAGAAAATAAATATAATAATAAATTCAAAAATTTAATTTAAGTTTATTCATTTTTTAAATATTTATAATTTTTTTAAATTTAATAATCACTTTTCATTTTTATCAAAACGTTTTCATTAAATTTGTTCATTTATTTTTATAAATATTTATTATTTATTCAATTTAATAATAAATATTAAAAATTAATATTTTAATTTGATGTTCGATTTTAATTTTTATCACAATTTTTTTATTAAATGTTTTATTAAATTTATTTTGTAAGTATTAAATAATAATATTTTAATTTATATCAATAAATAATACATACGGATAGCTTGAAAAAGTATAAAGGCACAATTTTTTTACTAATATTTACGAATAGTAAATCATATTAATCAAAATATTCAATTTAAATCACTACTGAATATAATTTATTAGCACATAATATATAATTCGCACTTGTATGAAACTAAAACACGTGTTGTGAATGTAGAAACTAGAAACATGTGGATAAATATTATAAATATGAAAACAGTGATCAGAGGCGACGAGCGTGCCAACATGCGCGACTAATAGAGGTTCTATTTCTATTTTGTTGGTAGCTTTTTTTCGAGACTTAATGAACGGTTTAGCGGGCAGCTTCAACCTGTTAATTTTGTCTTACAGTGATCCGCGCCCATCTTAAAATTTCACTCATCATTTTTTTCATAACGCGCCTAAAGAAGTATAACTTTAAAAAAATAAAAATGAAGATTAAAAAGGGTATGTTAAAAAGTTACAATTTTCTTGGTAAGTAATGTGAAACGGAAGTGGCTTGCCCTCTTTTTTGTGCCCTACGGATGCCATGTTAACAGGTTTTCCCTGAAGATTATCGTCAAACGAAAAAAAAAAAAAATATATTTTGTAAATCATGACGACAAGCAAGTTGCAAGACGTAACCTTCCTTTAGACCTACGAATTATTCGATCTTCCTTCCTGGACTTTCTTCACGTTGAAAATGTTTCTAACAATCATTTATTCACCACTGTATACTGCGTCGTTGTTTACTGTGTTACCATGAAGCAGGCACGTATAATTCAGATAATAAACTGAAGAAAAATCGTACTATAAAGATAACTGAGGAGTCGCACGCCATCAAAGAGAGGCTGTTGTAATGTATACGCCTGCGTTTCAGCCAGACGTTTGCCACGGAATTCGTATTAAATTAAGAACCGCCAATGCTTTTGTAAACTAAGAGACGTGCGACAGCTGAAAGGCGAGACTCTGAGAAAGCGACGTTAGCTGTTGCTTCTCTTCCAGGAAGTATAGTCAGTTCCGATTTCCGTAGACCTCGTAGTTTCTGAAGGGGGATACAATTTTCGAGCGTTTTGAAAATTCCGATCGCACGCGGAGAATAGTTAGGTACGTGGTGGGGGAACCGATAGAGGAGGAGACAGCATGTAGAAATGACACTTGCATTCTTGCACACTTGCATAATTTCACACTAATACAGTTGTGTAATAGCACAATTTAGCGCTCGCATTCTTACATATATATATATTTTTTAATCTGTTACCTCAGCCAGTGAAAATTATGTTTCCGATATGTAATAATTATAATAAGCAAGAAGTTTCTAATCGATAGCGCGTGGCCTACACGCACACATCCCCCCCCCCCACCCGTCATTTAACTTTTCAACTCAAATCTTTCTTCTGCAAACGAAATATCTCGAAATCTCTATATGTACCTGGTTGCAACCAAATATTTACTAATAGGATCTAGTATATAAGCGCTGCGAGAAAATAACTTATTATTTTTCATAGCGGCGACTACAACTGTCAAGATAATCGCACCAGTTCAAAAGTTTTGACTTCAACAAGTAGCCGAAGCCAGGTCCTACGCCATTTCAAACAAAAAATAAATAAAAATAAATCTCGGAAGCTTTGTTGCAGTCGGTATCAAAATATTTTAAATTGAAAGAAGGCAAGGCCTAATCCCACTTCAAAGTCCGTGTTTGCTACGAAGCTACTGTTATCTGTAACTTCAAGCAACTCGTATTGTTTTTTTGTAGGTGCACTGTTCCTTAAAAAGTTCGTAAATTGTTGAGTTTAATTTCCCACGGTGCAGGAAACTACAACTCCGGAAGCAGTTTCGAAGCTATATTGCCCCTTCAAGCGAATGAAAGTATAGGATAGCCTCTTTTTGCCGCCATTTTATGGCGGCGTCTGCAAATGCTGAGACGGCCTCCTGCACTCCAGTGCTTGTCGGTAACCTCAACTGCTGACAGCGGAAGAGGAAAACGCTGAACGTGCTTGTAACCAGGATGTTATACTGGCTTTCGGAAAACATTGCACGTTCACGTGTTCACATACCAAGGTTTTTTTTTTTTTAAATTGCACTTCTGCGACGACGGATGTTAGGAAAAAATCGTGTTTCATTGCAAGTCCTTTTTTATGTTAGTGATTGAAAAATTAACTGTTGATATCTTTGAAGGTAATGATAATTTTTTTATATGTGGCTTATGGACTGCAGACGATGCAACTATAACGAATATATATATATATATATATAAGCAAAGAAATTAAATCGGTTTTTCTAAGCCTAGAATTAGCTCTCAGAAATAACTGTCAATTAAGTTGTGACCATTCGCGGTCGAAAGCATGCGCGCGACCAAGTGTTTTGAACAGTGGCGTAACCAGGATTTGTGTATGGGGGGGGGGGGGTTAAGAAGCATGGTTCCCCCCCCCTTATTAAAACGGGGGAGTCCGGGAGTCCACCCCCGGGAAAAATTTGGATTTTAAGGTGTAAAATAGTGCTATTTTAGCAGTTTTCGGTACTTAACTTTAAATATTGTAATTGTAAAATATAATTAATTTTTTAATAAAAAAATTGTTTGAGTGATGAAGTAAGAAATTAACTAAAGATATTTTTATCAATCCAAGTGCCTTGTTTACGTCCACTCAATATCATAATTCTTGCTCGAAGATCGACAATACAAAAAAAAAAGGAATAAAAAGGGTTGGGTTTCGGCAGAACCATTGAATATATATATATTCAATGGCAGAACTGATCTATTCCTGGAAACAATTATCTTTAGCTTGAAGAGTTACATGACACCATGACGTTGTCTCAATTCTATACACACTCAGCGATCCTTACACTTTTGGAAGCCCAGTCAACACCTGCTTATGATTACCGCGCTGGTTAAATTCAATAGGTGTAAGATATTTGAAAGCTTGGGACCCGTCACGGCGTCACAACCTTATAGCTTCTGCTCGCGACAGGGGTAGGGGAAGGGAAGGAGAATCGGTAGGGCTCGCTTACTCTTCCCCTCCAGTGCAGTGCCCGGTGATTGCAGTAAGACACCCAGGCTTTTAGCTAACCTGCTTTCAGATAAGAAAAAAGAATTGTAGCTAAGAGGGGGGTGGGGTGTTAGAACCCCTAACCCCCCCCCCCCTATGACTACGCCCCTGGTTTTGAAACGTCTTTAGACTTCACATTAGGCTGCAGAGTAGAACTGTTAAGGAAAAAAGAGGTCCCAGGTGTGATTCGTCACAAGTATTCTGTAAAGTGCGCAAATTAAATTACTTTTGTGTATAAAAATTCAATTAAAATAGAAAATAAGAAATGAAGATATTCACCAAACATCATCAGCATTAGAATACTAGCCAATCAAGGCGGAAATGATTTTATTTTTAAAGCAGTGGGTACGTAATGCGATTCATAGCTTATGTTCACTTTTAAATTAGTGTTAATTGCGTCAAATAATTATGAGAACGATATCCGACGGCTCGAAGTCGCTCCAGAATCTATCACCGCAAGTATCGATTAACTCCCCCTGAATCGTGGCGAAGTGGTGTTTCGCAGGGGTTATTTCTTCTGCAGACAGGTTGCGCATAACATCGAGGTCAAGACGTCACATCGTCCATAGAGAATACGTCACGATGCAGGTTTGTGAGAATCTCCATGGAGCCGCGAATGATTCCTAGTTCCGTGGTCGATCCGGGATCGAACCTTCTGGATCGTGGTTTTCTGCTATGGCCACGGCGAGCATCGTTGGCAGGGTGTCCACAAGGAAAATATATTTCGTACCAACTTAGGCGAGAAAAAAGTACTAGATTTGAAAAAAAAAAGTACTAAATTATAATTTGTTATGGTTTTAACAATTTAGGAAGTTATAATGAAATTGCAATGCTCTAACTTAAACATCACACCACACACACGTACATTCCATAGTTTTTAAAAATAATTACGCTTAATAATAAAACATATTGGAGTTACTGTAATATTATTATATTAAAGAAAAAAAGTACTAGAACTCGGCGTAAATGTACTAGACCACTAAAAGTACTAGATCTAGTACGAAAGTACTAACTGTGGAACCCTGATCGTTAGTTGAATTTGAACGATTCGCGGAAGGGTGGGAAATTCCGGAAGCTGAGGGGTGGGGGGGAAGCGCATCCCTCGCATGCGGGGTCAGAGGTCAGGATCAATACGAGTATTTTCTCCCGGTGTCCTTCGAACGCCCGCCCAATACGCGCCCAGCTGAGGTCCCGGCACGGGGCCATCGATCCGCGGGCCGCGCGGGAAAACTGGGTCACGCGGTACCGGCCGTGCGAGCAGCTGACGCGCGGAGCTAGCGCCGCGCCGGTGCAGCGCTCTGTCGGCGCGCGGAGGAACTACGTGGTGCGCGCAGCTTCGGGCCCCGACGCGCCGGTCGCCGCCAGTTGGATCCAGACTTCAGCCCGCGCCGGCAGCAGCGCAGCTGATTGGTCCTCGCCAGCGACGCCAGTGAGAGTGGACTGGTTAGTGTGCTGCTTCCTGTTCCCGTCGCACCTTTACCCAACCTCAAAGGAAAAATTACATTTTTAAATTTATTTCAAATGTACTTTTTCTTTTCAAAATAATTACTTTTATTTTTAAGTTTTAAGAATTATCAGCGACGTATGAAATGGGCTCCTAGATTATTCTTTATAGAAACAATTTTTTTTGAAGGTAAATCATAGTTTTTAGTTTTAGATTGTTTATTACCTATTTGCTAATAAGATTAGCGGTGATTAGTGACTAATATGTTGTTTTTAGTCGTCGTGCAGTTACCGCATCCGTGCCAATAAATGGTAATCATTTTATCACATCAGCTATGACCTACAGACGGGAGCAAATGACGTGACCTCGCCACGTTTATTCTCCCCTGGGGTAGGCCTCAAATGGTTTCCGAATCAATGTTTGAAGGAAACGATTAACTTTTACTTCTTGAAACATGACTTCGTGATTTTACTAATGATTTTTTTTAAATATTAAATTTTAAAATAGTGGTTACTATTTTACTTTGTGGTTGGACTCCGACGTCGTATTTTCTATTTGCCTAGTTACCGTAAATTACAGTACGTAAATTTTGTCTGCATGCATACCCCGTAATCTGTATTTACGGTATATTTTCGACAGTTGGACACACAGTTGCGCATGTGAATTAATTGTGCGTTGTGCTAATAGTAGTTCCGGAATCGTTACATACTTTCTTTCCGTGCGATGAAAGGAGCAGATATGACTACCTACTTTCACTTTTGCATCGAGAAAGCAAGTCGTGTGAATAAGTATGGATGATGGGAGTTTGTGACCGTTTAAGATGGTAGAAATGAATTAATTTGTTTCCAAAACTTAAGAATTTTTCACACGTATAGCACGAGGGAGGTAACTTTATATTGTCCTCGCAAGCAGCGTCTAATGTTAAATAAGGCTGGTTGCTCACTAACTCACTAAGACATTTATGTTTAAGAACTATTTAGTTATGTTTTAAGAAGATTAACGTTCTTGAGAGAATCCGTGTTGTAGGGTGACCATAAGGCTTGAATAACTATTTTCGTTTTAAGAATTGCAACAGTTACGCATTTTATTCATTTAGTTTCGGGTGCATTTAGGATCTTGTTCCTATTTTTACCACGCTTTTATTAGCTTCACCTGTATGTATGTATGTATGTATGTATGTATGTATGTATGTATGTATGTAGCCTATGTATCTATGAATGGATGTATAATGGATGTATAATGAATGAATGTAATAATATTTCCATTCAATTTCACCCACATTTCGACGTCCGAATGTGTTGAAATTTTGCATACATATAACGAACACCTGACAATACAATATTTTGAAAACTTATGATCTTAGTGTTAAAGGAGTGTAAAGGAAGGGGGTCAGAGGGTAAAAAAAACACTAATTTCCAACTATGGGTATCAACTATGCTTTATGTGTATCCATAAGGCCGGAACATGGTGGGAATTTGCCCCGGGGTCGACTGTGCCCCTGTGGGGGGTAAAATCCCAAAATTTTGAAAATTTTAAAAATCAATGCTTTTTATATTTTGAGTGTTTCCGGTCCTAAAGGTTGGGCTATGGTAAAGAAATGTGCCCCGGGGAATTTGTTTTTTGGGTTGGGGGGGGGGGGGGGGGCATAATGGCTTAAAATTTAGAAAATATATTTTCGACTAAGAGGATTTCCGAGGTCGGGTTATGGAGGAAAATGTGCCTTGGGTTCGATTTTCTCTCCCTCGAAGGGAGGCAAGGCTAATAATGACCCTAAATTTCGAATATGTTAAAAAATTTAATAATTTTTTATTTAGAGTGTTTCCGATCCAGCAGGTTGGATTATGATGGAAAATATGCCGGGGGAGAGGTTAAAGTCCCAAAATCTTTAACGCTCCTGTAACCTTCTTGGAGGCTGATTTTAGTAAAACCCCGTGCTCAGTTAATGTCTGTGTAATATAAAGAATATCCGTGCCAAGTTTCAAGTCTGTGGACATATACTTGAAAGACGGTCAACCTAGTACTCACAAACTCTACAATTCACAACTTTCGCGAAAACTTAACGGTATAAAGACAACTGACAATGTCGTAAATTAAGCACACGAGGTTAAATTTGAAGAATTTGCTTGGTATTTTTTGTTTCCACACGGTAATTTAAATTCCATGTAATGTTGACACATTAGCTGAAATGAGTAGATTACGTGAACATTAATGACTAAGTTTAAGTCATTTGTAACAATTAAAGACTTTAATCACTCATATGTAGTATTTTGAATCTGTTTTAATTACTCATTTTCAATATTTTTATTTTATTTTGAGACTAAAAGGAATGAAATAATTTTATAGTTAAAAAAATAAAATACCCGCTTTTATATGTTATTTGTATTAATTTACGGCCGCTGAACTTCAGTTGAAAAAAAATGCTAAAATTATGTAAATACATTTTTCGTAGTGTATTTAAATTACTTCGCTGGTTAGATGCAAATTCTGCTTGTTACCGAAAATAATGAGAGTTCCCACCACTTATCGACGGATTAAGCTATGCTTGCTATGGCGCAACGCCATTTCTTGTCGAAGTTTTCTTCTCGCAATTTCATTTTTCTTTCATGGATAGTTGTACAGTGGAAGGATTTTTAAAGTCTGAGTTGATGTATGGAACTTCTAAAAAAAAAAATATTTAAATGAAAACGTGCAACATTTCTCACTGTCTCGTTTATGAACGATCTTCTAAAAAAAAATATATTTAAATGAAAACGTGCAACATTTCTCACTGTCTCATTTATGAACGATCTTCTTACTGAGACTAGATTTGAACCATCACTCACCTTCGAATTCCAAGATGCTATCAGATATTGCGCTTTGTCCTCCCTGCCATCTGGGATTACCAAAAAAAACACCTCGGACGTCATAAACTAATTTTATAAGATGGAAAGTCAATAGGCAATCTCAGTACTTACTAGCTTGCAATACTGATCATAATAAAAAAAGTGTATATTACGTACAAACATATTATAACTAACTAAAAAACAACATTAACATATTTAAAAATAAACTAATAATAAAAACTTTTTAATATGCAAAGAACAGAAATTTTTAAAATAATTTAAGGATACCGATGTTTATAGGAGCATTGCTTCAAGCTCTTTAAGGAAACAGGCGAGAAACAACTAATGTCGAGAAACCTAGTGTCTCGATCACCTAGTTGACGCTACTACAAGTAGCGTACTGAAACCGCCCCTTGTACTCTATAGGTAGTCAGTACGCGATGCAAGAAGCTATTATTGCAAATTAACTACGTTTTATAACGGGGAGGGAGTAAAGTGTTTCAACGTTTCACAAATTGTAATGTTTTAGTTCTCAGTGGGTTCTGAAACTAGTGGTGCGGTTTGATCCTCAGCATGCCTGCAAACACTGAATTATCAAATAACTGCACGGTGTGAACTCATGAAAATTATAATTGCGGAACTGCTTATAACTTGTCAGGCATATCAGTCTTTTGGTCCCAAGCGGACAAGTGTCGAACTCTTCAAACACCCCTTCCCCCTCCCGTTGAAAGACGTTGAGCTGCAGTGAATGATTGATGAGGGGTGCGGGGTATGACAGCAGGCGACAGCGCTGCGCTCTAACGTGTAAATAACAACTAAGACGATACAGGCGTTACGACAGCGCACTGCAGCGGTGAAGTTCCCAAGCTGCTCATCATACGATTCTGAAAAACGTAGAGTAAATCCTATCCACTCGCGACTTCTATACAGTATATATATTCAAAGCTTTTGGTGGGTCATTCAGGACCTGAGGGTAATCCGAGAGTTAGGCAGCTTGTAGATCTTGGCCGCTTTGCCAACTGCCTACCTTCCAGGCGTCAGATGCGTTTTGATAACCACTCCCACAGAGACCCGGTAAAAGTTATCTTGGAATAATGAAGGTGTCAGATCAACTTCAAAAATCGTTATACAAAACTACCCGAAAGCACGCGATGACATTAACTTTCAAGTAAATTATTTTATTTCAGTCGGTTTTAATAATACTTTTATTGCTCAGAAATATTTCCACTCATATATTAAGTCTTAAAAACATTTGTCGACAATGTCGACATTTTTTGGATGAAAATCAGCTTCTGGACAGATAATCAAACGATTAAATGAATTTTACAGCCAATAAAATCGAAGCCATGAATGAAATGTGAATGAAGTAAGTTACTTCATTCACGGGAAAGTTTGACTACGAAGGTTTGGTTATAAGCACGCGAATGTTTACATTTTCTCATCTCACTTAAAATTCTATCCCTTCCTCCCTGGACCACCAACTTAAGGTTCCGCCTACCCGGGCACACATACGGTTTGCAGAGCTTCAGGAAAAACGACGCTTTTTCAAAACTACTCAAGATATCCGAGTGGGGTATGATTACGAAAATAATTTAAGAGTTCGCTGAGGGCCGATAAGTACTTTTGATTTCGGATTAAATTTTTAAACAGTATTTTTAGAATAGTTAAAATGGCTAAAACGCATGTTTTCAGAGTAATTTTTAGACGTAAAACAACCAGTACATATTCTTGAAAGCACTTTAGGGACGTGCATTACCCCTTTATCTTCATTTCTCGGCCATACAATGTAACGGTCACCGCTCAAATTTCACAGTTATCATGTGACAACGAGAAGACTGCGCGCCAGTCCAGAGGCGACACCGCGCTAGAAGCACCAGCGAACGTCGCGCTTATCATCCCGCCTCCTGAGTGTCAGACCGAGCTTTTAGGAATAGCTTAATTTGCTTTCTGAGATACGAAAAAGCGAGTAGAAAATGCCACCGAAATTGTGCCCATTAATTTTTTTTCAAACCAAAATGAATTTTAATATGATAAAAAACTCGTCAAAAGTTTGTTCTCTCTCCTCCTTTTCCACAGTTTTAAAACAGGCAAAAAGAGTTAGAAAAATTATATCATTTATGTTCGGTCGTTCTCACGGTATATTGTTCTGAGGATGCGAAGTTGGAAACCCTGTCGTCAAAATTAGTTTCTTCGAGCAATAATCGCCTCCCCAGAGGCTTCGTATGGATCCGTCCCTGTGTCTCAAGAGGCTTCCTATAGATCCGACCCTGTGTCTCAAGAGGCTTCCTATAGATCTGTACCTGTGCCTCATGAGGCTTCATATAAATCCGTACCTGTGTCTCATGAGGCTTCCTTTAGATCCGTCCCTGTGTCTCAAGATGCTTCCTATAGATCCTCCCTTGTCTCAGAGACTTCCTATAGATCCTCCCTTGTCTCAGAGACTTCCTATAGATCCTCCCTTGTCTCAGAGACTTCCCATGGATCCGCCCCTGTGTTTCGGAGGCTCCCGGAGGCCGTGTCGGATCGAGGCTCCTTGGGGCGTGACAGTGATCGTCGACCTCGCAGCCTGCTCCACGGGTCACGTGTCCACACGGACACGCGGACACGCCGCCCTGGGGCCGGGCCAGCGCGCACGCGTGTTGCGCAAAGAGCCCCCCGGGGCCGGGGGAAAGGCGCGCCGGTGACGCAACACGGCTCGCTGGTCGAGAGCACACACGGCGCTGTCCCCCCCTCTGCATCCCGCGCTCTCCGCAGACACAGCGTGACACCATCGCGCCGAATCAGTGGCAGATACAGGCTTTTTTTTTTTGGGTGGAAAGAGGGATGGGGGATCTGGTGGTGGTTAAAAAAATAGAAAAAAATAATTGGTTGTCTGTAAAGTCGGTTTACGGACGATAGTTTAACGTGACAACGTCATAACAAAACATTGATGAAATGATTGCATACTTTTATGAATAAAATTGAATCATTTTTTATTTTAATAATAAAAGAATAAATACTTGAAATTATACTAGTAATCAGATTTTTAAAATGCAAGAATAATTAACCTTTATTGCAGAAATTGTTGTTGTAATAAGCAATGAAAACCAGATTATTTTTTCACTTCACTTTATAAACAGTCCAGTGGAAGAGAGATAGACGTGGCGCAAGCGTACAATGAGCGAAAATGGGGACACAGAGTAACGGAACAATGTGCGTAATGGGACACTTTTTCGTGCGTGCAGCCGGCGTTTATCGATTTATTAGACGTTGTCGCGTCAAAATAGTTTTATTACTTGTATTAAAAAAAATTACATTACTATTGACACTAACTCAATAACACACGCGGCTTCTCACACGTGTGCAGTTGCAAGTGTTGTCAGCTAACCTTCCATCATTCAAGATAACAACCTGCCTTCACTGTTTATATCTACCTTCCCCCCCCCCCCTCGCCCAAACTCACGGTTGGCGCTACTGGGCAGAATGTTCCGTGGTAACGACAGAGTTGCATTCAACATAATTCGGCAAAAAAAAAAAACTTCAAGCTGTATCATGATATGCTTATTTTTATTTTTGGAAAATTACTTAACTGTCACTGTAATATTAAACTAAAAAAAATAAACTTGTTATTTGATACCAGATAAAAGTAAATAATGTGAAATTTGATATTTTTTTCCTATAATCTTCGTCGTTGTGTGTTCCGAAACTTAGCTACAAATTGACGTGCAAACTGTGAAAATTCACATTTCAACCCTGCAATAGGAGTAAGAATGTGCCTGGTTACACTATTTTGCATAATGGGTCGGCTGAAAACATTTTAAGTGAAGAAACTCAACGTATTCAGCTAACTACATTATGTTCTATCTGCGCAATTGCATATTCAGTAGCTGTATCATGTGTTACGGATCCTAAGTTTGAACGTTCCCGTCTCCGAGATGCTGCCTGCTGATCCGAGACAGGATGAAGGAAGTACCGAGCTTAACGTGAAGAAAGCTGTGTATAGCTGATTCAGCTCATCGTGCCTTGCGTCCAAGTGTTGCTGTAACGACAGATTAAAATCAGCTTCAACTGATCCTTGGTCAAAAGAGTATTTCTCGAATTCTTACGGTAGCAAATAAGTCTTGAAAACGTACATACATTTGCTTTGCGCAGGTAAATCAGCATATTTTTTTTTTTAGCGCACGCCTTGGAGAACTTATAGCAATTAATAGAGACCTGCAAAATTCGCGGATTAATTCGGTGATAGGCTAGAATTCAAACACATATACTTCTTAGATAATTTTGCTATTGGCTTACTGTTCATCTGGACGAATCTCAACCAGTTATAAACCCTCAACCGAAGAAGGATCGAATCACAGACAAACTATAGCTGAGACGACTTACAAGTCGGCAGCCAATGAACTTGCGTTATTTGCCCGAGTGTACAGGGGTATTTGCAGTTTATCCTGAAGACCATCGAAACCGCGAATTTTGCAGGTCTCTAAATTAATATGTAAAAATTAATAGGGCCAGGTATTTTCTCGAACAATAAAGTCAGTGCCATGTCTCTTGTTTCAAATTTGAAAGGGATCAAAATAGGTACCAGTGGTGCCCATTTCCCCGCTGACACTTGCAAAAACAACGCGAACATCGACGGCCGCGTGAATTTGTTTGCAGGCGCTGTTGGCAGGCTCTAGCACAATAGATTAGTCATGGTCTCTAGTGGTCACGAGAGTCACGAAAAGGTAAGGAAACTCGAAGGACTGGTCATGAAAGTCATGAAAAAAAATATCAGTCCCTAAACAAGCTGCAATTGTGCTGGAAGTCATTTAAACTTTATATCTCCAGCTGACATTTGCTAACTACACTGAGATAAAGGTTTGTTTGCCTCAACAAAATATTTGTTTATATATGGCGAAATAAACATATTTTGTTAATTCAAACAAATATTTTGTAGTAGGAAAGATTCTGTTGACCCCCCAAAAAAAGATTTTATCAACTCAAATGTATATTTGGTTAGGTGTAACAAATTATTTTTGTTTTTTACCGAGTTTGGTTAAACTAACAAAATATTTTGTTCCACCAAGTAAATATATGTTTCGGCATTTATAAACAAATATTTGTTTGATTCAAACAAACCTTTTTCTCTTAGTAACATTTATTTTTCATCCTTGCTTCAGTTTACAGTTGTTACGTGAAATATAATTAGTTGAACATTGTCAGTTTAGATCATGTAGAAATTATCTCAAAAGGTTTTAGCTTCCAAACTTAAAAAATCTTTTTTTTCGTGCAAATTGTCGAAAAAATTTTATTATATGTTTTACGTTTTGATTCGGTTGTATGGCTTTTTGTAAAAATTCCACACGTCGATGAAAAAAAAAATTTGTATGCATTTTTTGTATTAAAATGTCCTTAAGAAGCTATTCGCAGGCAGCCCGAGGGGCAGAAGGATGCGAGGACTATCGAATTCGGGACAAGTTACGTGACACGAGAGACTGTATAACCTCAAAGGAGTCGCGGAAGCTGTGCGCCGTGGGAAGTTGCCCAACCTGCTTCTCCTACTTCCGCTTTCACTTTCCTGCCGCTGGGAGGCGCGTGCGCTCTTCTCTCCCCCTTCCCCCCCTTCCTGCAACACCTTATGAGGGTCGCGATTCGCGCGTTCGATCCCCCACTCTTGTCAGCATTCGTATTTTACCGGGCTCCCGAGTGCCGTTTTATGTGCCTCGTGCCCGAGGATTCGGGTGGAAGAAAACGGACTATTCCTGAACGCACTCAGTGGTGGATCCAGGATTTTGGTTTGGGAGGGGCTTGACCCAGCTGAGGCTAGGCTTTTTCAAGGCAAACACTAAAACAATAATGGACCCAGATGCTTTTGGAGGGGGCTTGAGCCCCTTAGCCCCTCCTCTGGATCCGCTACTGAATGCACTCGCACCCAACGCAGGTTACCAACCTACCACAAGATTGCAAGCTATGTCGCTGATTACTGCACCACCGGGACTTGTTTATGACGTCGCGAAATATATATATATATATATATATATATATATATATATATATATATATATAGTTATCGGATCGAACAAACTTTTTGGTGTTATTGTTATGAAACATTGTGTTGTTTAGAGTGGCTAAATTATTTTGTCGTCACCAGAAAAAATTTTTTTGGCAGGGTCCATACGACTAAAAGTATAGTGGCGGCTACGAAACCTCATATTTCAGAGCTGAAACTTGCTGTGTAGGTACTGTAAGAGTTCCGCAGAGTGGAAATGTTAGCTTTGTTGTGTTGGCAGGGACGTCGGAACAGGGGGGCAGCAGGGGCGAGTCGCCCCCGTGCTGTTATGCATGGAGGAGGGGGGGCAAGAGTAGCATTTCGCCCCCCTCCTTTTCCCAGAATAAATGTTTGGTCTTAGTAGTATTTTTCTCAACCAGTAGTTACAAACGTTGCATTGGTGATCACATTGATTAGAAAATCAAATTTATGAATGTCAATATACTGTAAAATGATTTCAAATTCCTAGATGGTATTTTATTTAAATTGTACTACATCTACTGTCAGAGTAGTATTTAATACATACTACATCATCAAATTCTTGGAATGGTATATTTAATATTTTGGTTCGGAAACTCATTAAATAGCACAATTTTGCATCTAAAATTTTCCAAATTTTTCCGGGGGAGGACCCCCGGACCCCCCGCTCTAGGACTGAGGTAAGTGTGATGCATCTTTTCGCCCCCCCCCCCCCCCAATGCATGAAAACGTTCTGACGTCCCTGTGTGTTGGTTTGTGGTAAGGGGGGGGGGGGGGCGCCTCCAGTTTGAATAGATGATAATTTGTACTGTGCTGAAAATAGCTGTAGTTACTCTTTCTCCTACCATATCTCTCTCTCTCTCGCTCTCTCTCTCTCACCCACACATTTCCTCCCGTGCTGGTCCCTAAACGATACCGCTTCCTCAATATACCGCGCAAACTTCCGCCAAGCCTTGTGTGCATCCAGTGTGTGTGTGGCCTGTGGGGTGGGGGGGGGGGGAGGGGTTCAGGAGCAGGGTAAAAAAATACACAACGAGCACTCGTGGCTGTTCTAGGTTCCGCTGAAGAGGCCATAAAATGACGTGAAGTGTTGCATCACGGGAAGCCTACGATTCACTCGTACTTCTGGACATACCCGAATACTCACGTTGGCAAGCCTTCTTTCAACAGACGAGAGAGTTCATGCTCGCTTTTTTTTTTCCGTTCTATCTCATTGTATAAACCGGTGTGGCATTAAATTTTGCCGTCGATTAGGATAGGTTAGCTACATTATAAATACTTTAAAACATTGTGGATGGTTGGTTATATTAGGTAAGTATAGCTACATTAAAAATACTGTAAAATCATTTTATGGTTGCTTAGAAAATAACTTTTTAATATGTAGCTATCCAGCGCTAGGAAACCGTTTACATGATTTCACTGTATCTTTAATGTAGCTATCCTAACCAAATCAACCGTCCACAATGTTTTAAAGTATTTATAATGTAGCTAACCTAACCTAATTGATTATTAGTTATCATGAGTAGTATATTTATTTACAATGAACAAAAAACAAAACCGAAGATGCATGATCGGGAGTTTGACTCTCTCGTCTGTTGAAAGAAGGCTTGCCAACGTGAGTATTCGGGTATGTCCAGAAGGACAAGTGAATCGTAGGCTTCCCGTTGCATCACGCTTGTTCGGCTGGCAGCTGTTGCGAGAAGAGCTTTAGGTGTTGGGGGGGGGGGGGAGAGGGGGGGGGGGGGAAAGGTGAGCTGCCGTGCAACATTCGGTCGAGAAGGTGAAGGTGTAACGAATTTAACTGTCGTCTCTGTCTTCTTTTGTGAGGCAATGGAGGATTTAAGGTAAACAACCTGACACTCACGTCCGCCTCTTTACCGACCGGTGGAAATGGAGACAGCAGTCATCACGTGGAAGTAGTTTAGCTCCATGTAACTAGCATAGTGCCCATTCTTATGGAAGGTTGTTTTTTTTCTTAAGACAATAAACCTGTTTGTGCAAAGTATTTATATACACACAAATATAACGTAAATTGTACATAGGTAATCTTGCATTTTTTTTTTTCAATTTACAATTTTATTATTATGTGATTATGAGTAAATTAAGACTGTAAAAATATGAATATTTAAATACTTACACATGCATATAGTAGCTTCAAGCGTAGGCGCCCGTTAGTATGCAAAAGTGCGTGTGTCTTAAGTATGGGTGTGTGCAGTCTATGCAGAAGGCTATATCATTTGAAGTTCCCGTCAAAGGGGGCTAATTGAGTGATTTTACAGAGGTAAAAAAAAATTGGTTTCCCCTTATAAATAGAGACCGGAAAAATTCGCAAATTCATTTCGCGATAGGCTAAAATACAAATCATTATACCCCAGTGCTGCCTCTGCTGGCTCACAACTCACCTGGATGACTCTGGGCCAATTTGAAACACCCGGCCAAAGCTTTATCGAATCACAGGCTGCTACGTTGGAACGTCTCAGAACACAGCAGCCAATGAGTGGGTGACATTTGACCCCGAGTGTACGTAGAACTGTGGATTTCATCTTGCAGGTCATTGAACCCGCGAATTTTTCCGGTCCCTACAGTTATAAAAAAAAAAGAAAGGAAATCTCAGAAAACGTGTGTGCCCAGTTTAACCCCCCCCCCCCCAAAAAAAAAAAAAATCTACAAAAACTTTCTTTGAAACTCGAAACCCGTCCCTCGGCGCGCTCTGCCAGACCGCAGGGCCGTGTTGTTTATGCGACGCGTGGAGGCGTCTCGTCGAAAGGTTTTCCGCGGACACGTCGGGGCGGGAGGTGTGTTTACGAAGACTGGCGAAGACTGGCGAAGACTGGCGAAGACTGGCGAAGACTTCTCGGACCGGCTTTCACAGCCTCGTCCGTCCGGAGCTCAGCAGAGGCCGTCGTCGTGCTCACGGCACGGAGCTGTCAGCTGCAACAAAACTGGCACTGTTAGCGAAGCTTCCAGTAACGATTTGAACGTCTCCTCGTGAAAAAAAAAAAGAAGATATTCCAACTGTGTACAATCAAGTTTCAAACTCCAAAACACGAAGAAGAATCAAGCCTTTTTTATTTAACAACCATAACTATAGAGACCGGAAAAATTCGCGGATTCAATGACCTCTAGGATGATAGCCTCCATTATCCTCTCTGCATTTCTCAAGTAAACACGCGTGTTCATTGGCTACTGAATTGTGAGTCGTCTCCACTGGGTAGCTTGTGATTCGACGCTTCTTTGGTCGATAGTCTCTCATTGGCCCAGAGAGCTCCAGTTAAACCGCGAGCCAATAGCAGAACCGGCAGAATTATACACATGTTTGAATTTCAGCCTATCACGAAATGAATCCGCGAATTTTTCCGGTCTCTAACTATTAGTCTTGTGGTTGCTGTTACTGTTGTATGTATCGTTTGATCGTAGACTTTGGATTTTGCGATTGTAGTTGCACTTTTAGTTTTTTAAAAAAAGGAAGGAAAAAATAGCTAAGCAACCAAGAGTATCAACACAGACGCTGCTCCCACGCCCGGCATGAAAGAGTCGCGAGACGGTAGAACCGCAGCACGCCAGGGGACCCTCAGGGCAGCAGTGCTACCAGCGGTTATCATGTAGGTCAGCGACGCGGGAGTGTTGTCGGCCCTGTTTATCGTCTCCTGCGGGGGGTGAGGCGAGCCGCGCAAACACTCCAGATAACGGCTCCCCGGAGAGCACAGGGCGCCGCAACAGCACCGCCAACCTGATAACAAGCCCCGCGAATATACCCGCCCGGCGCTGCCAACATTGCGGCCGTGCGCATGCTAATCGCCTCGCTGCCACACACACAAAAAAAAATAATTACACAGCGGAATAAATTTGCAGATGCAGTACGCACAAAAGTTTTGTTCCGGTCGCTACACGTTATTGAATAAATGTCGACTTATAATGGCGTCTTTTTGGTTATTTATCTTACCCTTAATGATGGGCTCCACCAGTCATTTTAGGAGCTTACGCAGAATTTTATTTTGGGGCTTTCAAATTATTTTATTTTGTAGATGGGAATGATATATATTTTGGAGGATTTCGACGGATGCTTTGTTGCCGGGGGGGGGGGGGGAAATTGAGTTATATAAACCCCCCCCCCAAATCATTTCCATTTTTTTGGATTGTATTGATTTTTTTTTTGTCAAATTGAGAAGCCCAACTATATTTGGAAAATGGGATAATAAAAGTAACGTTGTGTGAATTACCCAGCTGTGCAGTAACCACGACGGGGTTAAGCTAGGGGACAAAAATGAAATTTGTTAAATAGTTGCCTGATATTTCACAAGCAAGCTGATAATGTTCAGGATGTTCAGCACGCGCAGTGGAACTGGGATGACCGGCGTGGAGGGGTGGGGCAGTGCCGCGGGCGACAGGTCGACGCCTGCCCTGCTGTAGGCCCGGGGGGTCCGGAGCAGAGCTCGCCTGCTGCAACCCGGGGTGCTGCCACTACTTAGAAACACACGAGATAGAATCTTCTAAGTTGTTTGTTTCTAAGTTATGTGGTTCAGCATTGTGTGTTTCTAAGTTGTGATAGTTCTAAGTTTATGACTTTCTAAGTTACGTGTTTCTAAGTTATGATCGTTCTAACTTATGACAGTTCTAAGTTACGTGGATTTCTTTTCGAGGTTTCTAAGTTATGACTGTTCTAAGTTGTGTGTTTATAAGTAGGGCCATGCAGATTTCGCGAAAAGATTTCGAGACTAGATGAAAGTTAAAACACTGTAGCATCGTCTGTGTTTCGTGATTGGGTGAGTTTCTCCCATGTACATATCGATTGTAACAACACCAATCACAGTGATTCAGTGCGGAAGTAAACGCATTCTGAATCGCTCGGTCGAATAAGGCAACGACTTCTCTCGCGGACGGCCGCCAATCACAAGGAAGAAACCACAGGTGCGGGTATACCTTGTTGCAGTCTAATAAGCGTTCAGATCTTTTCGCGAAAAATGCCTGCCCCTATTTATAAGTTATGTGTGGTTCCCCTGCAACCAACTGGTCGTCGCGATAGTCCGGGTCCCTTTCTCCGCGGAACGGCCTTGTACGGGAATTTTTTTTTTTGACGTGTTAACATCTCAGCACCCGGTACAACGGCATTCGGTAGGAGCGATTCCGTGAATGGAACGGAAATTTGTAACCACGGTGACGCGAACCAAAGTTCACCAAGACAAAAAGAAACTTTATTGTATTAACGGTTTAATGAATTTTTAACAAGATTGGCAGTATTGTTTTTTTTTGTTCTAAAATATCTTGGCGAAAATCACGCCCAAGTCTTTTACGCTTTTATCGGAGCCATTTTCATTATATAGTTTAAAATTTCGGTCTGCTTTTATAAGATGATTCAATAGTCGACGAAGCTTCCCCTGCAGCGATATCTAACGGCGGGCATGGAAACTACGTGTGGTTCGCGTCAGGAAATTGTAGTAAAAAACACTATTTGCGTACATTTATGACGCTCGGCATTATTTTAAAGAATTCTACGTTAAATTTCGTATCCGAGTTTCGTATTGTAAGTGTATTTGCATCATTAGAACACGTGAATTTGCGCCCTTGTATAACAAGTTTCAGTTCATGATTACGTCCTAAAGATTTTTTTTTTGACAGTGGAAATTTCTTAAACGGTACGGGCGTTTTTGGTTATGAATAATTCCAAACACAGTGTTTTGAGATGTACAGGGAGCATTTATCTTTAATATTCCAGCATTGAACTGTAGGGTCGCCGCTTAAATTCCTATATAGGCGCGTTACTGACGATAATACTGCACGCCAGTTAGTTGCCTGGCGCGTAGAGGTGAAGATACGTTTTATTGGCGAGCCAGTGTCGCCCTTAGCGCCCCCTGATGAAAAGTCCAGGTTACGCCAGAACAACCGATGGTTAACTCCCCTGACTTATAAAACAAGTCGAAATGTACCCAGGTGAAAGCTGTATAGACGCAGGCATGACTCCAGGCGCAGCAACGCGGGGTGGAACAAGGCATGCACTAAGCAGGCACGATGATGCATGACGAAAGAGGATGGTCCAGAAGAGTGCGGGAGTTTGAACTTTTTACTGTAATTACGTATTGTTTTGGTTGGGCTGTTCTGTCGGTTTAACCTTCTACTGCATGAATTTTTTTATATTTATGGAAAAAAAATATAAATGTTTATCATTTACAGCGTGGAGATTACAGCAAAAATATTTTAAAATGTTTAACTTAATTTTTAAATTTTTAATTTAATAAAATCGATTTGTGCCAATAAGGCACAATATTCAGTTATCGTAAAATAAAAATAATGTAATATAAAAATATCTACAACTGAACATTTTCGTCCAGTAAATAATGATAATTAACAATAGGTAGAGACCTGCAAAATTCGCGGATTCATTGACCTCTAGGATAGACTCCACAGTCCTTTAAATACTCGCGGAAATGACACCTGTTCATTGGCTACTGACGCGTGAGACGTCTCAACTAGGCTGTCCGTAATTCGGCACTTTCTTGGTTTAGTGTTTCCCATTGGCTCACAGTTCCCCGGATAAAATGTGGGCCAATCGCGGAAGCGGTACGAAGGTATAGTTGTTTTGATGCTAGCCTATTGTGAAATGAATCCGCGAATTTTGCATGTCTTTAACAATAGGTAATATACACAAAACAATTATATGTTTGTGTATGTAATGATCATCAGGGGCTGCAAGAAATGGTTTCTGTAGCTTGTGCCACGTATGGAACCTCATGCAGCTGCTATCCTGGAGTAGTTTCGTTTGTGGAGAAATGTCTAAAATGCTTTATGCCATGTGTGTCACACTATGCAGTAGAGGGTTAATAACCAAGGGGCCATTTTGAAAAAAAGTGGCAAGAGGCCGTGACATGAAGGGCTTATCGGTATATGTATCCTCCATTTCCCACGAAGCCTTATTAAAATCAACTGTTGGCATCACACATATTCGCGGATGAGAATAGAAAAAGGCTTAAGTTCATAAATACTGAAGTCGATTGCCCCATCCCAGGTGCGCCAGCTGAAAGAAATGAGTTCGCATATACTGAAAGGAATGCAACCCTTACCCCATATTTTTTTTTTTACCCGCTTGGGAAATATTCCAACACGAAACTGCCGACATTCGAAGCCACGCATCTCTTGCTTTTGGAGCTATCACATGGGATGTGTCAGAAAGTAGAAAATTTTCGCAGGATGTAATTTTGTCTTGGCCACACAACCACGTTTTAGTTCAAAGCAGAATATTTGGTTTACTAAAGAAAAGCATGAGAAAATTATATATTAGGTATTACATCGAGGTTTGTAGCAATTTGTAGTTCAGAGCTTGTTTAACAGAACATGCCTATATCTAAAATGTATATCGAGAGGTCGCATTAGTAGCATATTTATTTCTCAGTTTTGCCCATAGCTATAACTGAAGAACTGTAATAGAAAAGTGCCTGAAACACGTGCCCAAAAGAGGACGTATTATGTACTGTCACGATGAAAAGTGCTATTCCCAAAAGAAGAGAAAAGAAAATTTCACTTCCGTGTTTCCCATCACGGAGCGAAAGTCACGCGAACAACAAATCTTTCTCTTGGCCAGAAAACGGATGGAGGTTGGTAGTACTTTTGACTGGGAAAAAAAAAAGAAGGTTATGGTGTGTCTCGAGGAGGAGAGTTAAAAGAAAGTTTGTTTCAAGTGAAATTGTCAGCCGGAATGTTTTGTGGTGACAAAAAAAAATCAGTGGCTACGAAACTGTTTGCAAAGCAACTTTTATTGTCACTGATAAACTGTGTTGGCCACAAAAACTTTTTTTTTCACCACAAAAATAATGTGGCTTGGTTGATTACTGATGCATATATTTACCGGCCCTAATTCCCCCTCCCTTTTCCCCCCCATCCACCCGTAAATAACTCTGCCAAGCTTTCCTAAACCATCAGTTTATAGTCAAGCAGAAATAAATATACTATTTATTTAACTTTTATAAATGCTGAGAGTCCTTGAAGAACCATAACTTTTCAAGGGCTGACCAGCACTTATCGGAAAAGGAAAAAAATTGTATTCATAGCGACCGAACTTTAAATGCAAATAATTTAAATGGTTTTCGATGCCATTCCCACATAAAGATGTCAACCAACAATGTTCAGCAAGTAAATCAGACTGTATGCACATTTCGTTCGACGTGAACAACTATACCTCCCATTTTTATGTTAAGAACAGACACCCCGATGTTAAATGTTATACACTCTAAAGAAATTAGAAACATTTCTAAACTTGTAATGGGAGTTAAAAACATTTACAATTATACATAGGAATCCATTATACGATTGTTTAGGAAAATGTCAAATCCGTAGTAAAGTTACCATATTTCTATGATAAATTTCATGTAGATTAATAAAATGTGTACATGTCTATATCTTGCAGTTATCCCCTAGAACTCGTTAAAAAAAGTTTTAGTAGTAGGTGTGTTTTGGATAATCCTTAATGCATTACGAATTTGACCTTGAGGATGTGGATAGTCATAGGTGAATATATAACGTTCAATAATCTGGGTTTGATGCTACCGGAATTGTGTTCGTTGAGTGTTTCTGACCGAGATGTTACCGTGAAAAGGCAAACAGTGAGTGCACCGGCGTGGGTTTTTGCCATTCGTTCCCGACTCTTGTGCGTCGTAACTGCGCATCAGCAACGAAAGTAAAATGCTCTAGCACAGTGCCACTCCTTTATTGCTATCTCCCAGGAACTTTCCCAGTATTCCGGGTTTGGCTTCACTGAGATCGCCTCATGAATCCTCCTCTCGCTGACGTTGCGCTAGGACTGATCGCATCGGTCGTAAAAGCAAAATGTACTTGACCCTTGCGCTGAGGTCACCCTGACCTCTCTCTCTCTCTCTCTCTCTCCCTCTCCCTTTCTCCCTCTCTCTCTGCTTCTCCCTCTCTCACCTCACTCATGCAGGCGCCAGCAGCCTCAAGAGGATTCACATTTCCCGTCGTGGCTTCAAGTATGCGTGTCGCGTCATATTGCGGGAAGAAAGGTATTACAACCAAAATGAAGTTGTTAACGAAATGTTTTCTGTAATTTTAAAACGTGCTCGAAATATTTACGAATTATTTTTGTTTAGTCGAAACCAATTAATACGTTTCTGGGGAGACAAATGGAGTACATGGAGGGGGATTAAGGAGCAGTAGAATTCACGAACCAACATGGCGCCCGTTTATTGACGTCTTATCAGTAGAGACCGGAAAAATTCGTGGATTCATTTCGTGATAGGCTGAAATTCAAACATGTGTACAATTATGCTGGTTCTGCTATTGGCTCGCGGTTTAACTGGAGCTCTCTGGGCCAACGAGAGACTATCGACCAAAGAAGCGTCGAATCACAAGCTACCCAGTGGAGACGACTCACAATTTAGTAACCAATTAACACGCGTGTTTACTCGAGAAGTGCAGAGGATAATGGAGGCTATCCTAGAGGTCATTATATCCGCGAATTTTTCCGGTCCCTACTTATCAGTCGTTATGATGGACTGCGGTGACACGTGTTTTAGTTCAGTTTACCTACCGAGAGCTCCTCGATCTTTTAACTTAGAAAAGAATCAAGAACAGCCGATGTCAAATGGAAACAAGCTACCGCCATGTTTTATACGCGAATTGATTTTGGTGTGTGGGGGGCAGAAACTACATTTCATACACTCATTGCTTAACAACTGAACCTTAGCAAATTCCTGAAAATACTTTTAGTTACAGTGTACGTAATGTTTACTTTATGCTGCACAGAAAAAAAATATATACTTACAGTCATCATTATAGCTACATTGAATTTTGTTTTTTTGAACGGTCGACTTTGGTGTGAGTAAATTATGTTACCGAATCAATTATACAAATTGCTATTACGTGCTTTTACGTGTTTTCGCCTGTGACGTACAGTGCCACATTAGTAAATTAGCTGACAAATTAGGAACGTAGTAGTTTTTAAGAAACGTGTGGGCTGGCGCAGCGGTGGAAGGTCGCCGGTTCGAATCTCGGTCCGCACATTCTGATCTCATGGTTACCCGGAATTATCCCTTCCAAAAAGACGTGGGTGATTTCGTTTTCCATTTTCATTTACGTGTGTTATTCACGATGACCTCATTGCAAAAACAGATTTTTTTTGTAAGAAAAAAAATTAACGCGGAAACTCAAAACTTAGAAACGTAGCAACTTAAAAAAATATTATCTTAAAATGGTCGCATCTTATAAATAATGTTCGCAGGCTTTCTCGGCCATTGTCTGAAGTAGCTTGGCTTCTGGGTTGTAGCCGCGTCCTTGGCGAATGATTCACCGACGTTTCGGTCGGAATTTCAGTCACCATCATCAGGGAGAAGTTACCTACCTGATGATGGCGACTGCAATGTCGACCGAAACATCGGTGACTTATTCGCCAAGGACGCGGCTATACAACCCAGAATCCAAGCTACTTCATATCTTATAAGTAGGGACACCTGTATTTCGCGAATACATTTCGTGTCAAGGTATTTCACAAAATACTGTAGCTTTTCTCCTGTGGTTATTGGCTGAGGTCGGTGAGAGGTGTCGTCCCGCTCTTGACGGGGGCCAATGAGAATGTGGTCACCGTACTGCTGCACCCTCCTCACAATTTGCCATGACTCTTAGAATAAGCTACAGTGTTTTGTGAAATACCTTGACACGAAATGTATTCGCGAAATACAGGTGTCCCTACTTATAAGTACACATTTTATACCTTAGGAACACGTGACTTGGAACTGGAATCTCGTGTGTTTCTAAGTTCTGGCGGCAGCCCAGAGGGCGTAGCTCCGGGGCTGCGGAGGAGAATCGGGGCCCTCCTGGGACACGCCGTGGGGATCTCGCGTCGCCCTCGTATCCGCCGCTGTAGCTGCCGGGCGTCGGGGGAAATGGATTCTTGTCGATTTCAGTCGCATAACTTCATTTACTTATTTCGTTCCGTTTGGAATAGTGCACCCGGGGATGTAGAACTGACTTTATTGATGTGATATCTCCAGTCCTCGCAGACAGGGAAAATCTGAAAAGGAAAAAAAAAAAAAAAAACCAGTAAAACTCAGGGAATTGCAAACGCTTCTTCAATACTTGGAAAAAACAGGGAAATTTTCAGTGTCTAACTATAAAACATAACTCCAGAGTATCTTAATGTCATATAGAACCGAGTGTATATTTATAAAATCATGCATTAATTTACTTTAGTGATCCTTGCCCGATTTAATGTGTATTCATTTGAAATAGAATTAAATATGTAAAGGCCTAGTCTTTAGTTTAAGAATAACAAATAAATAATGTATAAAGTTAAAGTTCGATCAAACAAATGTATTCTTTTTTTTCATCATACTGAGTATGTTGGTTACGTAGTGTTGATTAAAAGGATAACAGCGCAAACGGTATATTTTGCAGGAAAACATTTTTAGTCTAATATTTATGATATGCATTTTTGTCTTATGTGTTTGATAGTATTTTTTTATTTTAGATATTTTGATTTTATTTTGACAGATCTATAAAGCAGGGGAAACATTTTATATGGAACAGGGAAAACTCAAAGAAATGTGCAGAAGAGTGTGGCAACCCTGATCACGTTCTTTAAATGATTTTTCGCAATGGGGAATTTTGATTTAAATAATTATTCTGAACACACGTCATTGCTGGTTTAGACTATATTTCCATAGGAAGAACTTGAAGAATGAACAAAGGGAAAAAATTGAATACACACACACAAAGCACGCCAAACCACCCATGGTCAAAATGTTAAATGCATAGACAGCACAGAGAATTCCGTTGAAGGAATTATTACAATATCACAGCACAGACGAAACACAGTGGATCCATTCTTCAGGTTCTCTCTATGTCATATATTGTTTACCAGCAAAAGCGTATATCTAAAATAATTTATTATATATATATATGATAGGATATCATTCACATAATATACACGTAGGTGAGGTACGTGCGTACGATGCGTACCTATTTAAAAAAATTAAAATTCAAGTGTTCAAAAAACACCTATGTTCTTAATGTCACTATGTAAATATTATTTCTTGCGCTATAACTGTACATTGAATCCATAATAGTCTTCAACGTATTGAAAAAGTCTTGAACAAACTTTATTAAATAATCTTTTAGTAGGTACTGTATGAAATATTTGTAATAAGTATTATAGGTTAAATAATTATGTACTTTTAAACACAGTTCTATTTTTTTCCATATCCTTTTAAGTTAAAAAATACCTTTAGACAGCAAGTAAAATGTTAATTTACTAATTAGCCTACTTTCAGGGACAAACTAAAAAAAAAATATGTTCTTATTTTCGGTTTATTTTATTTACTATTTAAATTGCCTTTGAGTTTTTATTACTTATTAGGCCTAAATCCTGCGGGTGATGTGCTAGTATTAAAATTAATTTTTTATGGTAAAACAATTTAGATAACATAAATTGATACTTAATTTAAATTACAAAAATTTCAACTGCAAAATAGTCAAAACAATTCATCAAAGATCTGATCGGTTCGTTGTTAAACTTTTAAAAATGTTGTAGTATAAGTTAAATGGTTGAAAATAATTTCCAGTATGAATTATTTTAATGCTACCAGATATTAAGGGGCCCGCATGGTAAGGGGTGTACTTGTGTTAGTGAGGCGGGTTGATAAGCGCGACGCCCGCTGGTGCTTCTAGCGCGGTGTAGCCTCTAAGCGCAAGGCTCTGAACTGGCGCGCAGTCTTCTCGTCGTCACAGGATAACTGTGAAATTTGAGCGGTGACCGTAACATTATATGGCCTAGAAATGAATATAAAGGTGTAATGCAAGTCCCTTAAGTGCTTTAAAGAATCTGTACCGGTTGTTTTACGTCTAAAAGTTACTCTGAAAACACGCGTTTTAGACATTTTAAATCTTCTAAAAATACAGTTTAAAAACTTCATCCGTAATCAAAAGTACTTTTCGGCCCTCAGCGAACTCTTAAATGCTTTTCGTAAGCAGACCCCGCTCGGATATCTTGAGTAGTTTTGAAATCGCGTTGTTTTTTGCTGAAGCTCTGCGCACCGCGTGTGTGTGCCCGGGTGGGCGGGGGCCTTAAGAGGGTATGACGATGTCGGTCGTGGTTGTATCGCGAGGGCTGCTGAAGAAGCTCAGCTCGTGACCACAAGTCCATAAAGGCTGTGATGGCCCACGTACTGCGCCGCGCCTGATTGGACACGAGGGTCGCGTCCCCACGGTAATAATTGAACCCGCGGCGCCGGAACGTTAACGTACGTAGCCAAGGGCTTAATTAACTACCGCGCGAATTGCAATCCAGCGTCGTGTGTTGCACACTCTCTATTTGCGGCTGTTATCTTTTGAAACACAGCGACAGTAATTGGGGTTTACGAAAAAAAAAAACAAAAAAAAAAGTCACATCAAAACCTATCATTTTCTCATTCTCCACATAAAACGTTGCATCGCATGCCAGCCAAACTAAACAAAAACAGTCGACTTAAAAAACATCGGAAGATCACAGTTGACTGTCTTTCCGCACTTAACATTATCCAATGGAAAAACTTTTTACAATTTATTTAAATTAGAAAAAAGGTTAGGCTAGGTTAGGTTAGGTTAGGTCACTTTACAAACTGACCACTGTCAGAAAAATCCTGAAGGGCTGCCCATCCAAGGGGAAACAATTCAGACAACCTTTCAAATACACCACTGTCAGAAAAATCCTGATGGGCTGCCCATCCAAGGGGCAACAATTCAGACAACCTTTCAAATACACCACTGTCAGAAAAATCCTGATGGGCTGCCCATCCAAGGGGCAACAATTCAGACAACCTTTCAAATACACCACTGTCAGAAAAATCCTGAAGGGCCGCCCTTCCAATGGGCAACAATTCAGACAACCTTTCAAATACACCACTGTCAGAAAAATCCTGATGGGCTGCCCATCCAAGGGGAAACAATTCAGACAACCTTTCAAATACACCACTGTCAGAAAAATCCTGATGGGCTGCCCATCCAAGGGGCAACAATTCAGACAACCTTTCAAATACACCACTGTCAGAAAAATCCTGAAGGGCCGCCCTTCCAATGGGCAACAATTCAGTCGCCCCGGACGGACGCGACTCGGAAAGCATCCGCGCGCGAGCGAGCCGTCGCCGTCGGTCGCGCCGCCGAGTGTAAATTTAGTCGCTCGTCGCTCGGCCGTGAATCAATAAGGCCGCAGGATCGGCGAGGCGGAACCCCTCCCCCCCCCCCCCATCCTCCAACCAATGTCTCGTGTCGCTCGGAGCGACTGGCGTGGCCGGGAGAAGTAAAGTCTTCTTCGTCCGCGTGGTCTCCGCGTCACGTGGACGGGGGAGGTCAGTGGAGACGAGCACACTTCAACGAGCACAATGCGCGGTTGTTAAAGAAAGGGGAGAGGGCGATTGGGTAAGGAAAGTCAATCGGCCGTGGGCATCGTCGAAGAGAAACCAACCACCAGTATTCGCCGGGAAATCTCACGTGAAAGAGAAGAAATTGTCGTCCCCACCCCACTCCTTTTTTTTCCCCTTTCTTTCTTCGTCCTCCCTCTTGAGACATTTGTGGAGATATTTCGAACATTTATTTTGTTGTTGGCAGATATTTTTTTTATGTCAATAAAAAAAAGAATTCAATGGTTTCTAAAAATTTAATCGTAAATTACGAATTCAGTTTTGTATCGCATTTTTTTTTTTAATCAGTTTTAAGAAACAAATAAGTCCGGGATCATTGCCACAAAAACTTAAAGGTTTTACTGGTACATCTAGGTCTCCGTAATGAAAATACCTAACCATGAAAACCAACCCTATAAAATTATATCAAGTCATTCAGATTCTGTTGTTTTATATTCTTTTCATTCATGCACGATGTGACACTTTCCTATTACTCTTTAACGCCTTTTCTATGAAACAGGAGTGTTGGGGGGGCCACGGGGAACCAAAATCAGGATTCTAACCCGGTTCCAAGGCCCGTTCTACAATGACAGATATCACGGAACCAAGGATTTAAATGGCACGCATGCGGACGCAGGTACGGGTTAGCTCGGTAATTCCCAGCTCTTCCGTTTTCGTTACTCCGTGCGACCAATTTGGCCGCGGTGGTAACCACATTTGTTTACATTCTAAAAAACGCGGGGGAAAAAAAAAACTCGTTTCAAATACAAGAATCTCTAGTGTTGTATCATTACTTGGAGGTTTATTTTTATAATATATGTTAATCCTGACCATGTTTTTTTTCTTCTCGGATCTCAATTATTTTGGGCTAGTAATTTTTTTCCCCCCCGTAACTCTGCAGTTCAATCTCATTAGTTGCCGTTTGTTACGTTTCAGCGCATTGCAGAAGCGACAGACGGATAATGAAACGTAAATATCTCGCGGGGCCGATCCATTATTATTATTTTTGACGTGACAACGTCTGATAAATCGATGAACGCCGGCTGCACGCACGCAAAAGGATGACTCATTGTCCCGTTACGCTCGTTGTCCCGTTACGCTTTGTCCCGTTACGCTCATTGTACGCTTGCGCCGCATCTATCTCTCTTCCACTCGATTGGAACAACCATCGATTTGACTTTTTCGAGGCAAATTAAACTTGAAACACTCCCATTCGTTTCCTACCATCGTCCTATCCTTAACATAATAACACAGATTGGAAGAAGTTAAATAGCAAACATGTATAAACGTTATAGTTAAAATAATCTGTTCGTTAAAGTAATAAACATATTTGAACTAATGAGTGCAAATAAAAGTAAATTTATCAATTAAATTGTATATTTCATTTCACTCCTTCTTTGTATCCATACAAAATAGTGATAATTCAATAAAAAAATTATTCAATTTCATTCATAAAGTATGCAGTCATTTCATCAATGTTTTGTTATGACGTTGTCACGTTAAAATATCGTCCGTAAAGCTACTTTACAGACAACGAATTTATTTTTTTTTGTTTCCATGTCGTAGAACGTGTGTAAGTAGCCCGGGCAGCTCATCGGGGAGCTCGCTCGACGTAAGTTTGGTCACAATCGCGCGCGCGGCTTGTGAAAGGTCTCTGGCCAATCCCGTGCCTGAATGACCCTCGCTGGCCCGGCGCTCGCTCGACTTCTCATGGAGCAGGGGGGGGGGGAGAGAGAGAGAGAGAGAGAGAGAAGACCTCCCGCTTCCCGCTTCGCTCTTCGGCCACGAAGCCAAGTTCACACCACAGCAAATGAACCTAGTACTGCGTCTCGAACAAAAATAGATTGGGTGTGTGAGAAAAATACAGTGTTTCGAAAACTATCATGGTGGGAAATAATTTTTTTTTTTTCGATTAATAATCATTAGATACAGTTTGTATTTCGTGAAAATGTTTACTACCAGTTTATTTCTAAGTGATTGATCGCCTTACTGACATTGATTCTCAAGCACGGACAAAGCTTTCAATTTAGTACAGATACAAACGTAAGCGTAACAAGCACTTAACCCCCCTTTTCGGCCCCTTTCCACAAATATGACTGTCTCTAATCATCGTCTATGGTGAAGGGTAACCTAAAATTATTAGATATTTTATGTGATTCTCAGAATTACTCTTGTAAGTGTATAAACGTGATAGGTTTGAAGGTCGTATTTTATTCCTGGCAGTGTTACAACCGATTGTAACTGGGTTCTTTGTTCGTTGCGAATTTATTTACGTCTCGAAAGAGTTACTAAGTTAAGTTGAAAAAATGTCGCCGAAATGGACGGAAAATATTATTATAGCAATTTAATAAGTTTTTTTTTTAATGAGCTTCATTGTTAATCTTAGGTTTTTTTAAAAATATAGAACTAATAATTGAGCTACAACTTCGTTCCGAAACTATTTTCGTGAGAAAGGTGAGCTGCCTTTTTTTTATTTTTTATTAAGACGTTCTATGTTGTGTACGGCTGCATTATTTCGTTGTCAGTCGTTCATGTCTTCTTTCTGGCAGCTGTGATTGGCAACTCAATTTTCCTCCTCCCGCCTCTTCTCCGCTCCATTTTAATAGCTTGTCCGTCTGACGTTGAGGTCTAGAAGCAATCACTGATTTGTTTTCGAACAGCCTGCAGTAAACCGAAATTATTTCCTGCGGTAGACAATTTGCCGTCACGGACGACAAACGTTGGAGGGTTCACGTTAACTTATAGCTTGATAACAAACTGTTTTTATTTCTGCTTAAATCCACTTAATTTTTTTTGTGTGTATAAAAATATATGATTTAATTTCCCTATTCTGGTATATAATTCAATTTTGCTAGATGTTTAACTGGCTCTTTAGAATTCAGGGTTTCAAATATTTCCTTTTTGTAATTTATTCTTATTTTATTTAAGGACTATCATGTGTGCAGTATTTTTACTACGGTGGAAACCATTAGGCTATATAAGAAAAAAGAATTCAACTTCATGTTTTTGTTATAAAAAAAATTAGATGTCAGAAATTGCCTTGATGGGAATGAAATTTGCGGATTCATTTCGTGATAGGCTGAAATTCAAACATGTGTATAATTCTGCTGGTTCTGCTATTGGCTCGCGGTTTAACTGGAGCTATCTGGGCCAATGAGAGACTATCGACCAAAGAAGCGTCGAATCACAAGCTACCCAGTGGAGACGACTCACAATTTAGCACCCAATGAACACGCGTGTTTACTTGAGATGTGCAGAGGATAATGGAGGCTATCCTAGAGGTCATTGAATCCGCGAATTTTTCCGGTCCCTACCAATTAATGATCTATAGGGACCTGGTGCGCACCGTAACATGACGTGGTCGCCACCCGGGATCAGCCCCTCGCCCATAGAGGTGACAAGGCATGTGACGTGAATGCCTGTTTCGACCTTGGGACACTCGAAATACATCAGAGTTCCGACCGGTCACCGGGAGCTTCATTTTGTGCGCACCGTGCCAAGTTACACGTCACTGTAGGAAACAAACAACTATATTTTAATTTTTTAATGCTGGATTTTTTTAACTTGACAACGTCTAATAAATCGATGAACGCCGGCTGCACGCACGAAAAAGTGTCCCGTTACGCACATTGTTCCGTTACACTCATTGTACGCTTGCGCCGCATCTACCTCTCTTCCACTCGATTGGAACAGCCATCGATTTGACTTTTTTCGAGGCACATTAAACTTGAAACACTCCCATTCGTTTCCTACTTTTCCTATCATCGTCCTATCCTTAACAGAATAACACAGATTGGAAGAAGTTAAATAGCAAACATGTATAAAAGTTATAGTTAAAATAATCTGTTCGTTAAAGTAATAAACATATTTGAATTAATGAGTGCAAATAAAAGTAAATTTATCAATTAAATTGTAGATTTCATTTCACTCCTTCTTTGTAGCCATACAAAATAGTGATAATTCAATAAAAATGATTCAATTTTATTCATAAAAGTATGCAATCATTTCATCAATGTTTTGTTATGACGTTGTCACGTTAAACTAAGATGAAATAATACATTTTAAACTAGTTGTAATATACAAGTTGAGTTATGTTGCTGTGGCTATGTTTTACATTAATTTTTTTTTCCTTTCCTGATTGGCTAAGCGAGCGTGTCATCTGTTTGTAGGCGTGGTATATTTGCAGCCACCCACTCTAACATTCACTATACGAAAGGAGTGGCTTTAGTTCGCCGTTCGGGCGCTTGGCGCGCTGCTCTTCAGCACGCGGTTCTGCATAATGAGTGGAGCGCGCCAATTCGGAAGACATCCTTTTTTTTTTTACTAGGCAGTGGCACCATCAATTACCCTTTTAACATCTCACCCGCAGCCATTATTGTTTGGCTCTAAGCCCGGCCGGGGCATGATTTATGGGCAAGTGTGATGGGAGATTGAAGCTTGCTTTGTGGAAAAACCTCTGTCCTTCTTTAGACGACCTTCGCTCGCGCTAACCCCTTTCAGAGGCTCTCCTGAAATTAATTTTATGTTAAAAAAAAAGGCAACTTTTACGAGATAATGAAAAAAAATGTAGCTACTGACACGTCAATTAAATCGACACAAGGTTATTGTAGTTAAAAAGTTTTGCTTCGGCGTGGCAGTAAAATTTTTTGGTGGCAGTTACAGCAGGAGCTCTGAACGGCAGGGAATGTTTACTTTTATATTGTAATGGCTAGAGACCTGCAAAATTCGCTGTTTCGATGGCCTTCAGGATAGACTGCACATACCCCTGTACACTCGGGCAAATAGCGCAAGTTCATTGGCTGCCGATTTGTAAGTCGTCTCAGCTGGTTTGTCTGTGATTCGATCCTTCTTTGGTTGATGGTTTATTATAACTGGTTGAGATTCGTCCAGATGAACAGTAAGCCAATAGCAAAATTATCTAAGAGGTATATGTGTTTGAATTCTAGCCTATCACCAAATGAATCCGCGAATTTTGCAGGTCTCTAGTAATGGCTAATCCCCGATTCTTACACGAATTATTGCAATGGCTCTTTGTGGGACGGGGGTCTTTACTCTTGTAGCTGACGCCACCACAATAAACTCCGGAAGGAAGGTGATGGGGACGGAGGTTGAAATGAGGTTGGAGAGAGGTCAGGACCGTAGTGGGTGGAATTAGGATCTCTGGACCTTCGCACTTGTCGTTTAAGGATTTCCCTGTGTGTGGGGAGTCATGAGCTGTGCTCAAAAACTAGTCGATACCTGTTCGAGTGCGGTATCGCCTGAGTACTGTCGGGTAGGCAACCTCGCTGTACTCGGTGATAACTAGGGACAGGAAAAATTTGCGGATTCTATGACCTCTAGGATAGCCTCCATTATCCTCTGCACTTCTCAAGTAAACACGCGTGTTCATTGGTTACTAAATTGTGAGTCGTCTCCACTGGGTAGTTTGTGATTCGACGCTTCTTTGGTCGATAGTCTCTCATTGGCCCAGAGAGCTCCAGTTAAACCGCGAGCCAATAGCAGAAACAGCAGAATTATACACATGTTTGAATTTCAGCCTATCACGAATGAATCCGCGAATTTTTCCGGTCTCTAGTGATAACTTAACATTCTGCTAAACAAGTCGTCAATCTTAACGCGCTTCTCGGTACAACTATAATTACTATCACTCTCGTCGAAACACGACTCTCTTTGCACGTCCTGCTGCAAGTCTTCGTGGTAAATCCGTCGGCGATTCCTGCACAATGGCCAGTCGCTGCCAGCGCCTCTAGCGGCGAAAGGCCAAGGCAGCGAACTCCGATCTGACGAGGCGGATACGCCCTCGCCCGCCGCATAATAATTCCAATTTTAAAATTCCCTTACAACATACAAATTTGTGTTGGGAATTTGACTGCTTGACAGATAAATAGAAGATCAGAAATCACGTCTGTCTTAATAGTGCCAAACAATGACGAAATTTGGTAGATATATTGTTGACTAAACAAAAACCCGTGTGAAAAACTGATTTCTGTAACCACCAACAAGTGTTTAATCTATTAAATCCTTCGGCTGAAATAACTGCGTCAAATTTGATTGGCACTATACGAACGTTTACAATAAGTCAGACCTTTTCTTAGTGTTTGTGTATCTAGGAGCTCATTTCAGTTTAATTGCATTAGGTTTATCATAATGTCGACTTTATCTACTGTAAAAATCTATGTATAACAAATCTTTCGACTTGGTACGCATCTAATAAAGCAATTAGATGAAACATTATGTTATGCTGCTTGTGAAAATTGAAAATGTTACGTGTTAAATTATGCTGCAAACAAAATCATGTACAATTGAGTGTGTGGACTTTGTAAGCTATTGGGGTGCGATTGTGGAAATACGACTTTTTTTTAACGATTTGAAAATATGCACGCGTCTGCTCTGGTTTCATAGCCTTCTATATTTTAGATTTAATTTTAATTGCCCACTAAATTATATCACATAGAATCGCATCGAGAATTCGAAAAAATATACTTTACATCTCTTAAATCCATAATTAATTAGTTTTATCTAAAAATTCAATTGGCTTTTTCCCACTAGAATGTAATTTACATTGTGTTAAATTTTCTCGAAATAGTAAGCTGTAATTTTCTGCCCGTTTATTTAATTTAAACTAACAATGGTTTAGGTATTTTCACTTATTACTAGAGAACCATCTGTCATTTCTGAATTCTGCTAATGAAACTTAATATTTCTATAATGATTCTTGGTGTTGAAGCACAGTAAGATTTTTTTTTTTGTTTTATATAAAGAGAGATATCTAGTTAGTTTCAGCCTTTATCCAAAAAGTTCTTTCATCGCCCACGTATGGCAAAATTAGTAAAAAAAAAAAAATATCTAAAGCACTTCTTTCGGTATATCGGAATTGATACAAGCTAAATCTTTAAAAAAATATTTTCAAAAACATTTCTTGTCTAGACCCGATAGTGATTTTTTTTTTGCGCGTACACCGTGGACACAGATACTAAAATGCAAATAATGAGGTTATTCTCGTATTTATGCTAGTAGTATGGCCTAATTTTCCTAAGAGAGAGTGAAAGGCGCCATCTTGATTTCAACAGTGGTAATAACCATTTTCGATGGTTGAGCTATAAAAATTGAACTTTGTTAGATCATAGTATATTATTAAAGGAATTTTATAAAATTTGTAGTAACTGGCTGCTACAAACCGTTTTCCCTGATCAGTCGTTAACGTTTAGTATTGAATTCATTTTTGGAAATGGCTACTTTGAAATAATACTGTCGATACATTGCATTTTTTTTTTGGTAAATGGAACAGATATATTCATGTAAACTTACAGATATTTGTAAATTTGTACATTTACATGAAAACAACGGTGTCACTACTCGCAGTAATACTGGGTTAGTATTCTTACCCCGGCATTTATACTTTGTTTTGTCCCAGTACCTCCAATAGTTAAAGTTATTTGTAAAACGTTCCCCAAATATCTTCCCAGTATTAACTTCCCACATAATAAAACCAACTAAATAAAATAAAATTGTTGAATAATCGATTATATTTTCCATGATAAAAAAAAAATAATTGAATGAAACATCAATTAAAATATAAGATTATGCGCTAATTATCGTAAAAAATACTCATATTATCTCGAAAAAAGGTTATTTCATATATGCAAAAATAATCATAGCCATGTGTTGTACCAAGTTACTTGTAGTTTTACAATCTGGCTATTGGTTCCCAAAGGAATCGTTTGTAAAAGTACAGTTTTTTTTTTTTTTTTAATCTGTGTATACGCTATGTCAGGCATTTGCAAATATCTTAATGTGTAATCTCGGCCTTATCGAAAAAAAATTTTTCGATGTTAAGTGATACAAAATTATGACACAGACCCTTTTTGAAACCAATATGGCGTCTTTCGTATCCCATCATCGCTCTTTCTCTCCTTGCCTCTCTAATCGTTTTAGCAGCGTGTAAAAAATTCCTAGTCGAGGTCGAGGCAAAGCGACACAGACACAATGTGCGCAGCGATAAAGCAGCACAATACGGGCGAGGCCCCCCCAGTTTCCTGTGGTCTGTTGATAGCGCTATCTAAGAAGGTTGGCACTCCCCAACTATGTGGCTAGTGGCGCTCTAAAAAAGCGTTGTGCCAGCCACAGAACACTCTTTTTGTCGCTCCCGCAGTATCGCATCGGAGCGCAGGCCGAGCACACACAGAATCAGACGCAAAAGCGGATCCAGAATGAGGTTCAGGGAGGGGCCAAATTAATTTTTCCAATAAATTTTAGTATATTTATAATTGAAATACCGAAAGGAAAGTTTAGAACGGTCTTAAATTATCTTGCTGCTCTATTTAACAGTGGGTTGGATGCTGAATAATAATTTCGTCATTCTTATTTAGTCGCGTGCATTTGATTTCTGGTTCAAAAACGTCCTATTCTTTATGGAACAGCAGTAAAATAATACTTTAGTAATTTTGGAAAACTATGATTAGGAAAATCAGAAATTTTTCAGTGTTCCGCGGGGGGGGGGGGGGGGCATGATGCTATGCTCCTCTCCCCCCTGTGGATCCGCCAATGATCAGACGCAGCACGACTGACGACACAAAACAGTCGCGATGAGACACGAGGCGAGCGACAAAGTAGAATGACTGCTCCAACTTGGTAGCGAGCAGACTGTCTGACGGCTGCAGTGCTCTGCGCATGCACGAGGGTGAAAACTTTTGTCATCAAAAAGGCATGCCGTAGTGTGCATACCCTTATTTACTATATGGCAGCTTACCACTTAAACGTGGTTTTTTCATCGTTACTTTAATTCGAGAAAATATTCACTTGCCAAGTATTTTAATTGAGTTTGTATGTTAACTACAGTAAATAACAATTTTATATAATCTATCTTTAGGGACACCTGTATTTCGTGATTTCATTTCATGTCAAGGTATTTCACAAAACACTGTAGCTTTTTCTAAGAGTCATGGCAAATTGTGAGGGTGCAGCAGAACGGTGACCACATTCTCATTGGCCCCGTCAAGAGCGGGACGACACCTCTCACCGACCTCAGCAAATAACCACAGGAGAAAAGCTACAGTATTTTGTGAAATACCTTGACACGAAATGTATTCGCGAAATACAGGTGTCCCTATCTATCTTTTAAAGAGTATCGCTACAACAATTTGATTTCAAGAAAATGCGAAGAAATATCGTAACGGAAATACGGCCTTAAGCTGTCGCGCGGCATCGTGTCACGTCGCGTCGCGTCTGATTCTGTGCGCGCCCAGCCTAACACCTGAATCAAGAAACTGTTTCTCACAAACTGTTTTCATAATCTTCGTATCGCAAGGTTACGGGTTGTAGTATAAAATATGCCCAGATGTGTGGTTTGCTGTCTTCACTACTTCCTAACTTCATATTTGTTCATGAATTACAACTAAATAAATTTTTTTTCTGCAATCAAAACTTCATAACCCTTTGTGACTTATATAATAGTTTATTGTACAAATTAAAAACAAAGAAAATGAATGACATATTAACACGTAAATCATGCAGATAATTTATCTGTGGTGAAGTTTTACTATGGATATTTTCAAACTCAAATCTTCCAGGCCTATATAATTTTACTCATAACTTCGCTGTAACCCAAATAGCAATTAGGCTTGAGGTTAACGTGCAGGGTGACTTGCAACATGTGACTAAACTATGATTGTTACGACACAGATTTGTATTCGCAGCTTGCAATAAACACTATGTCATGGCAACGTTAATTCAAGCTTGACATAAGAGTGATACAGGCTTGAATCAAGCTTGTGAGAGCTACACGAGTTTAGACTTGTGATGTTGATTCAAGCTTGTAGGCCCGCACACACGAACTGCCAGTTTGGACTAATGAGTTGGATCTGAAAAGTCGGAACTACCGTGTGTGAGCAAGAACGGTGGACTGATCAGTCGGAATTGATGGACTGGCGAACTGATGGCTTCCCATCAAATCGGACTGTGGGCTTTTTCAGTCCGAACTCCAGTGTGTGGGAACGGCATCTTCGCCAGTCCAAACTGTCAGTCCATTAGTACATCAGCTGTTTGCCGTGGCAAACATATTTGTTTATAATCTTTGGTTTTTTTTACTATCCCCCTCCTTTTTTTAAAAACTAGAAGGAAAATGCAATTGCAACATCTAAAGTTTTTTTCCATATTCTACGATGAAACGATACATCCAACAGCAACAATAACCATAAGACTTATCAGCAAGCCTGCAAGCTCTCACAAGCTTGTCTCAAGATTTTATCAATCTTATGTCAGTCAAGCTTGAATGAACGTTGCAATGCCAAAGAGCGAAAACAAATCTGTGTCATACTAATCATAGTTTAGTTTAAAAAAAAAAAAAGAAGCTTGAATCATGCTTTGATATGTCTAGAATGCACAGAAAACATGTTTCAAGTCACTCCGCACGTTCATTACTATTATTTAAGTGCTATTTATGAAAATTTCACACGATAAAACCCTTACATTTGTTGTTCTGCCACAAATATCTTTAATAGTTAATATAGTGGCTGTAAAAAGTTGCACAATGTGGCAGAAGAACAAATGCAAGGGAGGTATCGTGTGACAATTTCGGAAGTAGCTCTAGTAATGACGAGAAAAAAATTAACATAGCGTGTGACAAGAGCGTCGCCAGCCGATGGCCTGGGGGGGGGGGGGGTGAACTGCCCCCCTACAACCCCCCCCCCCCCTCTGGCGAGGCCCTTGGCGTATGCTGACAGCGAAACTTACAGTTGTGTTGGACTCGAGCATTAAAGGTTTTCTGGTGTGACTTATAGGGTGTTCCTGTGGTACAGATCAGACAGGACGGTGCAAGAGTTGAAGCTCCGGTCGTATTTAAGGGTGACGCGACCAAACTGTGGTACATACTTGCAGAGCGCCGCAGCCATGCTGAACCCTAGCGAGCAGCTGTCCAAGCCCGCGGCAAAATGGCGGCTGCCGCGCGTCGCGCGCGACGGCCGGACGTCCGGGGGCTGGTGGCGCGTCTTCAGGCTGGCCAACCTGCTGCTGCAGACGGGCTGCTGAGGGCGCCTCTAGCGGCCGCTGCGAGAACCTCTTCGTCTCTTCGCCCCGTCCGGCACGATGACGTCACGCGCCCATAGACTCCACCCGTCATAGTCCGAGCACACCTCGCATAGCCCGCGCGTTGCGCGAGGAGTCTCTTAACACAAGCATGTAATTAACATTACCACTCAGTAATCAAGTAACTGGGGCGAGCAGTCGCCATGTAACTATCACTAGAACACTAATTAAAATGATGTACAGAGTTTAATGATTTAGCGTTTAAGGAAATGGTGCCTCCTTGAATGTTCGGCCTATTGCACTTAAATTATTCATGTTATTTGCGTACATTTTCATTCAATACATACACACACTACGTTTTCCATTATATTTAGTAATCATAAGGAAGCATTTCAGACGATATTGAGACGTTAGAGACTTTATTATTACTATACAAATGTATTCACATAATACTACAAAAAGTCCATCAATTGTATACGGAGTTAGAGGAAATGTTCAGGATAATAACATAAAAGTACAAATCGAAATATTTTTTTTTGTACTGTATGTGTTCATAATGATAAATTGACAACATCTTAAAAATATATTTGTGAACGTTAAAATGGTAGTCTTAATGGTAAAGAAAGTTAATGTAGTAGTATTTTTTTTAGACCACTAACTATTTTTGTGATTTAGTAGTTTGTTCAGAACTTAAATTATATTTAGCATGTGATACGTTAGTAAGTTATTAATGTTGTTAAATAATATTTTATCTTGTAAATTTGTTCTGGATTAAAAGTTTAATCATTTATATTTTGCTCTTTTTTTTAGTTATAATGTGATCAAGAGGAATTTTTGTATCTCTTTATCCACATGTGTTATTTGTGAATGTAGTAGGTAATGAACGAAGTTTCTCGTGAATATACACTGTGAATGGTAAAACATCTCTCAAGTTACACAGAAAAGTTTCTTAAGCCCGCTGAGAGGGACAAATATATATTTTTTATTTTTATTTTTAAAAGATTTGGCAGAATAAATAATGGTGTTTGGACTAGTTATAGCAACCATAACTACCTTCTTCAGATTTCACTAAAAATATTTTGTTTTGTTAAGCAGAAAATAAAGAGCGGCATAAAAAGCTAGGCAAGTTGGAAAAATATTAAGGAACATATTTAACTTATTCTAATTATGTACCAAGTTTAAGTCTTAGTTATACTCCTTCCCTCAACAGAGATTCTAGATATTATCTCAAGAGTTTTACTGTAGTAAAATAATTATGAAATGTACGCTACAATTTTTTTTGCGCTGTGACGAATTCTGCTTTGCTATGCCTCATTAAATAATTCATTTCAATCGTGTACTTCGAAATATTTATACATGCATAACCCTGTAGTGTAATATGGTAACTATTCTAGATTTTAAGTTTTCTATATAACTAACATACTTTAATCAGTTTTGGTCTGTGTAGTGGTAGGCGAACGTAATGATAGTTCGAGTATTGCGTAGTAGCCCTAATTATGTGAGTCTGAAAATCACGTCCTTCATTGGCAATTATTTATATTGATTTAAATTTTTTTTTGTGTAGGACCAGCCTCAAACGTAGCTATAATAAATTTGTCATATAATACTTTCAACTAGCACGATGAAACCAACCTAAAATAAAGCTATCCAGTCAGAACAAACTCAAGAAAATCGTTTCCGTGAAATGCATAGTTTCAACATTTTTTAGGTCATAAGAATGATTTATCATTTAATTTTAAAATTTAGGCTTTTTTAAAGCAGAGTATTCCATTTATGTAGTGGAATGCTTGTAAATGGAAAAGCAGAGTATTCCATTTATGTAGTGGAATGCTTGTAAATGGAAACTGATTGCTACAAGCAATAAGTTTCCCGTCGTGTGAATTTATTGGGGTTTATTTTTTTAATTCATTTTCGGGTATGGCTACGACTGTAATAATTTGGTTAATAAACACCATATAAAAATCTTTTATTGTGTGGTGTGTGCCATAACGAAGATGATTTTTTAACTGTTAAAACTTATTTGACGTATTTTAGTTTCCAACTCTACATCTTGTAAGAGTCTAGTGGTAATTTTGAATGGCTTCACAAGTAGATAACACTCAATGCATGCGATATGCTGCAAGTGGCATTTTAGTAAATAAACAAGTGTAATGTTACTCCAGAGCGAACATACATAATTGTATACACGTTATATGGTTTCAGTGTACGACCACCACCACCATCATTACCAACAACAATAAAACTTTATTGCTTTTATTTTGTTGTATTGAATGTTATACTCTAGCGTGAATGTGCCCAAGCATAACATCACAGCGACACTGACGCACGCACTCCAATACGACAGGCATCGCTGGTATGCTGTATCCGCTGGACGATATTTTCATGCGAGTCAACTTGCGATTTTTCGTGTTGTGCCACATGACAAAACGACCCGTTTTCTTGTTATTTTTTGATGATTTGGTTAATATTTTCTCATTAAAAATAGTTTAAAGCTTGAAAATACAACAAAAGATAGCAGATCCCATCTTATTAACGAAGGAAAATTATATAAGCAACCCTGTTTCCACAGGTACAGTAGCTCTGTTATTTGGAACTTCATTCGTTGATTTGTTGCTCAGTTTTAAGTAGTTATTTTTTAAAAATTTATTTCATAAATATGCTATCAAAATTGAATTATTATGGCCCATAACACACGTCATTATCTCTTAAAGAAAAAAAATGATAAATAATTATTTACGTGTTATTTTCTCCCGAGAAATCGCCACCGGTGCTGTTTGAAAACAATCTGCATAGCGTATCTTCATAACGTACTGATGACGTATGGAACATGCGTGCGTAATTTCTCTGCAGATAATCTGATGCTAACGACGCCTACTGGAAAAAAGTACTGCCGCAATAGTGGCCCGAAAATCCCAAGCGTTCTTTTTTTTTTTTTTTTAAATTGTGGCCATTTGTGTTTGCCAAACGATATTTGCAAATATTATTATTTTTTTTTCGTAGCCCGGGGGGGGGCAGAGTTTTCCAAAATATGACAAGGACTTAATTTTTTTTAAATCTATACAGAATGCTCGCGAACAACGGGGTATAAGTGGCAGGGAATGCTATAACAAGCAGTCCTGCTGGTGAGCACGTGTCCGGAAAGGCAACCTTGCAAAGTTACAGGCGCGCTAATGTACGGGCGTCGCTTCCAACGGCTGGGAGGACGCTTGATCACAGTTCAGTGAACCTTCAGCACTGCGCTGATGGCCTCAAAGACCGAGCAACCAACCAACCAACCACTCACGGGGCTGTGCAACAAACTGCTGCTGGTTGCTGTTGCGCCTGCCTGACTCTCTACCGTCTGCACCACGCTCTCCAGTTGCCAGCCGTGGAGCGTCCACGGGGGAGAAACTCTAATTACCGAGACTGAGACCAAGTTTTTTGAAGTAGTTATGGGCCCGTCCGCTAGATAGTAGTTTTCATAATATATTGCTGACATAACTACAAATAATTTATTAGGAGAAGTAATGTATAAGGTATTATCAGGTAAACAAACTAGTGAAAATTCACTCTATTTAGGTAGCCACTAATGTTGTGGTGTGTAATACAATGAGTTTTTGCACCTCCTACTCCTTTAGGTATTTATTACATGACGGTTTATTACAAAACAGCATTAAGTATTTTCGCATCGGTTAAATTAGTTTTGCGCCGCCAAGGAGATGATAACCAAAAAAAGTATCAACTAAAAAATGAAAATCGGTGGCCCGCAACTCTACGATAAAGCATCTACTCCGCTGCCCACCCCCACAAGTACCGCTAACCATAAGACCCGGCCGCCAATCTTCAGGCCAGACCCGAGCCAAACGGGCCTGGCCACACCTGCAGATGATCATCATCATCATCATCACCACCAACAAAACAACGACACCACTACACATCACCACCAGCCTCCAAGGACTTATTTGTCGGAAGGGGCCCAGTTCCGGGTATTGTAACATATTGTAAATACTTAATTGTTCTTTTGTATGTATCATCTGTTTCCCTTCACTGAATTATCTGTACTTGCTAACTCAAATAAAATTGAGTCTTTTTTTTTTGGCGGGGCGGACCCCCTGGGGGATTCCCCCATAAAAAAAAAAATGAAAACCTCTTTTCCGTTCTGTGGGAGCGTCTGAACGTGACACGCCACGGAGATCTCTGGCTGCACGCCCTCCGCGGGGGCCACCGGGGTGGTACCTGGTTGGGCGCGAAACTTCTGTTCGCGCCTTTAAAACTTTGTGGGATTGCTTCCAAGGAAGATTGTTTTCACGGAACAGAAAAAGATGTCGCGGGTCAAGGCCATGTCTGGCGAATATGGAGGCTTATCACAGCGCTGTTTTTTTTTTTTTTTTTTTTTACCAAAAATGTATGAACACGCAATTAAGTGTGAGCAGGTGCATTATTGGGATGCAAAGGCCATGAATTGTTTCGCCATGAATTGTTTCGCCACGAATCTCAGCGTTTTTTTTTTCCAGATCGCTTCATGCAAAATGAAAAATATTTAAACTAATAAAAACAATTATTTATTGAATTTTTTTTAACAAATAAAAAATCGCTGATGGTGCCAACACAAATGTAACTTTTTTGATAGCTAACAAACTAAACATCTGATTTGGCTATCAATGTACACATACTTTTCAGACATGTTTTTCCAATACAACAACGAAAAAATTGCGTGGGTATTTTCAAAAAGTAACGGGAATTTTGTGATCTCCCAAGTTGTATTAGTCATATTCACGCAATTTTTTCGTGTAATCATGATATTTTGTATGAATAGGTTTTCTTTATAATTGAATTTTTTTAAAAAATACTGTCACCCTGAAATTTCAGGGAACAGTAGAAATTCGACGTTTATACACATTATTTTAAGTAATGATTTTGCTTGAGAAATGAAAACTGAATAATTTTATTTTTTTTATTTTTTATTGATTGTTTTAATTCCTTTGTTCTTAATTCAATGCCTGTTGGATCTTAGTTAAAACATGTCATAAATACATATGTACACATTAATGTTATTCAGCAAATGGAACACGCGTGTCAAATTTGTGTGCAAGACAATACGTACAGTAACACTGTGCGAACCGGTATTAATGCACAAAACAAAAAAACAGGTTAGGGGAGGACCTAAGTGTGTCTCAGGCCAAACCCCGATTTTTTTCCTAACCTAAATTAAAACTAAGTGTGTTTGGGAGGGGTCTGGGTTAGGGAAAGACTCTAAGTGCGTCTCAGGCCGAAGTCTATACGCTCTAATCATGCAGGGTTCAAGTCATGCATCATGTGCTAGGAGGGGAATTGGCCAGCCATGGCAGCGATTGGCGCCATGACTAACTCCCCTCACTGACTATTCTAGACTATAAACCAGATATAAGTTGGGCCCAGGTAAAACCTGCATAGACACAGTGAAAACCCTGGGCACTTACATGCGGGATGCAAAATTTCATGCATCATTGGCAAGCAGGTTGGTTACAGGAAACAGAAGGATGGTTCCGGAAGAAGAGTTGGACAGCGAGTAGAAAAGAGTCTACCATGCGGGGGGGGGGGGGGGGGGTTGGGGGGCTTGCACATTGCTGTGCGCATTGGTTTGGGAGGCACTGGTTGTTTCGGGGGCGACTTTAGTCGTTTCCCGCCAGGCTGCCAGCCAGCCATTGGCCGAACCCCCTCTTTTTTTTTTTTAAACCCGGAAGAGAGGAGTTCGGACCGCACAGAAAACGCCCGCTGGCAAGCGTCCCTGAACGAGGGCCGGGATGAACTTGTGTTAGTTCTCCGGAAGGCCGCCGATGCGAGGGGAGGCGCTGTCGCGGCGCGGTTACAGCTCCTGATCCGAGTGGGCGGCAGCTAAACAATGGCGGGGCTCGCCAGAAGTACCGGATGTGCGTAATTAAACTCCGCACGTCCCCGCTCGCTGCGCGCGCGGTCCAACAACCCCTCCCTCCCCTTTCCCTGGGCACATTCGCGCGGGTGTCGCCAGCTGCGGGCACGGTTCAAATTCAAATTCAAAAAGTATTTTATTATGTCTTTTTCATACATTAGCACTTTTACATGATACACTCGACATGCCAGCACTCTGTGCTCTTTCGCCAAAAAAATTATATACAATTTAAAAGGTGAACATTGGTTTTACATATTATATACAGATGAACAGAAGTTTCAATTGATTGTCTTTGAAGAAAGCACGGTTCGGAACCGGGAAAACCCGTACTTTTGATATATCAAAAAAGAACCGGGAATATAAAATCGAGCTAAGGTTACTTTCATTTAAATATTCTCCTAAGCATGTTGTTGTTGCGCAAATGTTCTTTAAATATATATTTTTTTTTAGTTTGTTTTGAAAAGAATTTTTTTAAGTTAATACTTCTGTGGTTTTACATGCGTTGAAACAATTATTTGTTTAATTTTTTTCTCTCCAACGTTAAAGATTGAGAGTAAGACTGAGAATAAAGTGATATTGTTAACGTCAGTAGATATTTTTTGCAATAAAAAATTGTAACAATTTTTTTTTACTTTTTTACTAAAACTTGTTTAATCGTTCAAAACTAACTATTACTTACTACTTCAATCACCGATTGCTGCACCATAAATTAAAAAATATATACCTATATATCTACCTAGTACCGAAAGTACTGGAAATTCTCGGTTCCACGGAATACCAGTACCGAAATTCCTTGTCCTGAAAATCGATTACGGTTCCGAATACCCCAGATGCGAGCAGTCCGGGCCCGAGCCCCTGGCAACGGACGTCCGCGCCTTAATTTGGTTGAAAGGCCGTGTTGTGTGCAGGGGCGTAGCCAGGGGGGGGGGGTTTTAGGGGTTCTAACCCCCCCCTTAGCACCAAATCTTTAATTAATTTCTTACTCATCACTCAAACAAATTTCATATTAAAATTAATAAAATTTTTACCATTACAATATTTAAATTTAAGCACCGAAAACTGCTAAAATAGCACTATTTTACACCTTAAAATCCAAATTTTTCCGGGGGAGGACCCCCGGACCCCCCGCTTTAATACGGGGGGAGGGGGGCCATGCTTCTTAACACCCCCCATACGCAAATCCTGGCTACGCCACTGGTTGTGTGATCTGTTCTCGGAAGTTGTTCCATTGGCGTGCGCGTCCTGTTTTATCAACAGTGTACTGCAAACAACTTCACGCGATGCTTCGAAGGTGACAGTTGTGAAATGGGTACCACCTGTTCTACCGTCGAGAGCTGTCCAATTCGAATACTCAAGTGTTCATCTCGCAAGCCCACCAGAGTGAAATCGCACAATGAGCAATCTCTCAGAAACAAAATGGCGTAGGTGGATTCTTTCACGTATGGGCGAACTGGGGTTGTTTATCGGTTGCGTGGGAGAGCAGAAATGGCGCGTCGCATCTGCTTGATAACTAACTTACTCGCAATGGAAGATCTCGCATTGTTGTACAAAGTGACGGATACAGGAATTTTCTCGGGTGAGGGATGAAAGGGGGTTTTTGAAAAAGAAAATAGAAAAAATGGGTCCGTGTACTTAAATAATAAAAAGATTGGAGTGAGTGCTATTATAAAAACAGTTGGTAAAGTATAAATTCAATAAAATTTAAAAAAAAGAAGTAAATTGTCAGAATTCATTATTAATACAACCATGTGTTTAAAATTAATTATTTAAATTATTAAAATAATTGAGATAAATAATGAAAATCATTAATTATGCTGATTGTTTATTCTAATTTATTAATTATAATTATGTATTAAATAATACGGTAATAATTTATAATGTAAATAAATTAGATACATTCGGGAACGTAATCTCACTTATATAAATAAACATGAAAATACTTGAAGTTTATAGACACAATTTCTATCACTAATATTTACAATAAATAAATGTTTTTATATAAGATTTAAAAGCACATACGTAATTTTTATTTGTATGATTTTTTTATCGTGTGAAATTTTCGTTGCGCGCGCGCATCGTAAAAATCCACTCTTCATCATTTTCATAATGCGCCTAAAGAACGATATATTCAAAAAATTAAAATTTTCACTAGTATACTAAAAAAAGTATCATTACTATTGACATTAACGCACTGACATATGGGTCTGACAGTAGTAGCCACAGACAATGTGGCTTCTGATTTTGACACAAGTTACATACCGTCTTCACTGATATTTTGCAAAAAAAAATTTCATAACTAACGTCCGTAACTGGTTGTACATTTCTTTAACCAAATCGTGGAAAATGCTTGATGACGAAGCACTTTGTGCACTGGGGGTCTGGACATAAATTAATATGCTATTTTGAAACTACAATTTATGTACCTGCAAATTTGCCGTTGTTATTCTGAGAGGGGCCTGAATTCACGCCATTGTAACTTGAACAGGCAGTTTCGACACGCCCCGCAGGAAAAGAATACAATAATAACGTCACAAAATTCTCAAATGACACACTCACACGCAAACCGGTTGGGAGGTGAAATGTGGCGGCAGTCGATGGACAACCGACGCATCTGTGCGCGGGTCAGTGAAGTTCATCCTGGTAGCAGATAATAAAGTGATTTGTTTAAATCTCTATATCTGTGATTTTACATTCCTTCAAAAAAAATCCAATGCCTGGCTCACATGTGTCGATACTCTAAGATTGTGAGCAGATGCTAACGTCTCAATAAACAGTGGTCATTTTTAGAGACATGTAAAATTCGCGATTTCAAATCCCTAAAGGATAGACTCCATGATCCTCTATGCACTCGTGCAAATTACATCTGCTGATTGGTTACCGACTCGTAACACCTGTTGACTGGAATGATCGGTATTCGCTAATTCTTCTGTTAAAATTTTTTCCTTCAGATAAACTGTGGCCCAATCACTGAAGCAAAATAATGTCAAAAGTATTTGGACTCTATCCTATCACGAAATGAATCCGCGAATTTTACAGGTCTCTAGTAATTTTTTTCCCCTCCCGTTTCCTAAACACATGTCGTTTCTGTGTGCGAGTTTTTTTTTTTTTAATAATACTAATGCTCGGTGGCCGTTTTCGCTAACGCCCCACGGTCGTTTATATCGAGGGTCACGGGTTCGATTCCAACAATCATGAACATTGAGACTGTTCTCGAATGGTTGGCCACCCACCATAATATTGGTGTGCCGTAAAACCCTTTTAAACAAGCAAACAAAAAAATGTACACGCGAGCTTCATGATGGATACGCGACGAGGTGGGATCCAGGGCTTACAACTCGTGTGAACTGGCCAACAGGCAGTCGAGATGTTGGTGAAGGGTGAAGTTATCCTAATTGCAGGACGCAAATCTCGAGTCTGTTACTGACAGAATTAATTGGAAACCAAACGAATTAATGCGATACGCACCGATCACATTTACAGTTATCTTTGAAAGATTTGTGCAATGGGAGTGCTTGACTTGATGTAATCTTTTAGACATACGCCATTGCTAAGCACATGTATGTCTATAGAAGAAAACTAAAAAAAATACCCAAAAGACAAAAACACAAATTAAGCAAAAAATTGCTGTTGTTAACAGGATATAAACACCAAGTAATATTCCATAACAGGAATATGGTCAACAAACAAAGAAAAACAGATAGAAAAATGGATTAAGAGAACGAAAAAAGCCTCACAAATGAATGAAGAAATTTTTTGATTAATTTTGTGTTTTTTTTTGGGTATTTTTTAGTTTTCTTCTACAGACATACATGTGCTTAGCAATGGCGTTTGTCCAAAAGCTTACATCAAGGCACATTTACAGGATTCAGAATTTCTTGATGTGAAACATCTCAGCTCTCGGTGTACGGCATTCGGTACGAGTCATTTCGTGAATGGAATGGAAATGTTTAACCACGGTGCTGCCATCTGTGGTGGATGGTGTGAACCATTGTTAACAAATCCTAAGGGAAAATTAATTTTATTAAATGTTTGATGAATTTTTAACAAATTGGGCAGTAATTAAAAAAAAATCCGTAGTCGAAAACAGCTCCAAAGCCGGTGTTTAGTTTTTTTTTTCAAGTACTTTTTTTTCTCGCCTTTATCGGAGTCTCTTAATTGTACAGTTTAAAGTTACATTCTGTTGATCATGTGTTTCAGTAGTTGACGTAGCTGATCTATCAGCGAATTCCAGCGGCGGGTGAAGAAACTACGTGTGATTCGCGACAAGAAAACAATTTCCGTATATTTATAACGTTCGCAATTATTTCTAGGAATTCTACGTTAAATTTCTGGTCCCGAGTTTCGTATTATAGGTGTATCTGCAACACGAGAACACATGAATGTTGCTGGTTACCGAGGCTAGATGTGTTACACATCACTGGCGAGTACTGAAGGACTAGCTCACACATTTTTTTGTTTACAAGTTGGTAAAGGTTTTAAAAGTTGTAACTTACATTGGAAATTGTAAGGGGGGGGGGGGGGGCGGTCACAACCACATGCTTGGCCCTCCGGGGAACCACACATAACTTAGAAACACGCAACTTATAACAGTCATAACTTAGAAGCTTCGAAAAAAATCCATGTAACTTAGAACTGTCATAGGTTAGAACGATCATAACTTAGAAACACGCAACGCAGGACCACACAACTTAGAAACGTCGTAACGTAGAAAGTCACAACTTAGAAACACGTCAACTTAGAAACACACAACGCCGAACCACATAACGTTAGAACTATCATATCATTGGAAACACAACTTAGAACAGGCATAACTTATAAGATTCTATCTTGTGTGTTTCTAAGTTGTGTGTTTCTAAGTTGTGTGCTTCTAAGTTGTGACAGCACCCCGGCCCTCCAGACGCCTTCAGACGGCACGGGCGCCGACGCCCCACGGCGCCGATAGTCGTCACCGACGCATCGGGACTCGGCCCACGCACGTCCTTGTTCGGCTGCTGCCAGCCCGGGCGGGCGCGCCACGGTAAGCCCCAACAATAGACATTACGCAAAAAAAAAAAAGTAAGGACAAAATAATGTATACGTGGAGTCCACGCACGACAGAAGTGCAACTTATTTCTTGTAATATAATATAAATCTCTTTGGCTGAGGCCACAGATAAAAAAATAAATAATACATGCAAGTATGGGCAATTGTGCTATTGCGCAAGTATTCAAGTGTGCAAGTGTGTTGCGTCATTTCTACTACTCCCCCTGCCGTCTCCACGACTACCGGTTCCCCCAGCACGTTCCTAACTATTCCCCTCCTATCCCGTGTCCCCCCACCATTCACCCTAATGATTCCCTTCATGCGATCGGAATTTACGTAATGCTCGAAAAATTGTAGCTCCCTCAGCAAAGAAGTTTCACATTTAAAGTTAAAGCAGAGATTATTTTTACCAAATGCCCGTTACTCAAGATGCAAAAACGAATTTTGAATTTCGGCTTGCGTTTCCGCTTTCCTAATTTTGAAGTTTTCCGAAAATCATTGATGACGCAGACGTTATGTGCATACACGCCTACGATAAATAGCTATCTATGTGTGTGTGTATATATATATATATATATATATATATATATATATGCGCGTCATGCTTTTACTTGTTAAACTTTCACACAGTGAAAGCAAATAACACTTTTTAACTCAAAATGATTGTGTTACGTGTTTTCAAATTAAAGTGCGTTATTAAAATAAGCCCGGAGATAAATTTTGTTTTCAATTTTTTGCAATTTCAAATTGTAGCGTTGGGGAGGTATTGCGACTTTGTTCTGTAAAAACGAACGTGATTTTCTTGCATTGGCTGTGTGTTGGTCGTGCGTAGTTCCTTACGTAGTTCATAAACACGGTCTAAGAGTTAGATTCACAACCCACACGACTCAACATCCACGTAGGTACGTAAGTGTGAATATCGTGCATGCACTTCCTTTCCTTTACAGTTGCAACCAGTGATTGCAGAAACCATTTTTAAATCATTAGATTTTTTGCCTTTTCATTAAAAATAAATAACAATAAACTGAAATAATTTTTATTTAAAAACATTGATTGGCCGTATCTTTCTGCATTATTAATTAAATATTTAAGGCTTTCGGGGGAAAGTGATTTAAATGCAAGAAAGTATTTGTGGAAAAAAAAACTGATCAGTAACTCAAGTTTCTAGCAAAACTTTAATGAAATAGCTTGTTGTGGTAGGCAAATAAGAAAGAGTACACTGCAATAGCAATTTTGTTTCTCGGTCACTTTTCATGGGATGAAAAACGTAATTACAAATTGTTGCTTGAGCAGTTAGATATCTTCGCCCCGAAACTCTTTATTTGTAATTTTTTTATGTAAAGGTTGTTATATGTGACCATTTTTATTGTAATATAATCAGTGGCGGTCCCAGTTTTTGCAGGGCCCTGGGCCATTTAATTTTGTGGGACCGTAATAGAGCGACCCTACCGGGGAATAGTCCCATGAGAAAATGGCCCGGGAAATTTGAAAAATAAACTCTTTGGAACAACTTTTAAGCTAAACAATTTTGACTATGGTTTTGCTTATTGACCTTAAATTTTGATATTCTTTCCTAACATATTACTCTTGGGTTGATTTTATAAGAACGCTAACGATCAAATTCTGATGAAATCACATTACATTAGGCATTGAAAATCTTTAAACGTTCCTTTTAGTCGCTGAGGTCATGATATCGACCACCATCTTAGGTGATGTCACGTCCGTCATCTTGAAAATCCGTAATTATTATAAGAAAAAAATTAAAAATTTATACAAAAATAATTAATAAAATTTTAATAAAAAACACATCATGGAATCCTCAGTTTGAACATGAGGGCAAAAAACAAATGGCGACGGATCCTTCCTCCACGGAAGCCATCGGCAGTCTAACCTGCAAACACTAATGACAAGGTAGATATGCCAGCCAGTATGATGTCAAGACAGCCATCTTGGATCAGCCATCTTGTTTTCGATACTCACTACCAGGAGCGCTAGTGTCACGTAGTACACATGCCATCTGCTAGAGTGTGATACCTCCATTTTAGTTTAATTTTTGCCCGCTAGAGTGCAGTATTATTTATTACTTTGACGTAGGCCATCTTGGGTGCCATTTTGAAAATCTGCAATTTGTTAGCAAGATATTCGGGGAAAATTCCAAAAATCATCAGAAATACCGTTTATTAAATAGCGATTGATTCGGTTGATTCAAGTTCTTGGTTGGCTTCTTGTTCGATCCAAATAGGCACCCGCTAAGATCGGATTTTACGAAAATCAGCTCCCAAGGGGAGTTGAGGGGGCGTCAAAGATAAAACAAAATTCCCGTTTATCAAGTACCTATATGCCTTACAGACTTTAAACTGGGAAGGGATGTTCCTGATATTACAAAGGTCTCAACTTGGTACGACCCCCCCCCCCCCCCTTGGTCACCCTAGGAGGGGGGGTTGTTGATGTGGGTAACATATAAATAGTAAAAAAAAGCTTCCGTTCGTTTGTTTCTTATACAAATCGAGGAAGGTCATTGTATACGTGAGATTTCGGAAAACTATTTCCATCCTCCATTCTCGCACCACATGAAGAAGAATTTCGGGGTGAATAATGTCTAATGTCTCATGAGATTTCGAAAAAAAAAAAAAAAAAAAAAAAAGAAGAAAAAAAGAAAAAAAAAATCCCCATCGCACTAAAAGAAGATTACTTTGATGGTTTAGGGCACCGCCGATCCAGGTATGTCAGCTAGTAACTATATATAACTACGAATTCCCTTTTACCCCATGACAAACCTTTTCAATTTAAAAGAGTGAAGTTTCAGTCAAAGAAACAATTTTTTTAAATTACGATTAATAGGTCACATGGGTAAACATTGGATGCGTACGTGTATATATGGACACAACGTGATTTTTCCAAGGCCAACTTAGTAAATGTTGCTGTCTGTCGAAGTAGCGACCAAATATAATTTTAGATAAAACAGTTAAAATATATGTTGATTATAATTTCTGGGGCATTATATATTTCAATTGATTTTAAAAAAGTTCATATTTGTGTAAAAAAATAACTTATTAAACAGTTTAATTTATTAGTACGTGTTTTAAATCTTTGTATGATACTAGCTTTGTTCGTAGTATCCAAAATTAACAACCTAATCAAAACAAATTAACAAAGGTGTGAGAGAATCCCATTTGAATGCTGTGCATTTGAAAACGAAGGTGGGTCATCATTCAGGAACGAATTCGGACACACAACCTTGAAATAAAGGAATAAAAACTTATTAAATCTATTGAGCAAAGTGTTTTGTCTGTTCTAGGTGGAGTCCATAAAGTAAAAATATATATATATATATATTCACTTAAAACCAAATTACGTAAAGATAAAAGTAAAAAAAAAAAAAGAAAACTCGGTGTTGAAATAGATTTGCCTCTTGTAGTTATTAACGTCGCCACTTGTAGCGCTGTCAAGTGATGTTAGAGGTAATTCACATCAATTAAAAAAAAATCTATATGTACTCTTGATAAAATTTAAAACACTAGTACGTTGCATAAATAGTACATTTTAACGTTTTTCTGCATTTATAAAAGCGAAGAAACAATAGTGTAAGCCAAACAAAATAACTACGTTGTAAGGTTTATGCTGCTCTCTAGCGAGGTACACAGGAACTAAATGAATTCAGTGAACTGTACTTACAATGTAGATGGCAGCACACGGTATAGCGTTATGAAAGAAAGTACTCATTCCGGTCATGTTCGAATCTTTGAATTGGTCTCGCCAGAACGTTATAAATTTGAGGTTTGGTTGATATCAGTTTGAATGCATTCATTCTGAATGCAGCTAAAAATGTTGAGGAAAAGCGATATGGTGAGAGGTATTTTTTATGGATCAAAGCTTATTCATGGGGGGAAAAGGGGTCCATGGTGCAATACAATAATAAATAAAAACAAACGAACAAATATAATATATTAATTTATTTTTAAAATAAAACTTCGTGAGGATTAGTTACAAGTTTTCTAACTACAGCCACGGCTCTTTTGTTCCACTTCGAAAAAAAAGGGGGTAGGGGGCAGTTGCATCCCGCTGTTTCCTTTCAAATTCTTACTTTTATTTGTGAGATTGATTTTTTTTAAGGATATGTGAGGAGGGGAATATATCACTCCATCACCAAGGGCCGAATCATTTATTTCATTACCAATATCTAATTAGTTTAATTGCCACAAGTAAATATTTAAACTATTAAAAATAAATGCCTAATGACTTTGTAATGTGATAAATTCAATCTTCATATTATAAATTTTTTATACCAAATAAGAAAAAAAAAATTTGTGAAATAAGTATTATTGGCATATACAATATAATGACGATAATTGTCCAATTTGTCAACAAAATATATTAATCTTAATATGTCTTCAGAATAGTTAGGACAGCATAAACAGTAAAATAATCATCAATCTATATAAATAAAAATGTAAATGTTAGTTTGTACAAAAAAGTTAATCTGAGAAAGTTCTTCACCGATTGCTTTGAAATTTTGTCACAACGTTGCATTCGCATGTTTTTTTTTAAATTACTTATGTCACGACTGTGACAGGTAACGACATAGATAAAACTATAGATATAATTGTGTGCTATATCTTTTCTCTCTTTTCCAGACTCTTTAACCAGACTGAGCCATAGCAAGCGTGGCTGGTACGGTTAGTATCTAATAAATTAAAGAATTGAGAACAGTTTAACAGTTGGTATCTAAAACATCACGAAAATAAAACTGTTAGGTTGTTATTTAATTAAAAAGAACAAACCCAACCATAATTTAAAATATATGGATGGTATGTGAGCGTGCGTAGGGGGAGGGATGAGGGAAATGTACTTACCCCCTTTCCAAAATTAAAAAAAAAACAACAAAAAAACTCACCAACTAATGGAAAGAATCTGAAAGCAAACAGTGGGCAAAGTGGTTCCCCTCTCCCTCACCCACACACCATCTCTTTAGAAATGAAATTCTGTGTACGCTTCTAGGTATGATGTTATCTTTAAACTACAGAAAGTAATTTTTTTTTTTGAATTGGACATAATGTTCATGTCGCTACTGTGAGCCGGTGGTTCTCCCTGGAGAAGCAGCTGTTTCCACTACAAATGTATTCCAAGTGCTGCTTTTTCTAAACGTTTTATCTACCATCCTAGGGCCATGCACATTTCGCGAAAAGATTCTAAGAGTAGCTGAAAGTTAAAGCACTGTAGCAACGTCTGTGTTTCGTGATTGGGTGAATTTCTTTCAGATGCATGTTCAGTGTTACAACACCAGTCACAGTAATTCAATGCTGAGTGGCTCGGTGATATAAGGCAACGACTTCTCTCGCAGACGGCCGCCAATCACAAGGAATAAACCGATTTTGATGTCATGTAAACCCATTCCCCTCTTACTAAGACGGGGGGTCCGGGGGTCCTCCACCGGAAAATTTTGATTTTAAAAGTGCAAAATAGCGCTTTTTAAGCAGTTTTTGTATCTAAGCATTGGATACATCGATGTTAAAATTATTATTGTCTAGAATGTTGGGGGAAGGGGGGGGGGGACAATCCCCTCCACCCAAAAAGTTCAAGGGGACACGTCCCCCCTGCCCCCCCCCCCCCACCGGCCCCGGTTCCTACGCCCTTGTCGCTCGGGCGTCCACTTGGTTGCCTATAGGTAGGGGCAGGCGTTATTCGCGAAAAAATCTGAACGCTTAATAGACTGCAACCGGTTCCTACGCCCTTGTCGCTCGGGCATCCACTTGGTTGCCTATAGGTAGGGGCAGGCGTTATTCGCGAAAAAATCTGAACGCTTAATAGACTGCAACAAGGTATACCCGAACCTGTGGTTTATTCCTCGCGATTGGCGGCCGTCTGCGAGAGAAGTCGTTGCCTTATTTGACCGAGCCATTCAGGACGCGTTTGCTTTCGCACTGAATCACTGTGATTGGTGTTGTTACAATCGATATGTATCTGGGAGAAACTCACCCAATCACGAAACACAGACGATGCTACAGTGTTTTAACTTTCTGCTAGTCTCGAAATGTATTCGCGAAATACAGGTGTCCCTACCGATAGGCTATAGCGAACGCGCGAGCTGCCGTGACCTGACGCGCGCGCAGTACCTAGTTCGTAAAGTCGTCGCTAGATAGCAGCGCGGGCGCCCTCTCCTGCCGGACCGGTCCCCCTGATCAACATCTCAAGGGGGGGCGGCGACCAGTGCTCGACCGCGTGGCGCGCCGGACGGATGCTCGAGTGGCCGTGTGCGGTCCCCGTCGACTGGGACCTGGACGTGAACCTGGAGCTGACGACTGGCAAGGGCGTCGTGGTGGCGGGCGGGGCGGGACGGGCCAAGCTGCACCGCTACCTGTCCGAGGGACACCACCCCAACAACAACAACAACAGCCAGCAGGGGCCGCCGCATCATGAGGGGACACTTACGCCGGTCCTGCCGCCTAGGAGGTCAGCCACCATGACCTTCCACAGGTTCGTGGTCTTCCGCGTCCTATTCCTGCTCCGCGCCCCCGTTCCCCCGGGTGTCGGGCGTATTTCTTAAACCATTGTTGCCTTTCCTTACTTCACTGGTTGGTGACGTAGCTACTTGCAGAAGTATGCATGGATAGAAACACCTGTATTTCGCGATTTCATTACATGTCAAGGTATTTCACAAAACACTGTAGCTTTTTCTAAGAGTCATGGCAAATTGTGAGGGTGCACCGACCTCAGCCAATAACCACATGAGAAAAGCTACAGTATTTTGTGAAATACCTTGACACGAAATTTATTCGCGAAATACAGGTGTCCCGATCCATGGATGTTCAGCAGTAAAGTAACAGTAATTTTCTTACTGGCACAGCTAAGGGCGGAAAAAAAAAAAAAATGAAATACACCTGACCAACAATAGCCAATAACAAAACAAATTGTTGCAAAATATCAACACGTGGTGTCGAAGTGTAACAAATTTTTTTTTTCCGTTAGAGACGGTTGTATTTCACGGGAATTTGTGAGAGTGTGCTAGACTTCAAAACAACGCATTCAATTTGGCAGCACATCTTCCATCATTTAGAATGGGCCAATGAAAATACGTTTGCTGTAACACATACGTAACGTCTGTGGTACGCTTGAAAAAAAAAAAAAAAAAACACGGGAGCAAGAACGAGTGTTTCGGGTAATGTCTTGGTACGGATCGTTTTCCGGACACAGAAACTATCTTTAGAGATGAGGTCATGAATATTTCTACTGACACTGGCTGTGACTGGCGAACAAGCCTCATCCCGCATTTGAATGGACCAATAATAAACCAGCTGTTGCATTGCGTCAATCTGTGATTCGCCTATGTTAAACTACTTATTGTTTAAAAAAAATATTTAGTTGAACCGCGAGAGTTGAAAGGTTTTTAATCTTGACGCTTAACATTTTCCCGATAGAACATTTTTTTTTCTCGCTACTATGTTTTGCACTAAGATATTCTGAAATACACTGTAGGGAACTCCTTTCGCCGATCAGACCTAAAATTCGAAAAAAACTTTGTGAGTTTGATCAAAGTGAATCGAAGCCTGTCAATCAAATTTTATTGCGATAAAGCAGCATCTCTATGGTGTAACAAATCTTTTCTTTTGTTTCAGTATACGATAAATTATATATAAATAATGTATTTTAATATTCTAACTGAATGAAACAGCCGTGTACAAGTTGTCCTACAAAACAACACTCTTCTTGCTTATTAACTTTATATTGTTGTTTTTTTTAAATTGTTTTTTGTGGTCTTATTCCAAGGAGAATAACTCTTGTGGGACGTAAACCATTCTCGTGACATTTGGTATCGTGTTTTAATTTTTCTGCCCGGCGTTCATTCCTCGTCGCAAACTGCAGGTGTGCCCGCGTGTACGGTCGCACGCCCGTGAAGCGCCATTTGACCGCTCGTTCGTGTGGTTCACGGTTGTGGAGTCTTCACACACGCGATGGACAGTTGACCCTGGACGACGAAGCCTTGACGAAAAACAGGCGTAGTCAAGCTTGTGCCGACACGGAGGAAAAAAAACTTGTTCGTAAATCACGTCGGTGTCATTCGCTTATTGGTTGCTACCACATTTTACCTTTTATCCCGGTTGTTTTTGAGTGCGTGTTCGTTGAAAACGTTTTGACATGGGCTTCTAATCCTTAGGGAAGCGCCAAACAATCGATATACAACAACAAGAGTCATTCAAATGTACAAGTTATTGGCCCAGCTTGACAAAAGGTAGAACCACGCGAATTTTTACTAGTCCCTAGATGTAAAAAATTTATTTGTATCTTAGTACACGTTGCACGACACATTTTCTCATCAACGCTCACAATATTCTGACCACGACGTTTTTTTTAAATGCTTTTCGTAAACAAGACGCCAGTCATATGGGTTATCTCAATCATTTTTTAAATCGCGTGTGTAAATCTGAAGATCTGCACATCGTATGTGTGCCCAGGTAAAACGGGGCCTTTAAAGTCTTGCCTTGTGTAACTTGTTACAAAAAATCCGACAGTTTCGCTGTTGGTATCCATTGCCCGACTGCCACTTGCAAAGGAACGCATGATACTGACATGAAAAAAAAAATCGACATATGGTTTCCCGTTCGGTGCAAGAATGAAAGGAATGAAAGAATGGAACGGGGGCTGACACTCAACAGAAGCCGGCTGTCCTAACCCGATGGACCGATCTGGCCACCCTGAAGACTGTTTGAGATGAGAACGGGTATGGAATGGATTCGGAGGGGGAAGTAGGTGTACTCAGAAAAAAAGAATTGGTTGTCTCCTTGTCTGTAAAGTCGGTTTACGGACGATAGTTTAACGTGACAACGTCATAACAAAACATTGATGAAATGATTGCATACTTTTATGAATAAAATTGAATCATTTTTATTCAATTATCACTATTTTGTATGGATAAAAAGGAGTGAAATGAAATCTACAATTGAATTGATAAATTTACTTTTATTTGCACTCATTAATTCAAATATGTTTATTAGTTTAACTATAACTTATATACATGTTTGCTATTCAACTTCTTCCAATCCGTGTTATTCTGTTAAGGATAGGACGATGATAGGAAAAGTAGGAAACGAATGGGAGTGTTTCAAGTTTAATGTGCCTCGAAAAAGTCAAATCGATGGTTGTTCCAATCGAGTGGTAGAGGGATAGATGCGGCTCAAGCGTACAATGAGCGTAACGGGACAATGTGCGTAACGGGACAATGAGTAATCCTTTTTCGTGCGTGCAGCCGGCGTTCATCGATTTATTAGACGTTGTCACGTCAAAATCCCACAGTCCACGGCAACGTCCGCCACATTTCCCATTCACGGAAATTTGACACCGTCGGGAATCCGAACCCCGGCCACCTTGGTGGATGGCAAGTGTTCTAACCAGTAAAACCACCGCGCCCATAAAGTTGTTTTTTTAAACAGAGCAAGAGTGGCAAAATGTTACGTGGGCCGTCTGCACAGATTCTGCGAACTGTAGTACTCGAGAGACGGGTCGCTTGACACCAGGACCCAGCGACGGCGACGGCCCTTGTGTTTCTATCGCACTAGTAACATGAAATGTTTTGTCATTAAACTGTAGAATATTTCTCGTAGTTATGACGTAAACGCAATTTATTGGGATTCAGTAAAGCTGAACTTATCGTTATTTCTTTATTTATTTCTATATGCTGAACTTACAAATAATTGAGCAAAAACATCATTGGAAATTTTGAGGTCCTGGTTGATTTAAATTCGTTGCTAAAAAGTTTTTTCATTCAGTTTTTCCCCCGTTTCTCTAAGGGATTGTGGTGAGGCACCTCTACAAAATATCAGAGCCCCGCAAATTCTAGGGCCACCACTGCTTAACACAGAGTGTACACACCTCCGGTGTTGCTTATCAGTTGTGCGGCGTGGTGGACCGGACATGGCGGCCGCTGCGGCTCGGGGCGACAAACCGCTGCCGGTCCGAGGCGCGCGTGTCAGGTCGAGGCCAGGGGTCGCCACCGCAGGGCATTCGCTCCAGGTCATCCACCTTCAAATAACTTTATGAAAATAAAATATTAACACATAGGTAGAGACCGGAAAAATTTGCGCATTCATTTCGTGATAGGCTGAAATTCAAACATGTGTATAATTCTGCTGGTTCTCTGGGCCAATGAGAGACTATCGACCAAAGAAGCGCCGAATCACAAGCTACCCAGTGGAGATGACTCACAATTTAGTAACCAATGAACACGCAGAGGATAATGGAGGCTATCCTAGAGGTCATTGAATCCGCGAATTTTTCCGGTCCCTACACATAGGACCATGTATAAGTTGCAGGCACTTTTCGCGAATAAATCAGAACGCCTGTTAGACTGAAACAATGTGTACCCGCACCAGCTGTTTCTTCCTTGTGATTGGTGACCGTCGGCGAAAGACCTCATTTGGCCGAGCCACTCAGGACGCGTTTGCTTCCGCACTGAATAGCTGTGATTGGTGGTTTAACAATCGACATGTGCCTGAAAGAAATTTGTCCAACCATGACACACAAACGATGCTACATTGTTTTAACTTTCAGCTAGTCTCAGAATCTTTTCGCGAAATATGCATGCCCCTATTTATAGCTATAGAGACCGGAAAAATTCGCGAATTCATTCGGCGATAAGCTAGAATTCAAATACATATACCTCTTAGATGATTTTGCTATTGGCTTACTGTTCATCTGGACGAATCTCAACCAGTTATAAACCCTAAACCAAAGAAGGATCGAATCACAGACAAACCAGCTGAGACGACTCACAAGTCAGCAGCCAATGAACTTGCGTTATTTGTCCGAGTGTACACGGGTATGGGCAGTCTCTCATGAAGGCCATCGAAACCGCGAATTTTTCCGGTCCCTACTTATAGCTATAAGGCAACTTAGAAGGGACTCGCTACTTCGATTACTTGACCCTAGGAAGGATATATCCCACACGTAAAAAAATCACCAACCCGGCTGGGAATCGAATCACGAATCTTTGTCTCGCCAGCTAAAGGCTCTCACCAATGACAAGTACATGAATTTTTATTTTTATTTTCGAGAGGGGATATTGTAAAACAAAACAATAGCGAGTTTTTCCGTACTCACCAGAGATGTGGAACATCTAACCTCGCTAACAATCAAAATTAACGTGTTCTCATGTTGCAAATACACTTACAATACGAAACTGGGGCCCGAAATTTAACGTAGGATTATTTAAGATAATTCCGAGCGTGTGATAAATGTACGAAAATTGTAACTACATTTCTCGACGCAATCACACGTAGTTTCCGCACCCGCCGCTAGAAGTCGCTGCCGGAGGAGCAGTTACCTTGACTAACTAATATTTCAATTTGGAAATATAAATTTTAGACTATATAATGAAACGGCTCCAATAAAGCGAAAAAGGCTTTAAAAAAATACTAAACCCCGGCTTTAGACCTGATATTCGACAAAGAATTTTATCAAAATACTGCCGATATTGTTAGAATTCACTAAACAGTTATTACTTTAAGATTTCCCTTTGTGTTTGTGAACTTTGGTTCGCGCCATCCGCCACAGATGGCAGCACCGTGGTTACACATTTCCGTTCCACTAGACTTGCGTTCCATTCACGAAATTACTCCTGCCAAATGCCGCCTACAGAGAAAAAAAAGATTTTTACACATAAAAAAAGGGGAAAAAATATATTTAAAACATGTAGGCCTATTACAAAAACTTACACTTCTGTTGACACTTTCACAACTGACATATGGGCTTACAGATGTAGCGGCTTCTCATACAGTTGAAGTTGTAGGTTTTAAAACAGCTCATTTTGCTTCACCTAAAATAGCGCACTGCCTTCAATTATATTTTGCAATTTTTTTTTAACAACTCTTGGGGGGGGGGGTGGATATTATATCCCCCCTCCCAACTCAACCCCCCCCCCCCTATTTTTTCCCCCGTTTCCGCTACTGGCTCTCATTACTGAGCCAACAGGTTGCACTATTATTTGCCGTGCTTCTTTGTCCAAAAAAAAAAATACGACAGTAATGTTTGCGTGACAGGGATCGTTCATGTTGGGGGGGGGGGGAGGGGGAGGGGGGGAGTCCTCGATTTACGACGTGCCTGAGAATAAACCGAGCTGTTGTTTTATGTAGCTGAACGGGAGGCGTGGGACTAATTCTCCGTTACAATTTATGGGCCACGATTTTGGAAATATTAATAGAATTAAAAAGAAAAAAAAAGTCCTGTTTAATGTAGATGGTGTTTTGTTCGTAATAACTGTAGTTGAACAGGCTTGGTTGCGAAAATTGTTGACAATAATACCTAGGTACTTGGTTGATTCTCTTCGATATTTGCGCTAAAAAATAAATGCTAACTCGGAATAAATTCATTAAGCTATGCTTGCTTGGTTATTTAAAAAAAATCAACAAGCAGTGAACATTAAAAACATGAATTATAACATGTGTAAACACAGTACTTAATGCTGTATCTCGGGCTGGATTTCAGTCAGGGAATATTGAATTTTTTTTTTTTTTCAAATCAGGGGAATATTTCTTTGGTAGAAAAATTTAAATGGAATGGTTAGACAAAGGCGTATCCTGTATTGCTTACAGTTGTGCCATGAATTGAGTTCATTCCTTGTTGATTGCAGTAATGGTGTGTATGTCAAGTATTTCTGACCGGGGTAGTGTGTGTGTATGTGTGTGTGTGTATATATATATATATACTTTCATATATATATATATATATATATATATATATGAACGTGAGTTGTGTTCTGTGACGGTGCTTAGAAGTGTGACGTAACAAACATCAATTTGTTGCATGATTTTCGGGCTTTATGTTACTATATAATCCGTTTTGTCACTACATTGTAGAATCCGTAAGTATTTTTTAACTATGCCCTAAGAAGTAGGGCAAAACATTTTTTTTTCTGTCGGAATATTATATGGAGTAGTCAAGGAAAACTCAAGGAATGCGGGTTGTTTCTGGACACCCTTTCATGAATAGTATACCTACATGGAAATACGCTGTTTATTTTAACTGGTGAACACTTTATTTATTTATATTAATCTACCGTACATTATTTCCTATACGCCAAAATTTACTCGTGAGCTTAGTAACTCGTATGCATGCGTTAGCACGTGAACTGTTTGTTATTACTAATTGTTACAAGAATTATTTACGGCTTAGCCTTTTTTTTAAAAATTATTGATAAGAAAGGTTGGATTATTAGGCTTCGTTCAAGATAACCTTCATGCTGTTAGCCTGCATGTTCAAAATTCTTTCCCTAAAGCAAACATGTATTCAAGTGTTCATATTAGTACAAAACCTACCAATAATGAACAATCTTTTCATCTTGGCAAACTGTAATTTATTCGTTTAAAAAAAGTGTCATTTAAAAAGAGCCAATAACCAATGAACAAAGTTTTTATTTTTCACTCACTGTCTGGACTAATTACCATTATTTTGGTAGGTATAACTTTTTTTTTTCAGCACTTCTTTGTATTGGTTATGTGTCAGCGGATTAATTAACTTCGCGTTTCCAACTCGGCCGCTGCCAGCCGCAGTGAATGACGTAACCTGTTGTGCTGAAAATGACAACTGATAATTTGCAATTACTGTTTTCCAGGCCCTGCGGATTTGATACGACTTTGTGATACGCTCTCGTTTATTCTCGGTAAGGTTGTGAACCGCACATGTTTCCGATTATGTAGACTCACGTTGGGAACCAGTCAGTGTACTATAACTAGGATCCGGAAAAATTCGCGGATTCATTTCGTGTTATGCTGAAATTCAAATAATTATACCTTAGTGCTGCTTCTTCCATTGGTCCACTGTTAATCTGGAGGACTGAGGGCCAATTAGAAACCCTCACTCATAGAAGTGTCTAATCACAGGCCACCCAGTCGAGACGACTCACAAGTCAGCAGCCAATGAACAGGTGGCATTTGCCCGAGTGTGGAGAGTATATTGGAGTCTATCCTGGAGGTCATTGACCCCGCGAATTTTTCCGGTCTCTAACTATAACTAGGATCCGGAAAATTTCGCAGTTCCACTGACCTCTAGGGTTGAACTCCACGATGAGCTATGTACTCGGGCAAACTACACACCTGCTTATTGGTTTCCATATAGTGTCACCTGTTAATTGGGATGCTTGTTATTCGATGCTTCTTAGTTGAGGGTTTTCCATTGGTTCAAAAGTCCTCCAAATAAACGGTAGCCCAATCACTAAAGCAGCAAGAAGGTAAAACGAGTTTGGATTCTAGCCTATCGCGAAATATGTCAGAGAATTTTCCCGGTAAATTTCCAGCTAAATTGTGGCCCAATCACTGAAGCAAAAATAAATAAATAAACGTATTTGGATTCTGGTCCATTGCAATATGAATCGGCGAATTTTTTTTCAGGTCTATTAGTCATTCGTAGAGACCGGAAAAATTCGCGGATTCATTTCGTGATAGGCTGAAATTCAAACATGTGTATAATTCTGCTTGTTCTGCTATTGGCTCGCAGTTTAACTGGAGCTCTCTGGGCCAATGAGAGACTATCGACCAAAAGAAGCGTCGAATCACAAGCTACCCAGTGGAGACGACTGACAATTTAGTAACCGAATGAACACGCGTGTTTACTTGAGAAGTGCAGAGGATAATGTAGGCTATCCTAGAGGTCATTGAATCCGCGAATTTTTTTCAGGTCTCTTAGTCATTCGATGTTTCCGCCTCGTGTCTGAGAGCGACAGTTTGGTGACGTCACGCCGCGTCTGTGCGTTGCTTGTGTGTGAATGCGTGGAAGAAGTGAGCTACTGGCAAACCAAAATGTCGCGTCGTGTCTTGCGTTTTTCGCTGTGTGTGTGTGTATATGAGGAGACTTTATGTAAGCTTTTGGACATACGCCATTGCTGAGCACATGTATGTCTGTAAAAGAAAATTATAAAAAAAAAAAAACGAAAAGACAAAAACAAAAATTAAGCCAAAAATTGCTGTTGTCAACAGGATATAACACCACATAATATTCCATAACAGGAATATGGTCAAAAAACAAAGAAAAACAAAGAAAAATGGACTAAGAGTGTTTTTCTTTGTTTGTTGACAATATTCATGTTATGGAATATTATGTGTTGTTTATATCCTGTTGAAAACAGCAATTTTTTTGCTTAATTTGTGTTTGTGTCTTTTGGTTTTTTTTTTGTAGTTTTCTTCTACAGACATACGTGTGCTCAGCAATGGCGTATGTCCAAAAGCTTACATCAAGTCATGCACTCCCATTGCACAAATCTTTCAAAGATTATATATGAGGAGAGCTCGGGCGGGCAGAGACGCGAGAGACGCTCTTCTGTACGCGCGCCTGCTCTGTGCGGACGTCTCGCCGCCGTCACAGGGGTGTGTGTGTGCGCGCCAGCGGGAACACGGAGGCGCCGTGTAGCGCCAGGCGCCGCCCGCTCCCACGTGGCTGCCGCTCTGCCCCCCCCCTCCCCCCGCCAGGGACCAAGGCAGGGCCACGCGGAATGTGTGGAGGCATCCTCTTGCTCGCGGGGAATTACTACAGACGAACATTTTATTGAAGTGAAACTTCTTGTTTCAATTTTACTCATACATACTTAGTTCTTAAAATGGAAGAATATTTTTTTTTACAGCATTTCATTATCTAACATACAAGGCGTTAAAGTGATACTTAATACGATTTCAACCAAAAAGAGTGTCGTTTCGATTGCGATGGAAGTCATAATCGACTTGGAACAAAAAAACAAACAAAAATGGTGCACTACCAAGTGGGGAAAATAATAAAATAAGTTAACTGGATGTTAGAGAATATTTTTATATATAAGGCCCCCCCCCCCCCCCGACCAACTGAACACTCATAGCATGTGTAGAGATTCTGTAAAAAAAAATTACCGGATTTAAAAATTGCTCTTGATAGTCGAGTGGTGTGTTTACGGAAAAGGCATGTAAGAATACGTTGAGGGCGGTAGAGTAGTTATATCTACGTATCCCGTTTAATATTTAGGACAGTGGAACATGTGGTGCAGATTTTTGAATGCCTTCGAGGTCTTCGCATTGCACCAGGTGTCACGAGTCAGTAGCACAATGAGCAGATGTAATTTCCCCGCGTGCAAAGAGGATCATGCAGTATGTCCTAAAGGTCATTGAAATCGCGAATTTTTCCGGTCTGTACGTATAACGTAACGGCCCCCGCGCGCGACGAGGAGACAGCGCGCCAGTGCGGACAAGTGACGCCCCTGACCGGGCGGTCGCTAGTTCCTCCACAAGGCACTCGGCGGCCGTGAGCGCTTAGTGCGGCGCGCCTGTCCCCGCGCCAGGCACCGGACTGCCGCGCCATTTTTTTTATTATTATTAGGGACATGCATATTTCGCGAAAAGATTCCGAGACTAGCTGAAAGTTCAATCACTGTAGCAGCATCGTCTCTGTTTCGTGATTGGGTGAGTTCATTTCAGCTAGCTACATGTCGATTGTTAAATCACCTATCACAGTAACTCAGTGCGGATCCAAACTCGTCCTCTAGTGGCTCGGCCAAACGAGGCAACGACTTCTCTCGCCGACGGCCGCCAATCACAAGGAAGAACCCGCTGGTGCGGGTATAACTTGTTGCAGTCTAATAGGCGTTCAGAATTTTTTTTTTTTTTTCGCGAAAAATGCCTGCCCCTAGTAATTGTACAGGAAACTTTTGTCTGCGTTGTTAGTCTGCGAATGCTGCATGTGTACACTTTCCCCCTTATCTCTGGCCACACGTCCGCTGGGCCCGGCTGCCTTGGACATGACCGGGGGGGGGGGGGGGGGTGAGGGATGCCGTCACGCACCGCGAAGACGTGTAGCAGTAATGAAGTCCAGACCGCAAGCCCCGTCGACCATCCTCGGGGTTGGCTTCTTCCCTGCCTCACTTTCAGTTTCTGACCTTCCGTGTGCTCCGCCCTAACATGGCAGAGTTTCGTGTCGTGATGTGGGGATAGAACCAATTTGCACGTCGTTTGTTCCGCCCCCCCCCCCCTCACCCCCGTCAAATGATAGATTTTTGATAGATTTATTTTGGAGTTATACTTCTTTAGGCGCGTCATGAATAGAGACCGGAAAAATTCGCGGATTCATTTATTGATAGGCTGTAATTCAAACATGTGTACAATTCTGCTGGTTCTGCTATTGGCTCGCAGTTTAACTGGAGCTCTCTGGGCCAATGAGAGACTATCGACCAAAGAAGCGTCGAATCACAAGCTACCCAGTGGAGACGACTCACAATTTAGTACCCAATGAACACACGTGTTTACTTGAGAAGTGCAGAGGATAATGGAGGCTATCCTAGAATTCATTGAATCCGTGAATTTTTCCGGTCCCTATTTATTGTGAATATTAGTAGTATGAATGGTGTTTATAAAATTTTTCAAGTGTGTTTATATAAGTGAGGTAATGTTCCCGTATTATAAACGATGCCAGGTGGCTTGCAAGCTTCCATTATCGCTTGATTTTGAATTATAAAACGTTAAATTAAAATATTTAATAAATAATTAAAATTAAAATGTATCTCGATTATTTTACTAAATTAAATAATTATACATATGTTTATATTAATGTTGAATAATGAGTTTTTATTTACTTAATTTAAATTAAGTTTCTTCTTTACCAATAGTTTTTATTATTTTATTTCCATTAATTATTTACGCAAAGGAAGTATAACTTCTTACGCACTTTTTTGTTTTAGGATTTCGGGGAAATATATCAGCCAATTCTCCTCCTCCTTTCTCCCTGCGAACCCATAGGGGGCATGTGCTATTGAAGATGAAGCCATACAAAACAACCTTAAATTGCTCTTTACTTTATGGAGGCCGTAGTCAACTCAATTATTCCTTTAGGGGAAAAAAATGGGTATGCCGACAGTGGGCGTGCACCTGAAGTAAACTCAACCAATTACAAAACACAGACGCTTCTGTTAAATGAAAATTAGTCGGCAAAGTGAAGACTACGTACTAACAAATTAAATGCATTTCTGAGACTATTTGATGTAATAAATTTTACGGTAGTTGTTAATTAACATTCGGCCTTTGCATGTATAGAGCGCTCTCGTAATGAACTACCTTGATGAACCTTTTACCAGGTGCGAAGGTAAACAAATGAAAGGTAATTTACTAATTGCGACCAGAGTTCTTGCCACCCAGCGCGCGTGCCGTTCATTTATTTTTGATGAGGAACAAATTAAAAAGAAAGGTTTGTTTGAAGGCGACGCTACCTCATGATGAGATTAAAAAAAAAGACAGGTAACCGCAGCCATGTGCAGATGTGGGCTGAATGTCAAATATGGGTATCAACAAAGGACGTATATACACCAAACAGAGTTATGTACAAGATGTGTTCTCTGTCCTACTACCGATAGCTGCTAGAAATATTGAGCTTTCTTACGTGGATTATTTATTAATTACATAACGTTTTTGTAACCAGATGATATAGGAATTGAATCGTTCAATCGTTAATTTATGTAAAAAGGATATTTCCATGCTGAAATGGTTCAATTGACACAGATAGCGAGTAATATATGAATGTATTTCCGGGCACAGGCTTCATGCTAAGGTGCCGACCGCCATCTTGGATTGTGTCTTCACGGCGGCCATTTTGGTGTCAAATTTCCTCAAAATTCTTGAAAAATGACTGCAAATTCCTAGACATTTCTCTATTTTGAGAGAAAAATTCCCGTTTTGAGGGAAAATTTCCCGTTCTAATTCAAGAAAGATTCGAAAATTCGAAATTCGAAGTTCTGTTGGTTCTGTTTGCGCGTGTCTCCGCCCGTGATATTTTTTGCTTTTGACCAGACGCAGTCACGTAGCAAACCAATCTTCAATGCACTACTTTCTGAACTTTAAATAAAAAAACAAAACTAAAAAGTTCAAATTCAGGGAAACTAATTAAACAATTTTGAAACTCTGCACTCCCTTGATTTAATTTTTTTCACAGTTTATTCCAGTGACTAAGTTAACTTATTTATCAGTTATTTCTATGAACCGTAAAAATTCTCGGATTCATTTCGCGATAGTTTGGAACTAAAAAAAAATTAACACATTTATTCTGCTTCTGCGATTGGAACACAGTTTACCTGGTGGACCGTGAGCCAATGATAAATCATGATGTCACGAGAACCCACGAAAATCCAGTTCAGACATCTCATGAACAAGTGGCATTTGCCACAGTGTACAGAGGACTGTGGAGTCTATCCTGAAGGTCGTTGAACCCGCGAATTTTTCCATACAATTGAATCCCATTTTTTTTACCAGCCAATAACAGATCGTTAGCTGAACTTCTTGTTACAATCACGTCTCTTGTCTTATATCAATATTTGTACCTGTGCCTAGAGATGGTAATTTGTAGGGACCAGAAAAATTCGCGGATTAAATGACCTCTAGGATAGCCTCCATTATCCTCTGCACATCTCAAGTAAACACGCGTGTTCATTGGTTACTAAATTGTGAGTCCTTTCCACTGGGTAGCTTGTGATTCGACGCTTCTTTGGTCGATAGTCTCTCATTGGCCGAGAGAGCTCCAGTTAAATTGTGAGCCAATAGCAGAACCAGCAGAATTGTACACATGTTTGAATTTCAGCCTATCACGAAATGAATCCGCGAATTTTTCTGGTCTCTGGTAATTTGTTGAGAAAATCTTTTAGCATCAGGATAATTTGCATGGTTCTGTAGGTTATTCCTGCGCTTGCAGTTAGCCTCGGATGGATGACAGTAGTTTTCTTTCGTTCGCATGCGGTCAGTCTATTGCGGAAAAAACATTTTGGAAGGTCGATGGACACCTGTTACAAAAAAAGAAAAACCGCTGCACAGATGGACAAACGGGTGTTGAATAAGATGTAACATCGATGGTGTTTCTTGATTGTTTGAGCTGTTTTTAGGTATTTTATTTCTAATGTCAGCACTCGTATGCCTTTTAGTAGGGGCAGGCATTATTCGCAAATAAATCTGAACGCCTTTTAGACTGCAACTAGGTACACCCTCATTATGATTGGCGGCCGTCGGCGAGAGAAGTCGTTGCCTCATTTGGCCTAGCCTCTCAGGACGCTTTTGGTTCCGCGCTGAATAGCTGTGATTGGTGGTTTAACAATCGACATGTGCCGATAAGAAACCCACCCAATCATGACACACAAACGATGATACATTGTTTTAACTTTCAGCTAGTGTAAGAATCTTTTCGCAAAATACGCATGCCCCTACATTTCAGTGTCGAAGCTAACGCGTCCTGGAATCCAGCGGCTTTTCTAGCCAGACGGCCGCCGCCGTGAGGCATTGCAGTCCGGGTGGTTGTTCAGGACCGAGGCGTGCAGTTAGTGTCCGAGTCTAATAGGCGTTCAGATTTTTTCGCGAAAAATGACTGCCCCTAGTGATAAGTATACGCAAATTGTGCTTTCAGCTACATTTATGTACGTGAATCACACGCTGTTTCCGTAACCCACTGCTAAAATACACTGCCGGAGAATCATTCCATTTGCATACCTAAACGGCTCCGATAAAACCAAAAAGAGACTTGAGATAACACTAAACCCCGGCTTTGGATCTGGTTTTCGACAAGGAATTTTATTGAAATACTGCTCATCTTGTTGAAATTCACTAAAAAGTTAATACTCTAAAGATTTTTCCTTTGGCTTTGTGAACTTTGGTTCGCGCCATCTGCCACAGATGGTAGCACTGTACTTACACATTACCGTATACCGAGAGCTAAGATGTTTTACAGCGAAAGTATAAAGGCTGTAAACTTTAATTTGGCTATATAACTGTAAAAAAAAATTTGGGGGTATCGCATTACTAGAGACCTGCAAAATTCGCGGATTCAATGACCTCCAGGATAGACTCTACTACACTCTACACACTCGGGCAAATGCCACCTGTTCATTGGCTGCTGACTTGTGAGTCGTCTCGACCGAGTGTCTGTGATTCGACACTTCTATGAGTGAGGGTCTCTAATTGGCCCTCATTACTCCAGATTAACAGTGAGCCAATTGCAGAAGCAGCGCTAAGGTATAATTATTTGAATTGTAGCATATCACGAAATGAATCCGCGAATTTTGCAGGTCTCTACGCATTACTTGTAAAGGCTTTCTTTGAATTATACTTACAATAGGCTTGTAATCTTCGTCTTGTCAGGGTAAACGCAAGCATTAAAAAAATATATCCGTAAACTTAACCGGGCCCCGGGGATCCATCCCCCCCCCCCTTTTCTTACCATTCCCCTTTTGTTTTCTTGACGACCCTGGTGACTTCATTAACCGTGACACACGTGTATTGGCAAATAAAGCCGTTTTGGTGTTGTAGTTACAACCTTTCGCTCTGCAAATCGAGCCATTCGATATTAAACGTAGCTTCTCTGGCATAGGCGTGCGCACGGTAGGTGCCACAGGTGCCTTAGCACCACCATTAGGGTTAACGTTATTTTGTTTTTTTCAAGCAGAAATAATACATACTTACAAAAATCCGTATTATTTCCAAAAAAAATATGTTTTCCAATCGTGTCAAGTTACAGATATGTGCTTGTAACACTATCAGTATATCAATTATCAATCGAACCAACTATACACACGAAAACAAGCCAGTTGCAATTACTTGTGTTGTACACGCGGGCCGCGGCTACCATTGAATATATATTCAATGCGGCTACGAAACTTCTGAAATGTAAATACTTCTCATACTTCTCCTCGAATTACATAGAATGCGCGCTCGGTGTCCACTGTTCACTCCACTCGGCAGGCGCACGGAATAATAGCCGCCGTCCGCCAGGGTTTATTTAAAAAGAGAGAGTTTAGTTAGTTAAAAGGATAGGCTTACTCGATGACTAATAAGCAGTCGCCGACAAAACATTTTTGTTGTATTCCAAAAGTTAAAACTTTTGCCCACTCTTATTTGTGTATTTTTATTATTTTAATATTTTACATATTTTAGGTATGTTACAAAAACTCCCTTCATTTGTTGATTTTAAAACTTAACATTTGAGAATGTTTTTCTAGCATTTATTTGGCGTCTTCAGAAAACACATTAGTACGGTTTTTCAAAGCCACCAGCATGAATTCCGAGCAAACAATTTGTGCAATTTACTTTATGGCTCAACAAAGCTTAAAACTGTAAATAGTTTAGTAGTTTTCCTGACGATTATAACGTTCAAAGCCATAATTTGTCATAAAAAATATTAAAATTTTTACATCTGTGTATTTAATGTTTTTGTTCGGAAACACCTGAAATAGCACCATTTTGCGCTTTCAAATCCAAATTTTTCCGGGGGAGGACCCCCGGACTCCCCGCTTTAGGCTCGGGGTCCATGAATGACAGGGCTGTTGTGTAATCTGGCACCACCAATACTGAAGTCCTGCGCACGCCTATGTTCTCTGGTAGCAAATTATAGCGGCAGTCGCGAAACTACGTGTGAGTCGCGTTTAGAAATTTAGTGATTGATTTTAAATACTGGTCTATATATAATTAACAAGTTTAATTATTTTCAAAAATTAGCGATGGAAATTGTGTTTTTAACCTTTTCCAAGTGTATTAATACAAGTGAGGCTGAGTTATCTTACGAATATTTTATTCGCATTATAGAGTTTAACATTATTATATTTAATAAATACTTAAAGTTATTCAATTAAAATAAACTGTGTACTGCGCAGTTTTGCGCGCACGATCTATCTCCGTCGTTACTCTGTGGTTCGGTCCCGCCGCTGCGCCGCTAGCCGGCGCGAGGTCTCCACACCCGCCCGACGACATTTCAGCCTCGCGGCCATTAAGTAATTGCTCTTTACGACCTCCGCCGTCCCTTTTCTGGTCGTGCCATCACCCGCCGCTCGTTTCGTCCACGAAACAAGGGGAAAGGAAAAAAAAAGAAAAGAATGTAAGAATCCGTGGAATGACGAAGACTTGATAGGACCATCCTCGTCGCCGCGGTGAAGGAATTGCACGCGTCTCGAAGGGGCAGGAACTGAAGTGGGGGGTCAGCAAGGGAAAATCTCTGGAGACGGGAAAAATTACGGCGATGTCAGTGACCTACTCCACGAACCTTTGTGAACGCGGGCAAAATTACTTCCGCTATAATTCTGACTCGTGACACCCTTTGAACTGGGATGCTCGTGATATTCGATACTTATTTTGTTGGAGTTGTTGCTGTGACGCAGTCACTGTAGCAACAAAATGGCAAACGTGGTTTGGATTTCTAACCTATCGCAAAATGAATCCGCGATTTTTTTTTAATTTGTTTTTCTTACAACTCTAATGAAGAATTTAAAAATCTGTAGCCAGGCAAGTTGAAAAGGATGATTCTCGGGCGAAAAAATTTTACCTGCACAACTCATTACAATTAATGTAATCGCAGAGTGTGATTAAAGACTTTCTGGTTCCGAAATATCTTTGCGCACAAAAGGCATCTAGAAATTTTTAGGCATAGGATTCACTTTTGGGATCTATGCTCGTGACTGATGTTCGAGAACTTCGTTAAACACATTTCTCATTCCAGTATTTATATTTTTTAAGTTTAATTCTAATGTTTCACATAACTTAAAAACTTGCACACTGGTCGTCATAGTAAGCACGGCACAGTACGAATCGCACGAATCTCACGAAACGTGTTTACTCAAGGCAATGCACACAGCAGCGGAATTCCTGAAAGGCGGGCTCATTCTCTGGTGTCGTTCAGTTTGCTGTGTACTGTCCGCCGATATGGATGGCTAGGAAGATGTAGTCGTTAGTTGCTTGTTGGCACATTAGGAAGAACAGGGACGGAAACGAAGAAAACGGTAGTTTAGAGTAGAATATAAATATTGAGAGTAACATGCCTTTTTTCTCAGACCTTGTTGGTGATTAGTACAATTCTTTCTGCCCAGTATTTTCACATGACTCACATAAAGTTTAGAGTACTTACAGACATTCTCTAATCACATTTATCTACACTGTATTTTTTTTGTAAATGTAACGGAAATTATCATGTAAAAATACAGATCTATTTTTTAAAAAATACTAGGTTAGTTTACCTTCCATTTAATGTATGGTTTGTTGTCAATATTCTAAATCACACTGTTGTAATTAGAGACCTGCAAAAATCGCGGGTTCATTACGCGCTATGCTAAAATTCAAATAATTATACCTTAGCGCTGCTTCTGCCATTGGTCCACTGTTAATCTGGAGGACTGAGGGCCAATTGAAGACCCTCACTCATAGAAGTGTCGAATCACAGGTCACCCAGTCGAGACGACTCACAAGTCAGCAGCCAATGAACAGTTGGCATTTGCCCGAGTGTGTAAAGGATATTGGAGTCTATCCTAAAGGTCATTGGACCCGCGAATTTTTCCGGTCTCTAGTTGTAATATACCATTGAAACGGGGACATTCTTATATGGTCATCCTGTGTTACGTTTGTCGGGGCGTGGCACGCTGTATAGAATGTTCGCTCCCGCCCTTGCAACCCGTATTCTGACTTCTCCCTTTCCTTTACCAAGTCACACACTCTCCTTCATCCCCGCCGCCCCCCCCCCCCTGTTCCCTTTACTAGTCCTTCACGTGCCCTCATCCAACTCGACAACTTGTTGCTTCCGCGCGGTTGTTTTCTGGAGCGCGCTCTGTGCCTGCTCGCTCGCAGACAGGCTCATTTCCTGCCCGCGCAGCCGAGGACTGCTTCAGGCACCGTCCGTGCCCCAAGCAGCCTCTGCACACTGAGGCAAATGCCACTTGTTCAATGGATCATGATTTATGAGTAGGAACTGGAAAAATTCGCGGATTAAATCCCGTCTAGGATAGCCTCCATTATCCTCTGCACTTCTCAAGTAAACACGCGTGTTCATTGGTGATTCGACGCTTCTTTGGTCGATAGTCTCTCATTGGCCCAGATGGCTCCAGTTAAACCGCGAGCCAATAGCAGAACCAGCAGAATTGTACACATGTTTGAATTTCAGTCTATCACGAAATGAATCCGCGAATTTTTCCGGTCTCCATTTATAAGTAGGGGTAGGCATTTTTCGTGAATAAATCTGAACGCCTGTTAGACTGCAACAAGGTATACCCGCACCAAGGGTTTCTTCCTTGTGATTGGCGGCCGTCGGCGAGAGAAGTCGTTGCCTCATTTGGCCGAGCCACTCAGGACGCGTTTGCTTCCGCGCTGAATAGCTGTGATTGGTGGTTTAACAATCGACATGTACCTAAAAGAAACCCACCCAATCATGACATACAAACGATGCTACATTGTTTTAACTTTCAGCTAGACTCGGCATCTTTTCGCGAAATATGCATGCCCCTATTTCCTAAGATGTTTGAACTGGGTTGTGCTTGGATCTGTTACTTGTTTGACTGGTGATTTCTCAATGGCTCACGGTCCTCCAGGTAAAATGTGTTTTAATAGCAGCAGCTAGGGACCGGAAAAATTCGCGGGTTCAATGACCTCTAGGATAGCCTCCATTAGTAGTATACGAATGTATGTTCTGGAACATGGCTTCTGGCTGTGGAGCCCGTGGAGCCGACCGCCATCTTGGATTGTGACGTCACGGCGGCCATCTTGGAGGAGTGTAACGGGACATAGCGTAACGGGACAAGTTTGACCTTGACCTTTGACCCTCAAAATTCCCAAAATTGGGCAAAAATTGCCCAAAATTCCTCAAAATTCGTCAAAATATACATTTCTGTGAAAAAAAATTCCGCCAAAAAATCTCAAAAAATTCCTCAATTCAAAAATCAGGATTTCGAAAATCCTCAAAAGTCGTTTTGCCCTAGAAAAAACCCAAATTCCTAAAAGCGGCTTAAAACTCCTAAGAGATAGCAGCTCTAAGCCGCCGAGGTCATGACCTTGAAAACTAGGATGCCATGGCAGCCATATTGGACGATGACGTCACCGTTGCAATTTTCGTTACGGCCGCCATCTTTAACTTTTTTCATTTATTATCCGATTTCAATGAAAAAATTTTTAAAATTTATTAAAAAATCCATTTAATAAAATTTTAATAAAAAATATTTAAAAAATATACTTTTACGACACGGAGTTCGGAGTCCTCGGTTCGAACCCGGTGAGGCCAAAAAAAATTAAAAATGGCGACCGATCCTCCTCCCGTGGTGACTTTTGGCAGACTGACTCCCACCACTTTTCTTAAAGCATATATATCGTCACCTAGTATGACGTCATGTCCGCCATCTTGTCTTCGATGCTGGAAGCCATCATCATCATTGTATCGTCGACGAGAGTGCGCTGACACCATGTTAGTTTAGTTCGTATCCGTTGTACTAGAACTCTATCTTTGTTCAACAATGAACAGTTCACAAGCTAGCAGAATATATTTATGTATTTTTTTATTTTATTTTTTTTTAAATTTTTTATTAATTTATTTTTATTTTTAGTATTATTTTTTTTCCTGAAATTTTATGATATCAAAGAAAACTTGCGGTGGTTTTCTCCGTGTGCTCCTGATTATTCTTGTCAATATTATGGAGGATTTCTCCGTGTGCTCCCGTTTATTCTTGACAATATTATGGTAGTTTTCTCCGTGTGCTCCTGATTATTCTTGACAATATTTTGATGGTTTTCTCTGGGTGCTTCTGATTATTCCTGACTAGACATCTGATGGTTTTCTCCGAGTGCTTCTGGTTACTGATGAGGTATTGATCTCTGCATGAAGAATTTTTTACTTAATGAGTCATGTCATTTTTTATTCAAGGTCGCATTTAATTATTGAAATCTGCCAATAAATCAGCACTTGTAATAATTTTTATCAGGTGGAAATTAAAAAAAAAAAATATCATTACTCAGTCAAATAATCTCTGAGAAATCTAAGAAGCACTAACAGGATGGACGAACTTCCTTCTCCTTGGAGTCTAGCGAAGCCATCCTTCTTTTGCGATCGTTAGTGAGCATCCCGCATCCCGCATAAAAGAACTAAATATTATTTACCTGCAAGTAACATGTGGCGACATCTGTTGTTGAAAAGCAGAACTACTTGCAACAAGTACCTTTGAATGAGATAAATTAATTCTCGCTGATGAAATAATTAAAAAATTCTATTTAAGTAATATATCTAATTTAAAACTCTTAGTTTGCATCTGGCATTAGTCTCAATAACTAATATGAATCCTGAAACGGGATTTGTTGCTGTATCAAAACGTCATCACTGTAGATACTGTAGCAAGGTGTTTACCTTGAGAAAGAATGCTAAACGACATGAGAGAAGCGAGTGTAATTTGGGTCCTTGTCAAAAACCATTTCATTGCAGTCAGTGTCAGAAATCCTTTGGTAGAAGATATTACTTGGATAGACATTACAAGACCTGTACAATTAAGATGAATGAAGATAACGAAGACTGGGCTACAACATCGCGGAAGAGGAACGAAGGCGAAAAAGCTAATGCTAAAATTACTGATCTAGATCAAGATAATAATTTAAAATTTAAAACAAACGAAGGAAGTTGTAACCACATTAGAAATGAAAATATATTTACTCCAATATCTAGTCGTCTCCATGAAAATGTGAAAGATGGAGAACCACCTGAAGCTTACAAGGTCGAAGACTTTGATGAATCATCTGAGGCTGGCATGATTGAAGATTGTGGTGACACATCTGAGGCTGATATGATTGAGTACTGTACTGAAACACCTAAAGCAGGCGAGATCGAAGACTGTGATGGCAGTCTGAGACCAAAACGATGGAAACGACGTAATAAAATAAATTATCCTGATCAAGTTTGTGGTGCTGACATGATTGAAGACTGTGGTGACACATCAGAAGCTGGCATGATTTAAGATTGTGGTGACACATCTGAGGCTGACATGATTGAGTACTGTACTGAAGCACCAAAAGCATGCAAGAGCGAAGACTGTGATGGCAGTCTGAGACCAAAACGATGGAAACGACGTAATAAAATAAATTATCCTGATCAAGTTTGTGGTGCTGACATGATTGAAGATTGTGGTGACACATCTGAGGCTGACATGATTGAGTACTGTACTGAAGCACCAAAAGCATGCAAGAGCGAAGACTGTGATGGTGGTTTGAGACCAAAACGATGGAAACGACGTAATAAAATAAATTATCCTGATCAAGCTTGTGATAATCACTGGCAAGATGACGAAAGTGACCTTGTGGTTGGTGTTAAAACGATAAACACCAGAGATAATATTTATTATAAACATGCAAGGATGATGAAGGCAGCAGAAGAGATTGATTATACCTCATGGGAAGATCCTAACATATTGGTTAACAGGCTACGACTACTACATGGATCGCTTTGTGCAGGAAACTATTCGAACATTAAAGAAATATCCTTCATACTCAAAGAACTGAGGGAAGCTGGCTACATACAATAATGGATTAAATTAGATGTATGTGTATAAACTTGAAGATAAATTAATATATTTTCTTTCCAGATGGAAGCTATCATTTATCGAAATCTGATTTCTAAATAAAACTTATAACTTAAAGGTGTAAAAAACGTTACCACTGCCAGTCAAAATGTATACTGATAAAGACATGTTAGTAATCATGCCAAGTTCGATAAAAGTAATAGGAATCAGTTGGAACCAATTGAAGATGGAGCTCTTGGAGCAATTGGAGCCTTTTGAAGCATTTGGAGTCTTTTGGAGCTGTTGGAGCCATTTAGAGCTGTGTTAAGCATTTGGAGGCTGTTGGAGCCATTTGGAGCATTTGGAGCTGCTGGAAACATTTGGAGCTGTCAAGCATTTGGAGGCTGTTGGAGCTGTTGGAGCCATTTGGAGGCCGTTTGGAGCATTTGGAGCATTTGGAGCCTTTTGAAGCATTTGGAGCTGTCAAGCATTTGGAGCATTTGGAGCTGCTGGAAACATTTGGAGCTGTCAAGCATTTGGAGGCTGTTGGAGCTTTTGGAGCCTTTTTTTGGTGCTGTTGGAGCATTTGGAGCTGCTGGAGACATTTGGAGCTGTCAAGCATTTGGAGGCCGTTTGGAGCATTTGGAGCCATTTGGAGCTGTGTTATGCATTTGGAGCTGTCAAGCATTTGGAGCCATTTGGAGCTGTGTTAAGCATTTGGAGGCTGTTGGAGCATTTGGAGCCTTTTTTTGGAGCTGTTGGAGCATTTGGAGCTGCTGGAGACATTTGGAGCTGTCAAGCATTTGGAGGCCGTTTGGAGCATTTGGAGCCATTTAGAGCTGTGTTAAGCATTTGGAGGCTGTCAAGCATTTAGAGGCCGTTTGGAGCATTTGGAGCCATTTGGAGCTGTGTTAAGCATTTGGAGGCTATTGGAGCATTTGGAGCCTTTTTTTGGAGCTGTTGGAGCATTTGGAGCCTTTTGAAGCATTTGGAGCTGTCAAGCATTTGGAGCTGCTGGAGATATTTGGAGCATTTGGAGCCGTTTGGAGCCATTTGGAGCTGTGTTAAGCATTTGGAGGCTGTTGGAGCTTTGGGAGCCATTTGGAGCTAAGAAGTAGTCGTTGCACGTCTATGCAGGGCTAAATGTTTATAAGATTGATGTTGGCTTTCGCAAGTGATTCTGTAGTAGGATAGAAATTGTGTAATAAATATTATGTTTGTAAAAGACTTTGAGGTGTTTTATTTCTCGAACCTTACACTTTTCTGGTACTTTTTTAAAATTAAAGTTGTTTTGTATCGGCCAGGGATCGAACCAAGAACCTTAGTCGATCTAATCAATCAGTATATAGATTACAAATTTATTTAATGAATTTTGAACTTTTTCCCGAATCTCTAGCATTACAATTACGAATTTCCAATATGGTGGTCTTGGTGTCTGATAGGATGATGGTAGTAGAGGATTTAAAGTCTCTTTAAGAATTTTGAACATGGTTTATTGAAATTATTATTTTTTATATAAAATTAAATGTTTTGCATCATTCAGGGATCGAACCAAGGACTGGAGCGGATCGAATCAACATGTAAGTTAATGAGTGATTTATTTAATGAATTTTGGAATTTTTCCCGAATTTCTAGCTAAATAATTACGGATTTTCAAGATGGCGGCCATATTTCAAGATGGCGGGTGTCACAGTAATAATAAATGATTACTGCACTCTAGCGGATACGAACTAAACTAACATGGTGTCAGCGCACTCTCGTCGACGATACAATGATGATGATGGCTTCCAGCATCGAAGACAAGATGGCGGACATGACGTCATACTAGGTGACGATATATATGCTTTAAGAAAAGTGGTGGGAGTCAGTCTGCCAAAAGTCACCACGGGAGGAGGATCGGTCGCCATTTTTAATTTTTTTTGGCCTCACCGGGTTCGAACCGAGGACTCCGAACTCCGTGTCGTAAAAGTATATTTTTTAAATATTTTTTATTAAAATTTTATTAAATGGATTTTTTAATAAATTTTAAAATTTTTTTCATTGAAATCGGATAATAAATGAAAAAAGTTAAAGATGGCGGCCGTAACGAAAATTGCAACGGTGACGTCATCGTCCAATATGGCTGCCATGGCATCCTAGTTTTCAAGGTCATGACCTCGGCGGCTTAGAGCTGCTATCTCTTAGGAGTTTTAAGCCGCTTTTAGGAATTTGGGTTTTTTCTAGGGCAAAACGACTTTTGAGGATTTTCGAAATCCTGATTTTTGAATTGAGGAATTTTTTGAGATTTTTTGGCGGAATTTTTTTTCACAGAAATGTATATTTTGACGAATTTTGAGGAATTTTGGGCAATTTTTGCCCAATTTTGGGAATTTTGAGGGTCAAAGGTCAAGGTCAAACTTGTCCCGTTACGCTATGTCCCGTTACACTCCTCCAAGATGGCCGCCGTGACGTCACAATCCAAGATGGCGGTCGGCTCCACGGGCTCCACAGCCAGAAGCCATGTTCCAGAACATACATTCGTATACTACTTCCATTATCCTCTGCACTTCTCAAGTAAACACGCGTGTTCATTGGTTACTAAATTGTGAGTCGTCTCCACTGGGTAGCTTGTGATTCGACGCTTCTTTGGTCGATAGTCTCTAATTGGCCCAGATGGCTCCAGTTAAACCGCGAGCCAATAGCAGAACCAGCAGAATTATACACATGTTTGAATTTAAGCCTATCGCGAAATGAATCCGCGAATTTTTCCGGTTATAGCAGTAGTAGCATAAATGTACAGTGGTTGGAATATAACCTATCGTGAAATAAACACCTGAATTTTTTCCGGTCTCTAGCGATGGTGCTTCAATTGGTTGGACCACAGCTTACCTGAATGACTGTGAACCAGTGAAAAAAAAAAAAACTATAAAAATAAGTATTGAATCACAAGCGTACCAGTTAACAGGTGTCGCGAATTAGTAGCCAATGCACATGTCGTATTCGCACGATTAGGTACAGGATCGCGGAGTCTATCCTACAGGTTCTTAAATTCATATTTTTTCTAGTTTCGCAAAATAAACAGGCGATCGCCCCATTCCCAACCTTCGTGCCGTATGCCTATTAAAATCTCAATCATGTTCAGCAAAACTCTGGTAATGATTACAGATGAGTATTAGGTGAATTGAAACACGTCACTCGCCATGATTACTAATCCGCTCACGTATTAATTAAAAAGTTAAATAGTTCTTCATAAGAACGATTATATTTTTGACGTGTAAACATCTTAGCTCTCGGTATACGGCATTTGGTACGAATAATTTTGTGAAAATGAAACGGAAGTTTACGAAATGAAATTTGACATAAAGATGGCGGACCCACGTGTAGCAACATAAGCCCGTACATAGTCACTTTCGTAAACATTAGGGGACATACCAAACGTATTGGTGTGTCAAGTTAAATTTTATGATAGTGAAACTACACTGGAATATATTTGGTGAACTGAAATAGTCATGGTAAAAATAAATATAAAGTTTTTGAAAACGTAAGACAACTGGCATCACAGTGACGATAACACATAGTCCCCTTAGTTCCCAGTAGGCTCGGCAGCTTAGCGGTAGACCGCGCGCTTGTTTACCTCAAAGGATATGGTTCAGATCTCATAACTGGTAAATTTCTTTTGTACTTTTTAAATAACATTATAATAGAATAGTATAAAATAATGTAGAATCAGCTCAATAAGGTTAGAATTTATTTGTAGAAATTATTTACATACTGATTTTTAGTCGTTAATAAAAAAACAAATATAAAAAACATATACTTAGTGCTACAATATGTGTTTATATTTTAGTAATGCCATATAAATATAACTTCTAACATGCGCCGAAATTATTTTTATAATATTAAGTGTTTTGTGAATTTTTAACAAGATGGGCAGTATTTTGAAAAAAAATTCCTTGTCGACAGTCAGATTAAAAGCCGACGTTTAATCGAAGCCGTTTCTAATAGTTTAACATTTCCGGTTGTTTCGAGCATGAATTCAACAGTAATAATCATATAATGTAAACAAAAAAAAAATTCAAAACCGTGTTGAGTTTACAGCGAAAAAAAAAAAAAAAACTTTTTTCTTGCACTTGGTATTTGCTTTGTTCACAAAGCAACACAAAACCCTGAAGTTGTAATATGTAGAGACCGGAAAAATTCGCGGGTTCAATGACATCCAGGATAGACTCCAATATCCTCTACACACTCTGGCAAATGCCAACTGTTCATTGGCTGCTGACTTGTGAGTCGTCTCGACTGGGTGGCCTGTGATTCGACACTTCTATGAGTGAGGGTCTCTAATTGGCCCTCAGTCCTCCAGATTAACAGTGAACCAATGACAGAAGCAGCACTAAGGTATAATTATTTGTATTTTAGCATAACACGAAATGAACCCGCGAATTTTTCAGGTCTCTAGTAATATGGCGTTTATTTATTTTTTTTTTTTTACAAAGATCCAGTTGTCTAAGATTACGACAAGCTCTTTATTTATTTATTTATTTATTTATTTATTTATTTCGGGTTAGTTCCTCGGTGTAAAGCCCGCGAGTTCGCTGCAGCATCCAACAGCGCGCCTGCGCGAACCCCGGCCGGGGAACACAGCGCGCGACGGGCCCCTGTGGTCCATGCCTATTCCGGGTCGCGGTCGAGCGATCGATATCGCTGGCGGGATCGACTAAAATAGCTGAGGGGCGGTCGACGCTTGGTGCGCCGGGGCTTTGTCGACCACCGGCAGAAAATACCACCGGGTACCCGTGCGCCTGGGCGCCTGGCAACCGAGCATTCCTGAAACCAGGTTGCACGCGGACTTCGTGAATCAGCTAGCGGACATTTGGATTTAAAAAAAAAAAAATGGTTGTCTGTAAATTCGGTTTACGTACAATAGTTTAACGTGACAACGTCATAACAAAACATTGATGAAAGGATTGCATACTTTTATGAATAAAATTGAATCATTTTTATTGAATTATCACTATTTTGTATGCGGGTACAAAGGAGTGAAATGAAATATACTTTTTAATCGATAAATTGATTTTATTTGCACTAATTAATTCAAATATGTTTATTAATTTAACGAAGAGATTATTTTAACTGTAACTTTTATACATGTTTGGTATTTAACTTCTTCCAATCTGTGTTATTCTGTTAAGGATAGGACGATGGTAGGAAAAATAATGTGCCTCGAAAAAGTCAAATCGCTGGTTGTTCCAATCGAGTGGAAGAGAGATAGATGCGGCGCAAGCGTACAATGAACGTAAGTGGACACAGCGTAACGGGACAATGTGCGTAACGGGACACTTTTTCGTGCGTGCAGCCGGCGTTCATCGATTTATTAGACGTTGTCACGTCAAAAAAACAAAATTTAGTCATACTGACGATAACTAGGAATGGTTATTTATCCCGAAAATGTTATTCTCTAAGATAGTACCTATCCAATCCACTCGAGGCCGTAGCCTGGATTTCGAGAAGGATGGGGTCTGGTATGAACATCATGTAATTATTTTTTAGCAAATTTCCTTTATAATAAAATTGTAAAAGAAAAATGTGTGTCACCCTAAAATCGCAAGGTATATCAGACTTTCAGAACTCCAATGTTCCCACATAGAAATTTAAGTAATGATTATGCTTGAGGGAATAAACTGAACATTTTATATTTTGGATTTTATTTCATTGTTTTTTTTTTTTTTACTTCAGCAACTACACAAAAACATTAAACGGAATCTTCGTACGTCAATAATCCATTTGAACGATAAAACAAAATATTCACGTAAGTCACTTGAACAATAAGGTACACAAAAGGGGTACACACTCGTAACACAACGTGGCAATGACTCTCTACTTTATTCGTTGTTCCCCCTCCCCTCTTCACACCAACGATTGCCCCGAGCGCTTGTCGTGAACTTTTGCAGCTTTCGTTACCCTGTGACGTAAATACACCACTTTATCTCATTTAAATTCATACAACTTTATTTTGAGGTGTCAACATCCTAAAATTTTTCGAGAATTTCGATTCATAAATTTTTGTTTGGAGGAATTAAGATAATGTAAAGAATTATCCGCGGTAGAAAATACTCTCGAAGTTTTAAACACGCTGACAGACACGACGTCTTCCTCAACTTCAAGCGGGTTTGGCTGGCACAGCTGCGGGGCATGTCAGGCGCCCGTCAGCTTCTGCGCGTGTGTGAGGTGCTGACACTCGACTATGTTTACGTCGTGGATGGGTGTACGGGACGGGAAACGCGTGCAAGCTGAGCAGGAAACTGGTTGTCTGACACGTCATCGAGTGGCTTCTTATCTCCCGGTAGAAGGCTCAAAACAAGCGTGGCCGGGAGTGCGCATTCGGCGCAATTTTAGGTTACGAAAATCAAGATTGTCCATAACCGTAGAGACCTGTAAAATTCGCGATTTCAAATCCCTAAAGGATAGTCTCCATGATCCTCCATGCACTCGTGCAAATTACATCTGCTGATTGGTTACCGACTCGTAACACCTGATGACTGGAATGATCGTGATTCGCTAATTCTTCTGTTAAAGATTTTTCATTGGCCCAGAGTCCATCAGATAAACTGTGGCCCTATCACTGAAGAAAAATAATGTCAAAATTATTTGGACTCTATCCTATCGCGAAATGAATCCGCGAATTTTACAGGTCTCTATATACGAATGTTAGCAGGCTTTCACGGCCATTTTATGAAGTAGCTTGGCTTCTGGGTTGTAGCCGTGTCCTTGGCGAATAATTCATCGACGTTTCGGTGGACATTGCAGTCGCCATCATCAGGGAGTAGGTAACTGATCCCTGATGATGGAGACTGCAATGTCGACCGAAGCGTCGGTTAGTTATGTGGGTAAACATATTGCCTTAGATCAATTTAATTTAATATTTTTCTAAATTCTTTTTAACTTCTCAAATTTTGCTGAATTCGCAGCGCAAACTCAAGTGAGCCCTACATCGTAAAGTACCATGTTGCATCACAGTGAAGCAATATGCTTTAACTTTTCATGATTTTTTTTTCTGAGAAGGAAGTAGCTTAAAGCGTAAAGTGCTTAAGTAGATTAAATATACAGGGCTTGAGTGTCATTCTCGTATTTTAATTTAATTGATCATTTGTAATAGGCTTAGTCTTTAAATTTGTAGATACAGATACGGCGGAATACATTTTTTTGGCACGTTATTTGGTGCTAAACATTTCACGCGAAACTAGTTTAGATGTGTGTGGCTGCACGTATGATTAAGTTATTTTAATGGCTTTTGTGTAGTACTGTTTTATTTTTTACTGCGTTTAAATTTATAACATTGGTAAAAAAAGAACAGCATTAATGAGTGTATACGTAACTGGTGTGTCGTATTTTATTTCCACGTGATGCTTATTCGTTTAAAGGTGGCCACCTATACTTATCACGTTGTCCTAGTTTAAATTTAAAGCTTGTTTGGTTCAGTCCAGTCCAGTCCAATAACTGGCGCTATTATTTAGTTGTTATTGTGGTTTTTAAAGGCTATATATGTTCCCGCCTTAGGCCGGAGGGCTGTAACCATCACTCATTGATTAATTATGTCTTATTAAATACATATGCTTCGATGCGTACTGGAAAAACAAAACAAAAAAACCATTAAAATAAAATCAGAGTTGGTGAGGGTGTTACAACTCTGGAATTGAAATAATTTGGTTTCCGTTTGAAACTACTCTTGTGGAAAGGTTCAGTTTACATCATCAGGTTTTAAGAAATAACCAAAACAGAGATGAGATATTTTCTTTTAACTGGTCAAACATTTGAAGACTCAAGACAATTATAAATGTGGTATAATTGCTGAAGAATATATATAATATATCTATAATATTTGAAATTATTGAACTGGGCCCCTTACAGATCAATTTAATTTTAATTGCTATTTTATATTTTGTATAGTTTAATTTAAAATATTTAAGTATGATTAAAATACTGCCAGTGCTGTCGTGGTTATTATAACTTAAATGCAGAGCATCACGTCGCCTTGGAACACGGCGTAGACGGCATGGCGGCTTGTTCCGGAGACTCGGTAGAAGTCAGTAGACGGGAAGCCTCCGGGAAGTTGAAACCAGTTGAAACCAGTTGAAACCAGTTGAAACCCGGAGAACCGGAGAACGGTGGACGGAGGATCAGGGACGCAACTAGAGGGGAGCTGAATTGGCAGAGTAATTTTTACTAGAAAAGTTTACTTGAATACCATAGTGTTAGGGAAGATAAACTGAATTTTTTGTAATGAAGAATGCATGCATGTAAAAGGTTAAATATTAAAAAAATGTTATTTTCTTGTACCTACTACGTAATTTCTGTTGTATTAAAAACGAAATGACTGCAAAAAATTGATTTGATTTACCATATAAGTTGAATAAAAAAAAAACTTGGAATAGTGGAATTAATATTTGGTGGCGACAAGAGTTGTCGGAAAATGATTTAGTTTGTTTGGTTTGGGGAAAAAAAGGGGGGTGGAGGAGGTACAAAGATGAGTTCTTGCCCCGGGTGGAAACTAGTGTTGTCGGCTGACCACGTGATTACGTTTTTTTTTTTTTTTTTTTTGCGCTTTTTCGGTTTTCTTTCAAAATACTGATCTGCCGCAAGTCCTACGTGATTCTGGACTGTAAACTGCGTAACTAAAAAAGAGAAAGAGAGAAAGAGAGAGAGAGATTTAAAAAAAATTGGAAGCTGGTTGCAGAAAGAAAGTGAGTTAAGAAGCTTAGCTTTGCCGTCTCCGGAAGATTTTTTTTTGCAAAATTAAAAATAATAGAAATTTTTTCTGATTAGTTTGTTTGTTGGTTAATTTTTTATGAAGTTGTAAAAACACAAAATGTGAGATATTTTTTGAACGAACGATTTTTCGAAAAGTTACCAAGAGGTTTTTTTTTTTTTTGGTTGTTTTTGGATTGTACAATTGATTTACAAACAAAGGAACTTTGACATTCTGTTAGACTTGGACATTTGACACAGTTAGGTGTACACAATTTTTTTTATCAAATTGTTTGTAAATTATCAATTAAGTGTAAATATGATCTGATTTAATTAATCTACAGCTCTCAACACTTGCAGCAATAAATTTTAATGTTTTATGGATTGAACTTGAACAGCTACAACGATGGATTAAGACAGTCGTATGCTTGATGTAAGTTCATGTTTGTGTTAATTTAAAAATTAACTGTGAATAACCGAGTTGCGATAAAACTTACGTTCTTTCTCGAGAAATGTAACGAGGACCCCGAGTTCCGCGAACTTGCTAATCAACTCAGATCCTGGAATGGAATGATTTCAGTCGATGATGTTTGAAAAAAAGTGACTATTAGGAGCACTGGAATCGCCAACAGATTCTCGGTAGACGTGGGTCGTACCAACTGCTCGTGGCTAGCTCTGGCGAGCTGTCTCTAGTTTACTTCGCTCGCAGCGATTCTGACCATTCACTTCGTGAAGTAAAGTTTTTCGGGTCGTTACCACATCGCCGAAATACCACAACGCCGAACGTACAATAACGCCGAATGCCAAATTGACAGCAACGCTGACAGCTAGAAAAATTCTGTGTACCACAACGCCGAAATACAGTAACGCCGAAATACAGTAACGCCGAAAAATGTTGCTGCCGGGAGGGGGGTCCACAGGAGCAAAATGAAAAACGACTGAATGAATTTGTGTGCTAACCTTACCTAACCTAACCTTTGTGGCAGTCCTGCAATGACATTTTTCGGCGTTAATGTATTTCGGCGTTGTGGTACACAGCAGTTTTCTAGCTGTCGGCGTTGTAGTAAATTTGGCATTCGGCGTTATGGTTTTCGGCGTTATTGTATTTTCGGCGTTGTGGTGCGTCCCCAAGTTTTTCCAGCTCCTCGGTTCAACATTGCACCCGTGTACATTAGGCGACCAGACTCAGATTTTAATTTACGTTTTTAATATATTATAGATAACGCTGCGTGATGTAGAGTATCGTATACGTTCAAAATTTTACTATTTTTTAAAATACTTATTTAGTTTGTATTCTATTTGTAAGTTGTTTTCATTTTCTTTTTTTTATTGTTTTTATTAAAGCTAACTTAGTTATTATATACGTTTAGTTTTACCATCACTTTGCATGTAGTTTGTAAACATTTAGGTTAAGTGGAAGTGTGTGTATGTATATGTATGTATGTACATGTATGTGTGTATATATATATATATATATATATATATATATATATATATATATATTGATCTGCTATCGCCCGTGAAGCCACGAAAATGTATGTAGTAGTTGCTGAAGTAAAATGTTTTTTTATAATAATAATATAATAAGTCCAGATTTGAAAAAAGCCAAGGTAGGATGCATCTCAAAAATAGTTTTTATTAATATTTTCTATTCAGTTGTATTTAAGTTCTTTTAGTTACGGCTATCACTTCATTCCCTGGGCTCGAATGCACCTTTGCTTGGCATCACTTACGTTTAGTGCCGGTAGCCACTAGCATGGCACGTGTGAATTTTCCTTTATCGTCGCTCGTAATTCAGGGTCGTTAACTTCCCTGACGCCGCCACCTCGACACATGTGTAAGTCGAAGCTTACAGCACTTACGAAGTGTTCCTTCACAATCCCGTTCTGTGAAAAACAAAACAAAAAAAAAAACAATTGTAGTGACTTATAGAATAGCGTGAAAAAAATTGTTTTGTTACTACTAACAATTGGTGTTGTAAAGAGTTCACAATTATTTTGTTACTTTGAAATATCACTCTGGTAGGGTCAATATTGACAAAAATATTTTGCTGTGCCCCAGAACATATATACTACAAACCACACCCCCCCCCCCCCCCATCCCAAATACACCTATTGCACTAAGATGCACAAAGAATTAGAAATTGAAATCATTCTGCCTTAAAATTATTTTCAAGCTCAATCTCTATAAAGTGTTTCAGTTTGCCTTAAACACCTATTTTCGTAAAAAAAAATTGCAATTTAAACTGATTTTATACCTAGGCTTACGAATCACTTCAAAATATATCATTATTGCAGTTGATTGAAACCACGTAATGATCTCCGTGGCTCCTACCCTGGAATACGTGAATAACGGTGGTTAAATAGTGGTGTATTTTTCACCTTTTAAGGCTTGATCTCACACGCCATACTGATTTTTTTTCGATTTTCCGTCTCATTTTTTAAACGGTTATTTCTCACATTTTAACTCGATACATCCCTGTCACAAGTAGGTATATTCAACAAGTATTCACTTATATAGTAGGGATAAGATTTCGCGTAAGACTTTATAATTACCATCACTTGCGGGACTTTCTACACCCGTGATGTTACGCAAAGTAAACATATGTTGAAAAAATTTCTGGCAGAACACCAAATTCAAGGAAAGTGTGGAATTAAAATGGTAGTAATATCCCTTTAAAGATAGTAATGATTTTAAAAAAAGAAGGGAAAAAAAATCAATATAAGGTGTGAGACGTAGTCTTAGTTATTTGCCGGTGAAGTGGAACAACGTGTGCTCGTGTGATCCGCGCTGTTCCCACGTTGCCACGTCCCACTGTCTCGGCCAGCTCTTCCCGGCAGACAGCGCTGCTGGCGGTAGCGCGCGGAACTAGCAGGTCGACATTGGCAACCACGGAGTTCACCGTCCTTCGCTGGTCTTTGGCTTTCTTCGAGTATTTTTTTTTTGAAGTTATACTTCTAATGCGACTTCCAACAAGGTTGCGTTAAACGTTTAACGCTCCTGGGGAGGGGGAATAGAAAGAGACAGAGCGAGAGTAAGGAACTAAGTAGAGAGTAAGAAAAAAATAGAGATCCTGACAGTTTGTAGTGTCGCCATATTTGTTTCAATTTTCAATACCTTTTTTGTATGTTACAATTTAAATTGCAGAAATAAAATCATGTTTCATAGACACATAAATAGTGAGTGTGTGTCATTTCTCTATGTCCACGAGGTCTCGCCGCGTCAATTTTCTCCTTGGGGCGAACCCGTCCGCTTAATTAAATAAACAGCTTTTATCGTTGAATGATTTAATGATTTATTTCATGAAAATCTGCTCTCATAAAAAAGTTAGTTTTATAGACATTCAATAGGTCTCTCTCTCTCTCTCTCTCTCTCTCTCTCTCTCTCTCTCTATCTCTATCTCTATCTCTCTCTCTCTGAAAATCAATCTTTGAATCGTTACAAATTTAGTTCCTTTATTTTTTTAGTTTGATTTGATACAATATGATTTCACTAAAAATCAATTTCTACCCCTTCCTATTTTTATTTCCACATTACGAAGTTTCACTTCTTCCGCGCGGAGGGACTCCACGCACTATTTTTGCATGCAATATGCTTTAATATGCGTGCATTTAATATTTAATTAAAAACTAATTTTTAATGATGCCAAAGAAGTATAACTTCTCACGCGCGTACCTAAGTACACGCACCCATTTTTTTCTTCGCTCACTCACTTTTTGCGCTCTTTATACGCAATTATACTGTGTAAAACCACGCGAAGGAAAAAAAAAACACATCATAATATTATTTAGGTACATATGTATACAAACTAAATTAATTTCACCATCTCATGTTTCTGAATCCACCAAAATCACCCTCGGCTCATATTTTCTAAGAGTTAATACATTTTATGGCTTAGCAGGTTTTTGAAGCATTCATTAGTTCTTTTTTATGACTACGTGTTTAAAATTTATCGTCATTCCATCTCCTTATGCGCGCACGTATCAACTATTGCTTTCGGACTATGATTTGAATTTGCTTTAAGTTAACTAAACCATTATTTTATTCTGTTTTTACTGTGGTCACACAGTTTGCGACCTTTTCATTTGATAAGGGTAGTAAGAAATTGCAGATATTTTTTTTTGTGTGTTATCCAATAAGATTTTATTTTTGTCCAAGTGCATGGCCCAGTTTCCAATCACTCGTTGACGCCAGCCAGTTCTGAACACCGCGATGGCCCGTTTTTTTCCCCCTTCACAGTAATTTCTGTTGTCGGCGCATTCCTTTTCAACGCCGTGTTGCGGAAGGGAAAAGTAACGAACGAGTTCGTCCGCGTCGTTTGCGCCGGCTCGTTCCCGGTAATGCCCGGTCGAGATTAAAAACGAATGGCTTGTGAAATTGAGTCTTCCATATATACGCGCCTCTCCCCCTTCCCTCGGCCCCAAAAACTTCCTTTTATGCCCCCGCGCTCCTCGTGCCGTCTTCCACGCACAACGGGAAATAACGGCTCGATCGTGGGGAATTAACTTTCTTGTGTTGGCACTGCTTCAAGACCCTTCCCCCCCGAGCCGGCGGGGACTGTGACATCGAGTTGTGTCCTGTTGCTGTGCCTCGATTTGTGCAGGCCTACAAGTTAGCTGGGACGTTAAGTAACTGGTCTAGTTTCCACCCGGGGCAAGAACTCGATCTTCCCCCTTTTTTTTGTTTAAAACCAACCAAACCAAAACGTTTCCCGACACCACCTCGTATTACCACCACATAATAAATTTCACTATTCCAAATATTTTTTTTTTATCCAACTTAGACGGTAAATAAAATAGATTTATTGGCAGTCATTTCATTTTTAATACATCGCAATTGTGATGGTACGTGAAAAATAAACCCATTTTTTAAATATTTGGACGATATACAGGTGTGTATCTTTCAACACAAAAAAAAATTCAGTTCATCTGCCCTCCGAGTTTTTTTGTGTTCTAACACTACGATATTTAATTAAATATTTATAGTAAAAAATTTTTCTCTCAGTTTAGCACCCCCCCCCCCCCCCTCGGGGCTCAAATGCAACGTCCGGGGCACAAGCCCCCTCTACCCCCCTCTAGTTACGTCCCTGCATGCTAGTTTAACCCATTCGTACTATGTTTCGCTATATGTGGACCTTTATGTGGACCCAATCATTAGATTTTTAAGCGCAGCACTGGTTTTTTCTTAGATAGCAATTTAAAATAAGGAAACGTTCCAGTAGATGTTAAACTTTTAAACTTAAATGTTGCCAATCAATCACGTTTTACAAGACAAATGTGTCGTATATAGAAAAAATGTTTTTTTCGGAAACAATTTCGCCTTTAAAACCAATAACTTTTACGACGTTACTAAACTGGTAGATTTGGTACACAATTGTACAAATTTTCTGAGAGTCAACCAAACATTCCTTCTAAAGTAACTATCAACCAATTGCGTGCAGATTATTTTCGGCGAAAACATCGCAAATAGTACTTCTACAAAGGTCTAGAAATATTTTTTAAAGAGGCATACATTATCTGCTCTGAAATTAGACCACTTTCTAGCCCTGTGTACCGCAGCGAAGAGGTCCCTAATATAACAAATGTTAAAATTCTCGTTTGAAGTTAGAAACACACAGTATATAGTGTCAAGAACATTTCGTAATTTTTTTCAATTAGAAAATACAAAGAACACAAGTTACAAAATATCCAGGGATTTTCGTAAATTCACGAATATCTTCGTAAATTTACGGATGCTGAGTTAAGCTTCTTTAAATATGAACTTACCAGACTTATCTTGTTGTAAAAAACAACTTGATAAACTTGATAACTTGATAAATTTACGGCAAACACTCTCTTCTCCATTCCATGTACACGTTATAGCCCATTCCTCGTTTACGACGGAACTTAGGTTACGGAAGTTGGAGTTCGGCATAGGTTCTACGAAGATCCACTTGTCCTGTATATTTATTTTATTTATCGTCTTTATTGGGGGCTAAGTTAAGGCGATGCGTCTTTTCTTACACTTAACCACATTAAAAGATTCGCTACATTAACATTCCATAATGAAAAGGAAAATAAAAAAGCATAACCAAAATATACTTGGTGCTAAATTATTACATCTCATAGAAAACAAACTTGAATGTAAGCTAATTGTCCAAAGACAAAAAAAAAAAAACAGAAAACCAGTACACATGAAACCCAAAATTAAACATAGGCATACACCTGCTGAAATGATATGAAATGTTAAAAGTAGCACGAAGACGTATTCGCATACTTGAAATGAACTCTTCGTTGAAAATTCCGGGAATCCCTACTAATATTACAATCACGGGAAGTGTGTTTATCTGTATTTCTTTCACGCATCAGAGTAACGGCTCGACATGATTTTGTTTTGCAGACAAATGGGCCGGAGAGTTATTAGACTACAAATAGGCCTAATTATGAAATTGCATCCCTAAGGTATTGAAAAAAAGGAGTAAATACTCTATTATAATAGAAAATCATAGGAGGTAGGTCATAGACACAAACGAACAATGTGTTTGTGTCATTTCTCTATGTCCGCCACACGGTCACATAGTAAGGTCTGGCATCTTCCTATCCTTCTCCTTGGCGATACCCATCCACTTAGTGAAGCACGCAGCTGGTAGCGAACTAAAGGCGCTAATAACAGTTTAGTTTACAACTTCGTCAATAGATGGCGTTGCCTTGAATTTGTAACGCGCTATTGTCACGTCTAGCCTTCTCACAAAATGCTGTAGAATGTCGTCCCGGTTTTGCTGATGTGTGTAGCCTTGATGCAGCGAGGTTGTGCAATCAATGGGACTTAAAAAAAAAAATCAAAATTTCCCCGTTTTTCAAGTGTTAAAAGTCCTACAGGTTTGAAACTCGGTAGTGGTGTTCCTTACGTTGTGATGATTTCAGCCCGGGCAACTCCGGGTACTTCAGCTATCATTTCTAGCAGTGTACTGTAATTTCGTGGCGCATTTTCGCGTGCTGCGAGAGTGTGTGAGAGAGTGTTCCCCTCGGTCTTATTTCCGGCCGTGAGAGGGCGTCTCGCCGGCCGCGAGCCCGCGGGATGAAGGGCTTCTCTCTCTCTCTCTCTCTCTCTCTCTCTCTCGCACATGGCTCAGGCCGAGTTGCCTCGGGGCCCCGGTTATTAATTCAGAGGGCGTGCGGGCTCTTCATGAGAATTTATACGGCCTGTTAGCTGCCGAGTCGGAGCCTGCAGCCCTCGGCTGCGCTCTTCTACCAGGGCGTGACCTTTATTTCCTCGGACGCGAAACTTAATGTGCTGTATTAACCTGTCGGCGTAGTTCTCGTGCGAAATAGTGCGACTTAAGGGGATGCCTCCCATTTCAGGTCAAGATTTTATATTAACAGTAATTACAGATAAACTTGTAGACTTTTTCAACTGTTTAACTTTCACGAAATGAAAAAATATATACAGCGCATACTTTTTGCATAATTAGCTGCCAAAGTTACATTTTTAACGTTTTTGGGTTGTACAAATAAGGAGAATTTAATTTATTGCTGAACTAAAACCGAAAAGAAATGGTTTGAATTTATTTCAGATAATACTAATTAATTTTACCTGGCATTTAAAAAATCCTCAAATTTGTTACGATTTTGACAGCCAATGAACACACTGAGAGAAAGGTTTGTTTGCCTCAACAATATATTTGTTTGTATATGGCGAAATAAATATATTTTGTTAATTCAAACAAATATTTTGTAGTAGGAAAGGTTTTGTTGACCCAACCAAAATGATATTGTCAACTCAGCTGTATATTTGGTTAGGTGTAATAAATCAATTTTGTTACTTACCAATTTTGGTTAAGCTAACAAAATATTTTGTTGCAGCAAGTAAATATTTGTTTCGCCACATACAAACAAATATTTGTTGGATTCAAACAAACCTTTTTCTCTGTGCATGAAATGAGTTTTTGTGATAGAAATGCAAACCATATCATGAAGTAGCCAGTAGCATTGCAGTTAAACATAAAAAGTTTCAGTTCTACAATAAATTAAATTCTCCTTATTTGTACAACCCAAAAACGTTAAAAATGTAACTTTGGCAGCTAATTATGCAAAACGTATGCGCTGTACCTATATGTTTTTCATTTCGTGAAAGTCAAACAATTGAAAAAGTCTAAAAGTTGATCAGTGATTAATATAAATATAAAATCATGACCTGAAATGGGGGGCACCCCCTTAACGGGCAGTGTATGCTTGAGTTCGGAACGTTATGAAGTCATTCCGTATGAGAAACCGTGAGATGAATTGGGGTGTTCACCTACGAAAACGTTTACAAATAATTTTGCCTGTACGGTCTCACACGACATGTAGGCTGTTCCGTTTTCTAGCCGTTACTAGTATTCAACGGCCATTCCTGCTCATTTATCACCGGGGCTCTCTTGAATTTTCCGTTCTTTCGCTAGTTTCAACATCAGATATTTATTGAACCTTTTTTTTTTTGTGAACTGTAAAAAGTCACGCAAGTTTTTGTAACTATGTTACACTTGCACGACTTTTTATCCTTACTAGATAACTTTTAGTAAAGTTTTGGCGATAAAATATGGAACATAACGTTAAATGCAATAATAGATATCGTGATAAATTTACAGGTACAGCCCTTAAATAATAATAATAAAAAATAAGAGCAATAAATATACCCATGTGGTGAAAAGCTGAATAAATAATTTATATAAGCAAATGTGTACCTACCGAAGATTCAGTTTTAAACCCTCTAACTGCTTGAAGACTTTGGTATCAGGGGCAGTGGATGACTGAGTATCATTTTATTCAGTTCGGAGCATATGTAAGAAGTTTTTCTATTAACTGCACGTGTGCCATTTTTCAACGTAGAGCTACTCTTGCAACATTTATTCCGTTACTAGCACTTGTCGGCTAGATGAGCACGTAAAAAAAAAAAAAGCCGTTTTGTTATCAAACGTAATCGCCTGAAACTACTCTACGTTGAAAATATTACTTCCAAAGATGAACGTCAAGGTTTATATCTTTTGTTGGAGACCATCTTGGCGCCAGAGAGAAATATTATTCGCGACTAATCGCAATCTGTGGCACGAGTGTTTCAGCTCCGCGGGTCGACGGCTTCTCTCGCGCGGGGTCGCCTTATCAGCGCGCGGATGACGCGGCGCAGGCCGACTGCGTGATAACGGGAAGCCTTCGTTTCACAGACGAGAGAGCCACACCCGAAGTTCCCCGAAGTTCATGCTCGCTTTTTTCCCCCCGTTCTATCTCATTGTATAAACCGGTGTGGCTTTAAATTTTGCGGTCGATTAGGATATGTTCGCTACATTATAAATACTTTAAAACATTGTGGATGGTCGGTTATATTAGGTAAGTATAGCTACATTAAAAATACTGTAAAATCATTTTATGGTTGCTTAGCAAATAACTTTTTAATATGTAGCTGTCCAGGGCTAGGAAACCGTTTACATGATTTCACAGTATCTTTAATGTAGCTGTCCTAACCAAATCATCCGTCCACAATGTTTTAAAGTATTTATAACGTAGCTAACCTAACCTAATTGGCCATTAGTTATCATGAGTTACAATGAACAAAAAAAAACCGAAGATGCACGATCGACGTTTGGCTCTCTCGTCTGTGAACAGATGGCTTCCCGTGTGATAACAACCGGCCCCAGAGAGATGCAGCGCGAACGTTACTGTGTTGGGTTGGCATGACGAGGCGTGAAAGGGAAGGGGGAGCAGAGATTGGGAGCGATTGCAACCAGCTATAGCGTGTCTCATGATTAGATTGCAGTGTGCATTTTTATGGGTATTTTCACTCCCTCTTTCCAACGCACGAATTGTGCCATCAGCGCTCTACTTGTTCCACCGTGCTCTATAGCCAGATAATGCGCAAAGAGCACGAAAGTTTTAGACACAATTTTATAGTGCCATGGAAATTATTTAAAAATGCACTTAAATAAATGTATCTTGTAAAGGAAGATTTTGTAATGAGAATTTTGGGAATAGATTTTATTTGTACTTCTAAGGAAACATAACTGAAAAACACCGGTTTGGTTTCAAAATTTTTTGTCCAAAAATGTTTTTGTATCATCTAGTGTTGAAAATGTGTGGCTCATTCAATGGAATGTCTTGTTATAGTGACCGAATGCTATAAAAATAGTTTCATCTGTAAATAATATTTAGTGATTAACATTAAAATTTTTTTTTCAGAATGACTACAATCATACCAATACCACAAATAGACATTATTTTATTATATAGTTTAAGAAAATCAATATTAAAAAATCTGAAAAATAATAAAACTTATTATACTTACGTAAGGTATAGGAAATATATATATATATATAACATATATGACGACAATTTAATGAACAAGTCTAGTGATTATACGGACTACTTTATGGACATGCATGGAAGTTACAGTAGCACAGAAACTGTTACATGTAGGTACGGAAAATGCTTAAATAGCACCATTTTTCCGTGGGAGGGCCCCCGGACCCCCCGTTTTATTGGTGTGGTATGTGCAAAAAAGATGGGGGGGGGGGGGGCCGCATGAATCCATTCATGCCCCGGGTGCCAGAGACTCTAGTTGCGGCCCTGTAATATATATATTGAATTCTAACAAGCAGGGTGGTATCAACGTGGGCGCCAGTGGCTCTGTGCTGCAGCCCGGGCGCGAGACTCGCCACAGCCGCCGAGACAGCGCGCACGGGCTTATCTTCCTGCATATGGCCGCGCCGTTTACGTCGGCATATGCCTGCGGCGGCGGTCAATTTTTCTGTTATCTGAGCTCTCGGTTGTACGGCATTCGGTAGGGAGTAACTTCAGTGAACGAAAACCGGAAGTCGCGTCGAACGGAAATGCGTTTTTTTTTTTTTTACCGCGGTTCTGCCAACTGTGGCGGATGGCGCGAAAAAAAAGTTGACAAACTTTTATCGAACATCCCAATGATTTGACTTTATTTTGCTTGCCACGCTTGTGGTGCGCGCAGTTAATGCTGGAAATATATTCAAGGGGGAACGGGTTTACAAATAACCTATCACTATCGGAGGTACCCGGGACGACAACACAGAGCGTAGATGAAATTCTCCGGGTAAGAATCCGAACCCAGTTTCGAACTCTATTTTGTGGTGATTTTATAGTTGGTTTCATCAGGGGCGCAACAACTAAATTTCCAAAGGAGGAGGGGACAATATACCTTTTTACAAAGAATCATCGATCCCCTCCCCCCGGGAAAATTTGTATTTCAAGGTGGAAAATGGTGCTATTTAAGCAGTTTTAGTATCTAAAAATTGATTACACAGCACTTTCTTTGCCCCCGATTGTCCCCACTTCAGGGTTTCAGAGGGGTGGGGGGGGGGTAATAACCTTGCCCCCCCCCTGGTGTTGCGCCCCTGGTTTTCATGTAAACGTACAAATATCTGTAATTTTTAATGAACTTTCTGTTCCGTTCACCAAAAAAAAACAAATGACTGTGTAACGGCGCCTCGACGCCGCAATTCGGCGGGACCGACGGCGAACATTCCACGGGATCTCGGCGTGGCCAATCGCAGGGAAGACCCGCTGCTTTGGGATGAGAAGAGAGGGAAAGGGGTAGGACGCGGGGAATCGCGGCAGTGGATCGGCGACTGCGTGCGGTACACATCAAAGGGGGCCCGCCCCAAGCCTCTCCCCTAAGTGCTTCCGCGCCCTCCCCCCCCCTTCCCATCACGTGACTCGCGCCTGCGCGGGAAGCACGGAACTCCCGAAACTCCTCGAGCCCCTGAACCGACTATTCATTCCTGGACCATGCCGGACCTGCCTGCTCGACGCTTGCAATAAATTAGAGTCCCGGAAATTTCCTCGGATTCCTCTGGCCTCAGGATAGAATTCAAAGTCATATAGGATTATTTCGAACCCGTGTTCACTTTCTCCCATTGGTTGATTTCTTAGCGAGAACATTTTTTTATCCTTGTTAATTTGGCACCACCTGATCCGCTTACTTCTCTCCCTGGCTGGACATCGTTGGCTCGCGGTCGTAGAGGGGGCGTGTCCGGATAACTGCGGTCCAATCATGAACACAGTGCGACAGTGTGGAGGTTTGCATTCTAGCTTGCGACTAAATGAATGCGCGAAAATTCCGTGGTTCTAGCAATAATGTAACCCTCGCGTGATCGAGCCCAGGGTTTCCCCCTGCGTCCACGCAGGTTTCACCTGGGCCCCAACTTAACTAGTTGTAATCTAGATCTAAGATAGGGGAGTCATTATTGGCCTAAATTAATAATGTTCGCAGGCTTTCACGGCCATCGTCTGAAGTAGATAGCTTGGCTTCTGGGTTTGTAGCCGTGTCCTTGGCGAATATTAATTCACCGACGTTTACGGTCGACATTGCAGTCGCCATCATCAGGGAGCAGTTACCCACTGATAACTGCTCCCCAATGATGGCGACTGCAACGTCGACCGAAACGTCGGTGAATTATTCGCCAAGGACACGGCTACAAACCCAGAAGCCAAGCTACTTCTTGGCATCAATTGCTGCCAAACTAAAAGTTCAAGTCCAGACGAACAGGAATAAATTTAAAACACACATTATAACACTTAGCATATGTACATGTATACTTGTGTTTGCTTAAACGCAGAAATCAGCCTGTTAATATAATTTATACTTCGTACTTACAAATCTTAACCCGTATTGAGATGATTCAACATTTAAAATTTAACAGTTAAGAATTTAATCACGAATTTATTTTATTCTGAACATGGCGTCGAATATAATGTAGGCTAACATTTTCTGGCGTCACGTCGTTATACAGCCTGTAACCGCAGGGGGATATAACCGACATTTTCACATGGGCGACTGCATATGACATAATAGTCTGACTTACACGGATGTAGAACCTATCAAATTCATAAAGCTAGATACTCTGTTCTTCCAGCAAAAAAAAAAAAAAAAAAAACATGCATTACAACCCAACCTCCAGCTTATATACATATATATACAGTGGCGCAACAACACGGGGAGGGGGAAGGATATTTTGCCCCCCCTCTGAAACCTTGAAGTGGGGGCAAACGGGGGCAAATAAATTGCTGTGTAATCAATTTTTAGATAATAAAACTGCTTAAATAGCACCATTTTCCACCTTGAAATACAAATTTTCCCGGGGGAGGACCCCCACACCCCCCGCATCAATAGGGGTGATCGATGATTCTTTATAAAAAGGTATTGGAAATTTAGTTGTTGCGCCCCCTGTATACACACACACACACACACACACACACACACACACACACATATATATATATATATAACATCAGATATGGTGGGCTATAATTTCATCTAATTGTACATGAACATTATTTGTGCACAAAATTTAACTTTACCGTAAACTGTCTTTTTCAACTGATTGGGAGAAGTAATTAATTTCATATTTTAACGTCGTCTTGACTGATATAAAAACACCCGCAAGAAAGTATTCAGATAAGCTGGAAGACAGATTCGCTGGTTTGAAGCGTCGTGGGCTATTTTAAACCTCAGTTTCAGGAATTTTGTAAATAAAAAAACTTACCTTGGTGATTTTTTCCCCTCGTATTGATGTTTTATTTATACTTTGAAGTACTGTATTAAAAGTTTAATTCTGTGACGTTTTCAGTAGGTTGAAAGTAAAATTATCGCCAGGAGGCGAGGAAGTTCTAAGAAGTGGAAGGGTGCTCTGGCGCAGACAACCTAATAGATTTTTCCCTCGCCGATGGAGTTTGAAAGAACCGGGAACAAGGCAAAGTAACTTACTTTTTTTTTCCTGAAAATTATAACAAAAAGTCTGTCTTTTTTTTTCTTGTCCGCTAAACGAAGATGGGAAAAAAAGTGAAGTTGCAAGACGCACGGCGATGAATTTTAATTTTTTTTTGATGGGGAGAGAAAATAGCGTTAGCGTGCGTAGGAAAATGTAATTTCTTTTTTTTTTATTTTACCTTGAAGACCGGTCCGCGGGCGTTAATGGAGTAGAGCGGAGTTGACAGGTAACTGCTCCCTGTTTTCCAGGTTTCGCTGCGTGCAGAGCACACGATAGCTGCGAGGGATCCAGTGCGCCCAACATTGACCGTCTTACGTCCTAATGGCCGGTTGCGCGCCCCACATACATGATCAGTCTAGCTCCTAGTTCGAACTGACAGTTTGGACTTAACTGAAGCTTTCCCCACGCACGATCAGTCTTGTGGTTGGCTGTTGCTGTCGGATGTATCGTTTAATCAGAGAATATGGAAGGAACTTCGGGTGTTTTTCAATTGCAGTTGAACTTTTAGTTACAAAAAAGCTGTCTGCCACGACATTCAGTTGATGTACTGATGGAGGACTGATTTATGGACTGGTGGTTTTGAACGGACTGTCGAGGACGCTGTTCCGACACACTTGCAGTTCGGACTGAGTGCTCTCGAGCCCACAGTTCGATTTGATTGACAGAAATCAGTTCGTCAGTCCATCAGTTCCGACTGATCAGTCCACCGTTCTTGCTCACACACGACAGTTCCAACTGTTAAGAACAGACAGCACGGACTAATAGTTTTCAAGGGCCTCTAACCGAAGAGTGATCAAGGGATCAACCCTCTGAACGTTGCGCCAACTCATGCTGGGACTATACATAATTTAAACTGCGGCAACCGACGGTAACAATATCGGAGAAATGTTACGTGCGTTTCTGTATAGATGTCCCTACGAACGATTGTGGCACGGCAAGCAATGAAGTTGATGCGGTTGCCACAAGATAGCAGCACATGCGGCTACTGCCTCGTCTATGTTGAATTTCAATAACCACTGAAAACACGTGCTGGTATTTAAAAGCCATTACAGAACGAAGCAGTCTGAAATATGAATAGTTTTTTGTTTAAAAAAAACTCTAATATTAAAAGTAATATAAATGAAATAAAAAGCCTTTTTGAAAATTAAAAAAAAACGAGCATTTCAGAAACTTAAAATATGGGAACTTCACGAGGGATAATGTTGTAACACTAGAAAAGTTTTTTTCCCTTCATAAATGTAACGCATATTATCTGAAATGTTGTAAATCATTATCTAACATTTATGCCTGCATAAATTAGTAACCTGCATAAAGTTCGTAGCCGAGATCCTCATGAACAGCCAGAACTGTCGGTTTATCTTGGCGTTATCAAAGATATTTCTTCTTTAAGAGCTCAAAACAAAATGTTGCAACAGAAAATGTGATCGGACAATGATCAAACTAGATTATTAAACAAGATCAATCCGATGGTGAAACTGGCCATTAGCTGCCGAGAGAACATTGGTGAACGCAGGAGTGGGGATATACAACCCTCCCTCCCCCCGAAGTTATGCAAAATTTTGTAAAATATCAGTGAATACTGTATTCTATTTAGGGTGATGCAATGTGAGCAGTTACAACACCTGCAATTTCAACTGTGTGAGAAGCTACTACTGTAAGCCCACATGTCAGCGTGTTAGTGTCAATAGTAATGCAAGTTAATTTTTTTAATACACATGTTTAGTTTTTTTCTCATATTTTTTCAACTCCCTCTCCCTCCCAAAAAATATTCCTGTATCCGCTCCTGCGATTAACCCCCATTCACCAGTCATTGTGTTGGTGATTTATGTGTAACATCTCAGCTCTTGGTATAAGGCATTTGGTTGGAGTAATTTCGTGAATGGAACGAAAGTCACATGGAACGGAAATGTGTTACCACGGTGCTGCCATATCTGGCGAATGGCGCAAACCAAAGTTCGCAAAGCCTAAGGAAAACTTTAAAGTATTAATTTTTTTAATGAATTTTAATAATATTTTAATAAAATTTACTGTCGAAATTTAAGTCCAAAGCCGGGGTTCAGTATTTTTATAAAAGTCTTTTTCGCTTTATCGGAGCCATTTCATTATACAGCTTAAAATAATTTATGCCTGCAAATCGAATTATTCGATAGTCGACGTAGCTGCTCCGGCAGCGACTTCTAGCGGCTGATGCGAAAACTACGCGCGAGTTTAGTTAAAAACACAATTTGCGTGTATTCATCATGATCGCCATTATTTTAAAGAATTCAACGATAAATTTCGTGTCAAGAGTTTCGTATTGTATGCACATTTTCAACTTGAGAACACATGAATTTGCTCGTTACTGAGGGTAGATGTTGCACATCTCTGGCGAGTAGGTACTGAAAAATTAGCTCACTTTTTGACGTGGCAACGTCTAATAAATCGATGAACGCCGGCTGCACGCACGAAAAAGTGTCCCGTTACTCACATAGTTCCGTTACACTGTGTCCCGTTACGCTCATTGTTCCGTTACGCTGTCGGCGAGTGCAGTAATAATAGGTTATGTTAGAATTGACTAAAAAATGATGGTGATTCATATATTTGATTACAGTTTATTTATATGAAAACTTGTTCATAATTATATTTAAACTTTATAGCTAAACGCCAGTTTTTAAAATTAATTACAAGTCATCTACACGTGAACTGTTTCGTCGACTGTTTATAAAGTGAAGTGATGAGTTAATGTGTTTTTCATTGCTTATTACAACAACAATTTCGGCAATAAAGGTTAATTATTATTGCATTTAAAAAATCTGATTACTAGTATAATTTCAAGTATTTATTCTTTTATTATTAAAATAAAAATAATTCAATTTTATTCATAAAAGTATTCAGTCATTTCTTCAATGTTTTGTTATGACTTTGTCACGTTAAACTATCGTCCGTAAACCGACTTTACAGACAATTTTTTTTAATGTTGTCGCACTTTGGCTTGTCTTCGCCTGTCGTGTTCGATTCTGCACGTAACACAAAATGGCCGTACTTCTGCTCGTGGCCTAACATGCCTCGACGCAATACATCGCGCGGTGGTTGACCCGAAAATTTAGTTAAAAGCCTTGGCGACCTTCATCACGCAAGTTACCCCACGCAACTGTACACCAACAATTATCATGCAAATGAGCTTCATTTTCAATTAATTTATTATTGGGCTCCAGGCTGGTTTGTGGGTGAGGTTAGTTTTCATTGGTATTTGATTTCACCTAAACGCTGATGTTATTTAAAAATACTTGTTTGATAATGCACGCATAAAAAAGGTTTGATACAGACATTTAATAGGAAAGATCATGTTTTTAGATATGTGTTTCGTTTGAGTAACGATTCTACACTCTTCATATTTTTGGTAACTTTCTTTAAATAATGTATAGTGGACGTTATTAACCTATAAAATTGTATAGTAAATTTTAAATATAATTGTATAGGTCAGTAACTTACAAAACATGTTAAGGATAATTTACAACAATTTCTTACAGTAACACGCTTCGTTAAACAGTGACAGCAAGTCATTCAAGTACCAATAACATGTTCGTGTTTTGCATCTGTTCACTTGTGTTGCATTGTTGGGTTCAGGACATGAAGTAACCGCTGCTTCTGATGTAGTGTGGATCTGTGCGATTGATTGAGTCGTTCATTAGGTTTAGTCTCAGATTTCGTTTCCTTCACTTGTTGGAGAGTTATAAAATACATCTAGTGCCATACGTAATACAGTATGTCCATACAAGAGTGTCCCAGCTATAAATTTTAACAGTAGGTATCATCTGTAAGCGTTGTAGAGTGTTGTTTCAATGTCACAATTTACGAGTTACTCAAACGCGAGTACTGCTTTGTTGTTTTCTCGCTTCCAGCGTGAAATAATGGCTCTTTCCCCAATCAGTAGAGTGTGAACATGTAAACTTTACTTGGCAACAGGATGGAGCCCCTCCCCATTGGAATCTCTTTGTACGAGAGTGGTTGAACGTCGGAATCCCTGATTGGATTGCCCGTAATGGTCGAGACGGACACAGCTCTTTTTCGCTGGCCTCAAAACGTTTACCTGACTTAACGCCATGCAATTTTTTCCTTTGAGGATTTATTAAATACTAGATAATGCCCGGCATGCGTTGCAATGCCTCAATAAATTTTTTTTTTGTAATTTTTTTAACGTATACTAAGCATCTCTCTTTATCTCTCTAATTCTCTATCTCTCTATGTATATCTCTATAACTCTCTCTATCTTTCTATTTATATCTTTATCTCTCTATATATCTTTCTAGCGGAGCCGACAGACATTGTCCTGCCCAAATGTACTTTTTGTGAGATATGGATATGGCGGTAAGTATTTCTACGCTGGACATTTTGTATCTTCGCTTAAGTTCTGTGAATACACTTGTTGCTGGCTTGCATGTCTTGTGCGGCGGCCGATGTTGGCACGTCGTCCTCTAGGCATTTTGGGCTATGGACAGAGTGGTGAATTTAACCTTAAATGCACGATCCACATAATTTACACAGTTCAACTTACGACCTTAAAGACAAATGCCTGCTGTTGAAATTGAATAAAAATTTGCACAATATACGTTATATGTTTTTTTTTACTTTTTTTTTACAATTTCACAGAAAACACAATACCGGTTTGTCACATGAAATTAACTGAGCAGAGAACAATGAGTAGCTGTCAAACAATGTATCACGCGGGGCGCCATCTACTTAAAATGTTGGTTTGTCCTGAATTTTTCCTGAATTTTCTTTGCTATAAACCTCACGGAGCCCGAGACCTTTCCAACGACTGCAAAACCGTGGAAATCGGTTCGTGCGTTCTGGAGTTATAGCGTCAGGAAGGAAAACCCGACTTATTTTTATATAGTAGACTAGCAGAATCCTGCAGACGTTTTCCTGCCTGTGTATATTTTATTTTATTTTTTTATCGAAAAAAATAATTTTTTTTGTAATATACCTAGATTCTGTAATGTGTTATAAAAAAATTCGTAATATGAAAAATAACTTACAGTGATAAGATTTCATTATATTTATTGTCATAAACTATAAACTTTTTTAACAATAATTCACTTGAATGAACATTTTTTTTTACTATTCTATATTGTTATGTAATTGAACTAATTTAAAATAATTTAAAATAATACTAATATCTACCGTAACGGAAGTTGATAAACAATATATTTTTTTTTATTGATTTGGTGTATAGATGTTTAGATTTTTTGGAGTTCCCACTCTGGTGCAAGCAACATGTAGTTGACAATGCAAAAAAACCTAGATTTGTTAATTTTAATCCGGCAACGCGCTGTGACTGCCCTTGAGCTTTGTTTATTGGCATCGCTAGAGACCTGCAAAATTCGCGGTTTCGATGGCCTTCAGGATAGACTGCACATACCCCTGTACACTCGGATAAATAACGCAAGTTCATTGGCTGCCGACTTGTAAGCCGTCTTAGCTGGTTTGTCTGTGATTCGATCCTTCTTTGGTTGAGGATTTTATAACTGGTTGAGAGTTTTATAACTGGTTGAGATTCGTCCAGATGAACAGTAAGCCAATATAAAAATTATCTAAGAGGTATATGTGTTTGAATTCTAGCCTATCACCGAATTAATCCGCGAATTTTGCAGGTCTCTAGTCATCGCGAACGCGAGACGCACAGGAAATTGCAGACGTTTGAACGTGAAGGTCAACTCAGTGGGGATTATAGGAATGCGCGGAATCATCACATATTCTCCTTTACATTTGCTGTTAATTCTTGTTGCTTCAATCACATTTGACATCAGATTTTTTTTCATGGAAAGTCTGGTTCCGTTGTATAACTTTGGCGTGTTCAGATTACGAAGGAGCAGTATTGATGAGCCAATTTTCAAAGTCGGGTTGTGTGGTGGGAATCCAGGTGACTTCAAAGAATTGAGAAATTCATTTAGTTGCGTGTGATCGCTATAATGACAGTGTAGTAAACATAGAGAAATGACACACAAGTACTGATGCACACCAATTTTCATTTTGATCGGTTGAACGGTTTAGAAATTGGTGCGCTGCAGCGCCCTCTAGCGGCGATTTGCAAAAATAATGGATAACATAAAAACCTTCTTCATGAAAAAACACTCTGATCTGCCAACTTTTATGGCGATCGGTCAAACATTGTCAGAGTTTATCAATCTCATACATACCAACATCCAATTTATATTGCTATTGCTTCCATCATTACTCCAGACTTGTTAACCAAAGTGTGGGAAGAATTTTATTTTAGGTTGGATGTGTGCCGTTTAACTAGAGTTGCACATATTGGACATTTGTAAGAAAAACTAGGTTAGTTTACCTTTAATTTTATTTATGATTTGTTGTAAATAGTATTCTTTTAAGCACACCACGTACTTTGCTAACGTTTACCTATAATTTGTTCATACACACTAGCGGTTTTGCTGAAGCCGAAGAAAATATCCATGCGTTCCAAGAACATAGGTTAAATTAATTATTTCGCAAGTCATTGGTGCGTTTCGAATGTTTTTTTAAATAAAAATTAAAATAAATTCTGAATTCAATCCTGTTATACAGGTGAGACGAAGTGATTTATTTATGTCAAGGAATACCATTGATTTGTATATGTAGCTATTTTCTCGCCCCCGCTTTTTTTTTTTTTGGTATTTAATGGAATGATTTATTGTGTCAAAGGAAAGACTCTTGAATTCTTTAATTCTTTACTGCGCATAAATGTGCGTCGTAAATCCTGTGACGCTAAAATTTCTGCTCTCTCTCCCTACCCCTTCCATCTCATGCCCCTTTGTCTCGGAGCAGCGTCGGTCGCTCCCGTGGCTGGAGAAGAACAGGGCGTTCAGCGCCTGGCGCGTCGAAACAGCTCCCCTCCCTTCCCCCCTGCTGCAGTTTATCACCCTGGACCGCACCAATGAGGGCTGTATCTTTGTTCCCCAACTGTTTATCACGCCTTCCCTTCGTCTCTCCCGCTCAACGGCTCCTCTCCACCAAACCTGACTCTATTCTTCCTCTCCGAGCACTTTTTTTTTTTGCGCGCACACGTCTCGATCCGTTCCTTTATCCCCGGCGCGGCGCCTAGGGTAAAGTAGGTAAGTGTTCCCGTGGTTTTTCGGGCCGTTGCTGCCGCCGGGGGAAGGAAATAAACAGTTTGATGCCGAGGTCCGTTTACTTCGCGAATTCGCGTGACGAGGCGCACACGTCAAAGCACTTTCACTTTCGTGTTCGTGTTGTGATTCTGTGTGCGAAGCCCATCACAAACAAGCAGAAACGTCCTGATCTCGCCAAAGAACAAGTTATATACTGCTTCGAGGACAGTACAGTTCTTTGGGAGTAGTAAAAAAAGTTAAAAAAATTATTTTTTCGCAAAATCATACCTACAAAATTGTTTTTTCCCCCCTTAGCTTTTACAATGCCTTTTTTTTGTCCAAGACCATTTGAAATACTATTTTAAAACTTTTTGCTACTTACCCAAAAAAAAGAAAACAGAAACTTTGTGATAAAAAGAGTAATTATTACTGTCTACTTCATGGCATTATTATTATCTCATTTTATTGAAATTACGGAATCCTCAAATATTTAAAAAATCTTTACCTTTAAATAAAATTACATTAATTTCCCTTAGATAAATTTGCAAGTCAGCAAGTAGCCTAGCCACTAGCATTAATTTTTAACGTGGAAAGTTTCAACACTGCAGTCTATTTACTTCTCTTCCTGGGTAAGCATTCAGGATGTTAAAAATGGGACCTTCATAACTAATCATGCAAAGCAAATGATACGTTCATTTTATGATTAAGTGAAAACATGATTTATAAAGTCTAAAAATGTAGCAATGTTTGACGTAAATATTAAATGATAAGCTTGCCAGGGGTGTATCTGTTATTAGCGAGGCGGGATGATGAGTGCAACGCTCCCTGATGTTTCTATCGCGGTATCGCCTCTGGACTGGCGCGCAGTCTTCTCATCGTTCACAGGGCAACTGTGAGATTTTAGCGGCCATAACATCATAAGTAGGGACCGGGAAAATTCGCGGGTTCAATGAACTGCAGGATGAACTCCATAGTTCTACATACACTAGGTCACATGCCACCCACTCATTGGCTGCTGTCTTGTGAGACGTCCCAACGTAGCAGTCTGTGATTCGATAAAGCTTTGGTCGGGTATTTCTCATTGGCCCAGAGTCATCCAGGTGAGTTGTGAGCCAATAGCAGAGACAGCACTGAGGTATAACTATTTGTATTTTAGCCTATCGCTAGATGTATTCACGAATTTTTCCGGTCTCTAATCATAAGGTGTAATGCAAGGCCCTTTTGTGTGCTTTCAAGAATTTTATCGTACCCACTCTGAAAATACATGTTTGAGCCATTTTCAGTCTCCTAAAACGGAATCCGGTCCCTGCGTATTATTAAATGATTTTCTTAAACAAGCAACACTTGGATATCGTGAACGTAGGTTTCTTCTGAAGTTCTGGCACATTTGCGTTTGTACTCAGGTTAGGCGGGGGGTCTTAACAGATAACAGCCGTGGAGCCGAAACAGATCTCTTCTTTTGTGTCACGAATCGTTAATGTCAGGTGTGGGAAGAGTGAGCGAGCTACGCGCTCGAACGCAACGTGGAGGCCGGGACGTACGTACTTTGAAACAGCCGCGAAGCTCGTTAGCTCCGAGCTCGTTTATTCGCCGGCCGCGCCGGCTGCCCTTGAGGGAGGCCACGGGGCGTTCTGCCGCCGACGAGACAATTACAAAATAATAGAACCGCTTGTACACTTCCGCCCCACGCCTGGCGCGTGGGCCGCGCGCCCTGCCAACGCGCCCGTGCGCTCCTAGGCGCGCGGAGGCGCTGGGAGTCGGCCGGCCTTCGGCAGCACGCCCGCGCCCGCTGCACCTGCGGACTGGAATAATGGAACCATTTTTTTTTGAAGCCATACTTCTTTGGGAAGCCTTCTTTCCACAGACGAGAGAGCCAAAACCCGAAGTTCCCCGAAGTTCATGCTTTTTTTTGACGTGACAACGTCTAATAAATCGATGAACGCCGGCTGCACGCACGAGAAAGTGTCCCGTAACGCACATTGTCCCGTTACGCTGTGTCCCGTTACGCTCATTGTACGCTTGCGCCGCATCTATCTCTCCCTTCCACTCGATTTGAACAACCAAGGATTTGACTTTTTTCGAGGCGCATTAAACTTGAAACACTCCCATTCGTTTCCTCCTTTTCCTATCATCGTCCTATCCTTAACAGAATAACACAGATTGGAAGAAGTTAGATAACAAACACGTATGAAAGTTATAGTTAAAATAATCTCTTCGATAAAGTAATAAACATATTTGAATTAATGAGTGCAAATAAAGGTAAATTTTATCAATTAAATTGTAGATTTCATTTCACTCCTTTTATTGTATCCATACGAAATAGTGATGATTCAATAAAAATGATTAAATTTTATTCATAAAAGTATGCAATCTTTTCATCAATGTTTTTATTAAGACGTTGTCACGTTAAACTATCGTCCGTAAACCGACTTTACAGACGACCAATTTTTTTTTTCCTGAAGCTCCGCACAAGGTGTGTGTGTGTGTGTGTGTGTGTGTGTGTGTGTGTGTGTGTGTGTAGCCGCGGGTAAGGCGAGGGCCGTGAACTCGACGTGACGCGGGAGTGCGGAGCAGGGCTGGCAGGGCCCGGAGGCCAGAGGCTGCTCGCGACGGCCCAGTGCCTCCCTCTGCAGTCGAGGGTCTCGTGGCGCTGGTGTCGCGACTAACGAGCGAGGCGGCCGGAGCTGGCGTTCTCACCTTTCCCGTCCCGCTGACCCCCCCCCCCCCCACCCTGAAGGACCAACCCGTCGCCCGTCCTCCGCGGCTGAAAGCCCCGCTAATTAACTGCACCGATGTCTGTCTCGCCTCGCCGCCTACTCCGGTGTCCCGTGAGCTCTCCCCCTCCCTTTATCTCTTTAACGTCCATACCTGCACACACATTTTTTTTTTTTTGTAATTTTAGACCTTCAGCAGGTACAGTAAGTCGAGGAGATGTGCCATCACGTAGGGACCGGAAAAAAATTCGCGGATTCAATGACCTCTATCTAGGATAGCCTCCGTTATCCTCTGCACTTCTCAATGTAAACACGCGTGTTCATTTGGTTACTAAATTTGCGAGTCGTCTCCACTGGGGTAGCTCTTGTGATTCGACGCTTCTTTTTGTCGATGGTCTCTCATTGGCCCAGAGAGCTCCAGTTAAACCGCGAGCCAATGGCAGAACCAGCAGAATTGTACGCATGTTTGAATTTCAGCCCGTCACGAAATGAATACGCGAATTTTTCCGGTCCCTACGGCCATCAGTTGGGGTGTGTATTCCTCGCAAAATAATCTGATTGCTAATGATACTGCAATAAGGTAGCGCCTATGCACAGAAAAAAATTTATGTACTTTTACAAAAAAATTCTAATACTACAAGAAATATATGGAATATTTGTACAACACATGGGTTAATTTTGCATAAATGAAATACGTTTTTTCGAGATAATACCGATGAGTATTTCTAACGAAACATTGCGCCTAATTTTATATTTTAACTGACGTTTTACTCAAGCTTTTTTTGAAACAATGGAGAAAATAATCGAATATTACTTAAATGGGGCTTTTATTTGTTTTATTGTGTTTAATAAGTGCGCAGTTAATTCCGGAAAGCCATTCAGGGAACGGTAGGTTTTTAAATTACTGAAACTATTGGAGGTACTGGGACAACACAAGTGCTTAGATTCCTGGGTAAGAATCCGAAACTAGTATTACTGCGAACACTTGTTTTTTGTTATACAGTTATTTTCATGTAAATGTACAAATTTACAAAAGTATCTGTACTCTAACATGATTATTTCTGTGTCAATATAAAAAAGACATTATGATGTGATAGCAAATGCTCCATTGTAATTGGTGGCTGCCTGCAAGAGAAGCAATTACCCTATTTTGGCCGGTCCAGTCAGGAAGCGTTGTCATCCTCACGTGCGCTGGCAGTAGGTATACTTACCCAGCCAATCAAGAAACACAGTAAATGTCACAAAAGTTATAACTAGGGGCAGGCATTTTTCGCAAATAAATCAAAACGCCTGTTAGACTTCAACAAGGTATATCCGCACCGACGGTTTCTTCCTTGTGATTGGCGGCCGTCGGCGAGATATATCGTTGCCTCATTTGGCCGAGCCACTCAGGACGCGTTTGCTTCCGCACTGAATAGCTTTTATTGGTGGTTTAGCAATCGACATGTACCTGAAAGAAACCCACCCAATCATGACACACAAACGATGATACACTGTTTTAGCTTTCAGCTAGTCTCAGAATCTTTTCGCGAAAAATGCGTGCCCCTAGTTATAACTCACAGCTGGTCTGGAAAAAAAATTCGCGAAAAGTACATGGACCTTCATATCAGAGCGTAACGAAAAGTGCAACGCTCAATACTGTGGCGCTCGACGGGGAGGGGGAAGGGGAGCAAGGCATAGAGTCGTGTCTAACTAATCGTAAGGATTCGGCCATGTTCGGGCGTGTCCTCCGCTCGCTTTTTTTTTTATCAGGACCTCGGCGCCCATTTTTGACGACGACACATCCATCTAATCCAAAACTGTAAACAACGTGATTACATGCTTTCAGTTTCATGCTAGGAATAAATTATAAAATTGCTTTTCAATTCTTGACACCTTTTAAATAAACACTCATTGCTTTCATAAAACAACTTATTAACCTTTGAACATATATGATAATGATTACCATTGAAATCATTTTAAAAAAATACATAATCAAAGAAGAGAAATAATGTAAGATACCAGACTTCTTAAGCGGTAGTAATCTACATTTTTTTTGCGTATAGGTATAGTATTTCGTGTTTTTACAAATTATTTGAAGGAAAAAAAATCATAATATAACCATCTTTAATTTTTTATAACAGGCTTTTTCTTCTAAACAAGTCATTAGTTAATGTTTTTTTTATGAACATGGCAAATTATTTTGTCAGTCCTAGCATTAAATAATGTGTAATACAGTTTTTAGATTAACCGTTAGCAGGTAGTCTTAAAAATCTTTATTTTTAGTATACAATTCATTTAATCAATAAAAATTTGGTTTCCAAAAATAATATGTCCCAGAGTTTTCCAAGGGGTTGGGTAAACCTAAGTTTTATTGATTTAATGGACGATGCACTAAAAATAAATAGTTTCAAGACAAAGACTACATACGAACAGATAATCGAAAACTTTATACCACATGATTTCATGCTTTCCGTAAATGTTGGGACGGACATACAAATTTTCCTTTAATTTGTAAAAAAAAAAAAAAAAAACATTAAATAGGTTTTTTTTTTAAGAAAAGGGTATTTAGGAAAAAAATACATTAATATAATAAAAAATGTAAAAAAAAAACGAAATAATATAAGCAAAATAATTTATGATACTACCTTTTAACCAACGGTGGTTTGAACCCTTCTGCCTGGCACACCTAGCGTTTGGGTAAGTTGAGTGGGAGGGGGGGGGGGGGCTGGGGGAATTAATCTGAGTAGTTCTCAGCCCGCTACGAAGACAAAGTTGTACGGACTTCAGACCCGTGCTCTGACCGCGGTGACGTTAAAAACTCTAACTTTCACTTCAGTTCGGCGAGAGCTTCGTGTTTCCTCCCATCGCCCCCACCCCAAACTCTTCTCCTGCAATGTTTCGGCGCCACAGGACCCGGGCGTAGCGCTCGGTAAATACCTTACCCATGTCCTTCCCTCCCGCCAGCATGATCTTTTTTCTCTCTGCAAATATTCGTTTTTTTTTTTTCCCCGGACACGAAGCGACAGTCTCCGATGCCCGTCTCTTGCCGCGAGAGCTAACTGAAACGCCGCTACAAGAAGAAAAATTGGTTGTCTGTAAAGTCGGTTTACGGACGATAGTTTAACGTGACAACGTCATAACAAAACATTGATGAAATGATTGCTTACTTTTATGAATAAAATTTAATCATTTTTATTGAATCATCACTATTTCGTACGGATACAAAGAATGAGTGAAATGAAATCTACAATTCAATTGATAAAATTTACCTTTATTTGCACTCATTAATTCAAATATGTTTATTACTTTAACGAAGAGATTATTTTAACTATAACATTTATACATGTTTGCTATTTATCTTCTTCCAATCTGTGTTATTCTGTTAAGGATAGGACGATGATAGGAAAAGTAGGAAACGAATGGGAGTGTTTCAAGTTTAATGTGCCTCGAAAAAGTCAAATCGATGGTTGTTCCAATCGAGTGGAAGAGAGATAGATGCGGCGCAAGCGTACAATGAGCGTAACGGTACAAAGCGTAACGGGACAATGTACGTAATGGGACAATGAGTCATCCTTTTTCGTGCCTGTAGCCGGCGTTCATCGATTTATTAGACGTTGTCATGTCAAAAAGCTTGGTCGTGCGGTGTTGGAGGTGTCAGCGGTACTGTTTTACGGGCGCGCGTCGACTGCAATTGCCTCGTCGCCATTTTCTACTCGCCCGTCAAGAGGGTCGGTGGGGGATTCGGCGAGTTAAAAGGGGGGGGGGGGGGAAAGACGTGTGAAAAGGAGGGAAATGGGGAAGCTAAAAGTGAAATGGCTAGAGAACGCTAGGGAACGGTTTCAGGGCCCCGTAGGGAAACTTTTGTTTTTGCAGTTTCCGTCTCCTGTTTTGCGCGATAATGGACGTAAAAAAAAAAGAGAAAAAAAGGATGCATGGGCTATAACGGTGTGTGAAGCATGGCGTTAAGGAATTGTCGTGGGACGGCATGCTGAGACGTGAAGTTGAAGTGGCTTTCTACCTCACCATTGCCGTATTGCAAACACCCGAAACATTGCGGGAATATATGCTTGTCCTCGACTGATGATGGTCAGGACTACGTCGAACATGCTATGTTGTTTATTTACTTCCTATCGTAATTTTCACAATTTAAGTGCTTCACGTTAAATTTAAACACGATACCTCCCTTAAATATGAAATACTTTTTTCAAGACGAAAAATTGGCGCACAATTCTATACTTTAATTGATATTTCATTCACACACATATATATTTTTTTAAAACCATGGAAAAGATAATCGAATATTCAAAATAATTTCACTTTAATAAGTTGACACTGGAAAGCTCTTCAGGGAACTGTTTACAAATAACTTTTATCAATTGGAGGTACTGGGACAACATAAAGCATAAATTTTGTAGTGATACCGTTTTTTTTTCATGTGAGTGTACAAAATTAAAAATACCTGTAGTTTTACAGGAATATTTCTGTTCCATTTACAAAAGTAAAAAATTGGTTGTCTGTAAAGTCGGTTTACGGACGATAGTTTAACGTGACAACGTCATAACAAAACATTGATGAAATGATTGCATACTTTTATGAATAAAATTGAATCATTTTTATTGAATTATCACTATTTTGTATGGCTACAAAGAAGGAGTGAAATGAAATCTACAATTTCATTGATAAATTTACTTTTATTTGCACTCATTAATTCAAATATGTTTATTACTTTAACGAAGAGATTATTTTAACTATAACTTTTATACATGTTTGCTATTTAACTTCTTTCAATCTGTGATATTCTGTTAAGCATAGGACGATGATAGGAAAAGTAGGAAACGAATGGGAGTGTTTCAAGTTTAATGTGCCTCGAAAAAATCAAATCGATGGTAGTTCCAATCGAGTGGAAGAGAGATAGATGCGGCGCAAGCGTACAATGAGCGTAACGGGAAACAGCGTAACGGAACAATGTGCGAAACGGGACTCTTTTTCGTGCGTGCAGCCGGCGTTCATCGATTTATTAGACGTCACGTCAAAAAAATACAGTGTAGTTAATAACGCTGCTGTGGCGGGCGCACCCAAGGCAAACCCAAGGTTCGGGCGAAGATCCGCGCGGCCGCGGAGACGAGACGCGTCTTGCAGTAGTCCGGCCCCAGGGCCGAGGTCAGCTGGTCTTCAATCAGACCACCCGGGGGATAGGGAAGCTCATCCCGCTGATCCTCGGGAGCTGGAGCCGGGAGGGTTTCGGCGGACCCCCTGACAGGGGTGCTCGTCGAGAGATTAGCCGGGAAGAAGGGGGTGGAATGGACTCCCAAGATCCACAATGCTCCCCCGCCAATCTCTACCAGACGCGAGGCCTCCATTCAACCCGCGCCCCGATCCGCGCGGGTAATCGAACTCCGCGGGTCTTCGCCGCCTGAGGTATAGGTACCGGGCGGGTCCACGTCTGTCGTCTCTGGGCGAGCGAACCGCCGGCTGGAGATCTGGGGGTTTATTCCAAGTTTCCAGCGTTTTCTATCGGAACATTTCGATATCGATTCCGACATATAGCTATTTGGCCGATCGGCAACGCACGGTTCCGAACGATCGTAATCGAAAGGTACAGAAATTTGATATTCTAAGCGCGGTATCGTTACGAGGCCTAACTATCTCGGCAAAGTTCGGGTTACGATTTCCCCCTCTACAATATTTTTGGCAGCGAAGATGAGATTTGAAAACTGCAACATAACAACAAAAAACACTTCATATTTCTAACAAATTTATAAATAAAAACACAGAGTTTATAAGACAATATACTTTCCAGATGTTTCAATGTTGATAAAAGTATTTATAAAAATCTTAAGTAATTTTGAAAGTGCTCGAGCAAGCGAAAACATGTTTATTTCTTAAATTATTTTTACCGGATATTTGGTGTGAAATGAATAATGGCTGCTCGGCGATCTCGTGTGAGTGAGAGGCAAATTAAAATACGTCTTTACATTCCCACTTAGTTATTATGTATCTGGAGCACTACTTCATTACGTAATTATTGTAACTTAAAGTGGTAACCGTGGTAAGGAGTCATCCGAAAGAAGGCAAAACTAAAAAAAAAAACGGAATGCATTTCTTTTAGTTATATACGTCATATCAAATCATTCTATAAAACGGCATTGTGATATGTATATGGTTAGAAGTAGCTTCCATATGAAGAAATACTTTCGTGATTTTGGGGCGTATTGAAGTAGTTGGCCTAACAGTCACAGGATTGCAGGGATTGCGGAAGTGCGAGGCAGTAGCGCGCAGCGGCCGGTAGGACTACTACAACACTTTATCGGAATTAAGTTTCGCGTCCATTACCGTTTCCTGAGTGGTAACAGTAGTTACTGAAGATATTTGTACATGTATTATGGATCAACATTTTATAAATAATACATGTACAAATATCTTCAGTAATTACGGTTACCACTCGGGAAATGGTAATGGACGCGAAACTTAATTCCGATTAAGTGTTGTAGTAGTCCTACTCGCCGCAGCGCGCGCTACTGCCTCGCACACCCGCAAGCCCTGCTGCCCTCTCGTGACTGTTAGGTCAACTACTTGAATAGCACCCCAAAAACATACATATTCAATGCTACTGGGAAAAAATTTCCTTTTACAAAATATTAAACACAATTGACACCTACGTAAAATATCGTAAATATTGATCACGCCCAAAAATGTACTATTTTCGACCAAGTTTAACTATTTGTGTACACATAAATCGTGCATCCGCCATGATTTCAAATGGCTGCTAATTCCCGATCGGCAAAGACTTTTCGACAGCAATTGTATACTCGAAACATACCGATTTTTGGCTTCCGAGAATCGAAAGGTTCCGAGTTGATGAAAGTAACTTAGAATACCATATTGTACAAAGCTTCCGATAATCGTGAAATTACGATCGGGAACTCTTTTCCGAGAAACTTAGAATAAACCCCCTGGGTCGCAAAACCCCCTTCTCCCCGATGACAATCCCCCCCCTCCCCGTCAGACCTGGGAAGGCGCGGAGGTCGCACTGTGCTTGGTAGTTGTGTTATCTTTGAAAGATTTGTGCAATGGAAGTGCATGACTTGATGTAAGCTTTTGGACATACGCCATTGCTAAGCACATGTATGTATGTAGAAGAAAACTACAAAAAAAACTACAAAAAACTCAAAAGACAAAAGGACAAATTAAGCAAAATAATTGCTTTTGTCAACAGGATATAAACACCAAGTAATATTCCATAACAGGATAACAGGAATATGGTCAACAAACAAAGAAAAACAAAAGAAAAATGGAATAAGAGAACGAAAAAAAAAACACCCACAAATGAATGAAGCAAATTTTTGCTTAATTTGTATTTTTGTCTTTTGAGTTTTTTGTAGTTTTTTTTTGTAGTTTTCTTCTACAGACATACATGTGCTTAGCAATGGCGTATGTCCAAAAGTTTACATCAAGTTAGCTGTGTCTTACACATGTTGCTTGCATCCTTCGCCGCTGCAAATGGTCTGCTGTGACAAACAACAGTTTTTGGTACAAGCGGGATTGTGCAAAGCTGACAAAGTTAGCTATTATTATTGGCTCTAAAATGAAAGTTTTTCTTCACAAGCCCAATATTAAAGTCTGAATAGACCGAATACATTAAAGAAAAATTGTTACTACAACGTGAAATTTTTTTTGTTGGAAATAGAAGAGATACTACATTCATGTAAAATTACAGGTATTACATTTGTACATTTACATGAAAACAACTGTATCATTACAAAATGGTGTTGGCAGTAATGGTGGGTTCGGGTTCTTTGCCGGGTATTTATGCTTTTTGCTGTCTCAGTACTTCGAATAGTTAAAGTCATTCGTAAAGCGTAAAACAAAATAGTCCAATTATTGAATATTCGATTATCTTTTACACGGTTAAAAATAAATCTTGCTTGAATGAAATGTGAGTTGAAATATAAAATGATGCACCAAATTTCGTAATAAATACTCTGTATTATATCGAAAAACGTATTTCGTGTATGCGAAAATAACCATAGTCATGTGTTGTACAACGTTACAATATATTTCTTGTAGTAATACAACAAACTATTTCTTGGCAATTTTTTTTACAAAGGAATCTTTTGTAAAAGTACAGAATTAGGTTTTTTTTCTGTGCACGAATAAAAATTAGTTTCTCGGTGTGAATAATTCCACCCCGTGTTTCCGCTGGCGGTACTCCATTCTGGGAAGCCTATGATGTACATTCTGTATTGCACAGACCCGAACAAGTCCGAATATCTACCTTCGACCAACGTCGGGATAATTTTTTTCTGTAGACTCAAAACATTAACACGAGGAGGATTCAAGGTTGAAGGCATAGTTTGAATTTATGTATACGTAAACGAACTGATTATTGATGTTGAAGGGGCAATTATCTCGACTAGTCCCTCTTCCTTAAAAAAAAAAATGAAAAAAAAATCGGCAATACTTTTATTTCGTGCTACAATATTTCCTCTATTTAACACAATTTGTGGAGATAAGATGTTAATTAGGTTAGTATAGCTACATTTAAAAAAAATTGGGAGATTGTGTGAATGGTTTGTTAGGTCACGATAGCTACATATTAAATTAGAAATTCCTAAACAACCATTAAAATGATTTGACAGTATTTTTAATGTAGCTATACCAACCTAACATAACCAACGATACACAATTTTGTAAAGAACCTAATAAACAAAAAAAACTGACGAAGTTGGCCGAAGGTAGATATTCGGGCTTGCTCGGGTCTGTGCAATACATAGAGACCCGTAAAAATTCGCGGGTTCAATGACCTCCAGTATAGACTCCAATATCCTCTACACACTCGGGCAAATGCCAACTGTTCATTGGCTGCTGACTTGTGAGTCGTCTCGACTGGGGTGGCCCTGTGATTCGACACTTCTATGAGTGAGGGTCTCTAATTGGCCCTCAGGCCTCCAGATTAACAGTGAACCAATGACAGAAGCAGCACTAAGGTATGATTATTTGAATTTTATCATAAACACGAAATGAACCCGCGAATTTTACGGGTCTCTAGCAATACAGAATGTACATCGTAGGCTTCCCCTGCATTCTCGAGGCGGACTGTACAGGCTTCTGGCCGCGGGGCGAGAGAAGGCGAGAGAACTCTAGAGCAGGAGGCGAGAGAACTCTAGAGCAGGAGGCGAGGACCAGTCGCTCGCGGGCCAATGAGAACTCGGAGGTGATGTCATCTCAATTGCTCGTCCCCCCCCCCCCCCCCCCGCCCGCGGCACCGAGCGAGGCGGCACAGGAGACAAAAGAACGCCGGACTCACAGCTGGACGGAGGCGGGTTTCCCATCGCGGGTCGTCCGCCCTCGACTTCAGTTCCCCCCCCCCCCCCTCCCCCCCCCCCCCCGCAGGCAGTGAGCAGAGACGGGAAAAACATTCGCGGGAATAATTTTTCGTATATAGTTTCAGAATTTCCAAGCCGTCGCACCTTCAATGCTGCTGCCGTAATCGGCGCGAATTTCACCCGGAAGGATCGTGGGCCGATGGGAAATCATCAGTCGAAGAAGTAAAGAAACCCCACGAAAATCCAGTTTCAGAAATCTCGTAATCAGGATCCAATGAACAAGTGACGTATGCCTCAGTGTGCAAGAGGACTGAACACTAATTGCGTGACAAAAATCATGTAACATTTATGTAGTTACATTTAATATTATATATAGTGAAAAATTTTGAAACAAATCTTAAAATGAAATACTATATATAATATTTAAAAAAAAAGTTATGAATAAGTAGAGACCGGAAAAATTCGCGATTTCAATGACCTGTAGGATAGACTCCATGATCCTCTATGCACGCGGGAAAATTACATTTGCTCATTGGCTACTGACTCGTGATACCTGTTAACTAGGACGCTAGTGATTTGACGCTTCTTTTGTTGAAAGTTTTTCATTGGCCGAGTGCCATTCAGAAAAACTGTGGTTCAATCACTGATGCAGTAAAAAGGATAAAATTTTTGGATTCTAGACTATCACGAAATGAATCCGCGAATTTTTCAGGTCTCTGTGAATAAGTACTTTTACGATCACCACCATGGAAGTTGGATCGAGAGCTCGCTAGGAGGCGAACACGTTGTCTCGGAACATCTCGCGTTATTTGTGTTCGTGAGTGCATGATGTGTAAGCCGAGGGCACAGACGTTCAGGCACGCAATTTAAAGAAGAAAAAAAATAAATGTGCAGGGTTTCGCGAACGCTGCTGGGTTCAAACAACGGGCGGACGAGCGGTCGCACCGGAGCGATTTCGCGCTCCGCTTGTGCGGGCTGATTGGACCGGGCGTTTGTGACGTCACGCCCGCGCGCGAGGCGGCTGGGATATAGAGACGAGGCCTATCGGCGCGGGTGGAGTGACCGATACCACCCGCGCGTCTCTCCTCTTCATGTGTGCTTGTGCGATCCTAGGGGGTGGGGGGTAATGAGAGAGAACCGCGCGCAGTACTGCCAACTGTGCTGGCGCCCTCTGCAGCCTCCACCGAACCTATTCGTTCCCCCGATACCCGGGTACACCCCATCAAAGCCTTTTACATTTACCTACACTCAACAAACAAAAAATGTATACCTACATTCCAACAGCGTACTCATTGGAGGAAAAAAATAATAACTGTAGCCTACTTTAACGGAAAATTCATTGGAGACTTGCTGCTACTCGTAATATATATGTATATGGTCCTCAAAAGTAAAATAGCTTTCATGTACGAAAACTTTGCACCTGAAGAGTCACGTACTGTATTTTATATATTTGTAGTAAATATTTAAACAGAACATTACTTAAAGCGGTCCACAGCAATTTGTTTCAAAATAACATTTTACTTCTTATGTGATAGTTAGAGACCGGAAAAAATTGCGAATTCATTTCGCGATAGGCTAAATACAAATCATTATACCTCAGTGCTGCCTCTGCCATTGGTTCACAACTCACCTGGATGACTCTGGGCCAATGAGAAACACCCAACCAAAGATTTATCGAATCACAGGCTGCTACGCTGGAACGTCTCACAAGACAGCAGCCAATGAGTGGGTGGCATTTGACCGAGTGTACGTTGAACTATGGAGTTCATCCTACAGATCATTGAACCCGCGAATTTTTCCGGTCCCTAGTGATAGTGTATTCTATGAAAATTGCATAACCTAATTGAGGATATTAAGAGCCTTCTTTATTTTTTTTCCCCCTGGCTATTCACTGTGATCTTGAGTCCTTTGGTTGGTATTTCTGTAAACAACGGATAACACACGTAAGCCCTATTTATGTGCAAGCAGGAAAACCATTAATTTATAAAACACTAAAAAAACAAAAAAATCACACAGTTTTCTCACAGTAGCATCAGATAAAGCGCTTTTTTAACAATAGGTAATAAATGGTTTAATTTATCTGGCCAGTAAATTTCCTTCGTGCCACTGTGCCTTCTCCTCTTGGCAACTGACTAGGTACTTTTGTGGTGATTTGCATTTTCTTACGTTTTTAGTAAATATTACTTGCATGAGAATATTTATTTGTTATTTATTTGTAGGCATCCTTTTTACCAACCACAAATATCATATACGTAAAATATGTTTATAGATTCTACATTCAAATCACATAATACTTAAGTAAAAAATAAAAAAATGTTAAAAAACTGCAAAACATTCAAAAACTGGTTAGTATACAGCAAGAACGCTCTTCTATTGTCCACTCGTGTGTTTACATTTGTTGAGAACAAGTATGGGGAAATAAAAATACAGCGTAGTTTCTGCAAACATTCAGTTACTTTAAATTTATGAAGAACTCTTTGTTTATTTGGGTTAAATTCTTCGTTGAAAAGTCCGTAACTAGAGACCTGCAAAAGTCGCGGATTCATTCGGTGATAGGCTAGAATTCAAACACATATACCTCTTAGATAATTTTGCTATTGGCTTACTGTTCATCTGGACGAATCTCAACCAGTTATAAACCCTCAACCAAAGAAGGATCGAATCACAGACAAACCAGCTGAGACGACTTACAAGTCGGCAGCCAATGAACTTGCGTTATTTGCCCGAGTGTACAGGGGTATGTGCAGTCTATCCTGAAGGCCATCGAAACCGCGAATTTTGCAGGTCTCTATTTATAACAGTGTGTTCAAAAGCACACTCGAGGAATTTTTCTTGTATAATTTTAAACTGTGACAAAACTTATATACGCCACCCCCTTACCACGAAGTCACCAGAGTCAATTACTGCAAGTTCACCGTGACTTTCTAACAGTATGGAAGGTAGTTCATTATGAACGTGTGTAGCACGCTGGGAACTATGTAGTAAACTGGTTAGCTTTGTAGCGCCGGGCTGCGTCAGCGTGGCAAATGAAGCAGGTTATGCACGCATGGGTTAACAGCGTGCTTTGAAGTGTTGCGGAGTGGCGGTGCTTCGTGAACACGGAATACGTCGAGAAGCAAAGTAATTCGCGATGATTTCGTAACGGCGCGGACTTCTCTCTAGGTTCTGTTGTTGCTTTCCTGCCGAATGGTTTGCGCAGCACACCGTCAGTTAATTGTGTTTTCATTTTTATTTTCACGTGTAACATTACAACTCTCAGTATAGGCCTCCGGGAATTTGATGGGACAAAGGTTTAAACACACAGCTGGTCTGGAAAACTTGTTGCCAAAAAATACATACAATACATGCATATTCCGCAAAAAGATTCTAAGACTAGCTGAAAGTTAAAACAATGTAGCATAGTTTGTGTTTCATGATTGGGTGGGTTTCTTTCAGGTGCATGTCGATTGCTAAACCACCAGTCACAGCTATTCAGCGCGGAAGCAAACGCGTCCTGAGTGGCTCGGCCAAACGAGGCAACGACTTCTCTAGCCGACGGCCGCCAATCACAATGAGGAAACAGCTGGTGCGGGTATACACACTCGTGGGTTCAACGACCTCCAGGATAGACTCCCCAGTATTCTGCCTACTGTTGCAAATGTCACGTGTTCATGGGGATCAAGATTTATGAGATGTCTTAACTGGATCGTCGTGGATTCGTTACGTAATTGAATGACGATTTATCATTGGCTCGTGGACCTCCAGATAAACTTTGAATCGCATGGTAGCATAAAGGGACAATCGTTCGAATTCTAACCTATCGCGAAATTAATCCTCTAATTTCTTCGATATCTACATACGTGTCGCGGGATGAAAACAAGAATATTTCCAGTACCTAATCCGCAGATTCATTTTGCAGACATTAACTAATGGCGTTGAAGCCTAACAAGTTAAAAATTTTCCCCGTGATAAATAACATTTCTCACTTTTCCATTCATTTCTGCTGAATATCTTCCAGGGTGTGTCAAAGGAAACACCAGAGAGAAGAAACGTAGTAGATAGAGACTGGAAAAATTCGCGCTTTCAGTGACCTCTAGGATAGACTCCACAACCCCCTACACACTCAGGCAAATGCCGCCTGCTCACTGGCTATTGACTCGTGACACCTGTCAACTGGGACGCTTGCGATTCGATACTTTTTTTGGTTGAAAGTTTTCCATTGGCTCAAAGTCCTTCAGACAAACTGTAAGCCAATCACAGAAGCAACATGAAGGTACAGTAGTTTGGATTCTAGCATAACGCGAAATGAATCCGCGAATTTTTCCGGGCCCTAGTAGTAGATGTGTTTGAAGGCCGGTCTGATGGGAGAAATACCTTTGCCGGTGAGTGGTTTGTACTAATGTGGCATGGGATATTTGCGGACAGAGGTTATTCCCTTTTCTGTTGTTCTGCGGGGGCCATTAGCGGCGCGAGCATGCCGACCCGCCGACCCGCGGACCAAATTAAGCCAATTACGCCCGCGCGCCTCATCAGCGCAACTTGGCGGTGTAAACGCGCGCGAGGGGCCATCTCCCGAGAGAAGAGGCAGTTGCGGTGGGGGGGGGGGGGACCTTTTGAGGCGCGAGTCCGTTGAGTTTAACTATTCTGAAAGCCCCGCTTGGCACACACAGAGGGTGTGTTCGTAAATGTACCAAGTTTACTATTTTCTCTAGGTTACGGGTGTACGTCTCGTTTCAGGTCATTATTGACGTGACAACGTCTAATAAATCGATGAACGCAGGCTGCACGCACGAAAAAGTGTCCCGTTGCGCACATTGTTCCGTTACGCTGTGTTCCGTTACGCTGTCGGCGAGTGCAGCAATAATAGGTTATGTTACAATTGACTAAAAAAAAAATATGGTGGTTCATAAATTGATGATAGATATTTGATTACAGTTTATTTATACAAAAATTGTTCATAATTATATTTAAACTTTATAGCTAAACGCAAGTTTTTAAAATTAATTACATGTCATCTACACGTGAACTGTTTCGTGGACTGTTTATAAAGTGAAGTGAAAAGTTAATGTGGTTTTCATTGCTTATTACAACAACAATTTCTGCAATAAAGGTTAATTGTTCTTGCATTTTTAAATCTGATTACTAGTATAATTTCAAGTATTTATTCTTTTATTATTAAAATAAAAATGATTCAATTTTATTCATACAAGTAAGTATGCAATCATTTCATCAATGTTTTGTTTTGACGTTGTCACGTTAAACTATCGTCCGTAAACCGACTTTACAGACAACCAATTTTTTTTTATATTTTTACCTTTAACACGGGTAAACTTGTAAACTTTTTGTGTGTGTGTGTGTTAATTTTACAAAATTTTGGGCAGTAAGGAAAAAAGAAACCAAATTGAAAAAATAACTTTGAAAAAAATTGGGTTTAAAGACAATGTTGGTGGCTCATTAAGGTGTGGTTTAAAAATTATTTCAGAAAAATTTAATTTATTTTATTTATTCTTTGAAAATCATGACAATTCTAAAGATATTAAAAGGCCAGGTATAATTAAATAATTTTTTTTCCTGAAAGACATTAAAACATATCACATAGCAACCAGTTAGTTTGAATTACTTTAAACCTAAAAAAAAAAAAAAAACAAATCCCGTTTTGTATTCCATTTCATTCCCCTTAGCCGTACTGCACAATAACTTTTTAAAGGCAACTTTGCCACCTAATAACGTGAAAATGTATTATATACATATATATATACACACTAATTCATTTTATAAAAGTTTAGGCCACTCAAAAATTTAACCACGTGGAACGTAAATATAAAATAGTGACCTGGAACGGGACATTACATCCTTGAACACGACACTAAACTCAGTAGGAAAAATTCGCGGATTCGTATTGTGACAGGCTGAAACTTCTGTTCTGCTACTGCTAACGGCTCGCAGTTTCTCTCGAGGACTTGAGGGGAAATTAGAAACCCTCAACCACATAGAGTCTTCACAGGTCGGCAGCCATTAGACAGGTGACATCTTCGCGAATATGCAGTGGACTGAGGTGTCTATCGTAGACGTCAATGAAGCAATTTTTAGAGGCATGTTTTTTTCTTGTTTATTTTTCGCGAAAAGACCTGATCGCTCATTATATTGCAATAATCTTTTCCTCCGCTAGAGATCGTGTCCTTGTAATTAGCGGCCGTCTGCAAGAAAAAAAAACCTTGCCCTTTTAGGCTTTTTAAGGCATAGTTATTATGTTAGAATTTTAGTGAAATTACGTTAATGTGCTTTAAAGTCCACTTCCTATGTGATAAGTATTTATTTTTCGTCTCCTAGCTTACTACTTCTTGACTAATGTTGGAATGATTTTATGCCTGGAATTGTTCCAAATTTTATTGGCATCTAGGTTTATTAGCTTCCCCTCAAAATGTTTTGGGAAACGGGGTGGAGGAAAATATATTGTGGAAAATGTTTATATTGTTATCCGTGAATTGAATATATATATATATATATATATATATATATATATAGTATTTTAATCTTATTTATTTATTTATCTTTTTTTATATATATTTCAAAAAAATACTATAACTCTCTAGTTTTCGAAATATTTCGGAACCAAGTTGGCGGAACATTCAGTTTGTTCGGGCGCGATGCGCGTGCTGCGGTGACGTCACGAGACGACGCCAGCGCCGCGAGAAGTGAGCGGCGGCGCGAAGCAACTGCCCAGGACACGTGAGCGTGCGCGCACGCGCGGGACGAGAGTTTGGCCGACGGCGGTTGGTGCATGTGCTACTAGGTGGTTGGAACGAGACTTTTCAAAAATCCCTGAACAAGAGTTCTTACACGTGCAACTATTTGTAAATGTTTTACAAGAGTAGAAGAAATTGTTCCGGTACTAGTGCAGGTTGTGAAAGGTTATTCCTAGAGACCGGAAAAATTCGCGGATTCATTTCGTGATAGGCTGAAATTCAAACATGTGTACAATTCTGCTGGTTCTGCTATTGGCTCGCGGTTTAACTGGAGCTCTCTGGGCCAGTGAGAGACTATCGACCAAAATAAGCGTCGAATCACAAGCTACCCAGTGGAGACGACTCACAATTTAGTAACCAATGAACACGCGTGTTTACTTGAGAAGTGCAGAGGTTAATGGAGGCTATCCTAGAGGTCATTGAATCCGCGAATTTTCCCGGTCTCTAGTAATTCCACTTGCAGGTTGTTGTGTGTAAGCTTTGAGGACGGGAGCTGGCGATGTACTCGGACTAGCTTCACCTCGCTGTCCCTAGCCCGCCCCGGGGTTGCAGGGTCCCGGCTCACCCGTCACGCCCGCTAACCACCCTCCCGGACTTACAGCCGGGGATATTACCGACACGCACCCCGCGTCCCGCCCCCCGTCATCCCCTAAACACGCAGCGCACATCCGGCATGGCTGCAGGGGTTGATTTATCACGCCGTTCCAGTAGAAGGGCCGGACTGATTTATTCTGCTTTCTGTACGATATTCAAACTGTGTTCGTGACTTGTTTTATTTTAAATATCATTTTTTTTCGCAAACATTTCATTTTAATTATTAATGTAAACTACCTGGTTTCTCTGCCTTGTGGTTTTTTTTTCCCCCCAGATGCGAAGCGATGAATGTTGCGAATAACTCTAAACTTATGAATAGGGGCAGGCATTTTTCGCGAATAAATCAGAACGCCTGTTAGACTTAAACAAAGTATACCCGCACCGACGGTTTCTTCCTTGTGATTGGCGGCCGTCGGCGAGGGAAGTCGTTGCCTCGTTTGGCCGAGCCACTCAGGACGCGTTTGCTTCCGCGCTGAATAGCTTTGATTGGTGGTTCAGCAATCGACATGTACCTGAAAGAAATCCACCGAATCATGACACACAAACGATGCTACATTGTTTTAAATTTCAGCTAGTCTCAGAATTTTTTTGCGAAATATGCATGCCCCTACTTATGAATATTTAATCCTGATGTCATCGAACGAAGTTAACCGCCTGCCCGGGTTGGAACGAACAGGAACGTGTAGGTACTGCGAGCTTCAGTGTCGCGCGCGCGACGGCTGTTCTGGTTCGGGAGACTGCCGCCAGGAAGCGGCACGCTCTCCCTCGCTCCTCGCTGATGTCGCTCGGAGATAGGGCACGCGCCGGCACCTCTCCCTTTGTCGAGCCGCTGTCTGCCGCTGTCTGCCGCCGGAAGCGACTGTCGAACACGGCTGCAATTAGCCCGCCCGTCAAAAGTTACTTTTTTTTTTGTAAAGCTGGTGTACTCACAACCCAAAAATTTTCTATAAGTTTCCGTTGGTGATTCAGCATAATGAAAAAAAAAATTGGTTGTCTGTAAAGTCGGTTTACGGACGATAGTTTAACGTGACAACGTCATAACAAAACATTGATGAAATGATTGCATACTTTATGGATAAAATTGAATCATTTTTATTTTAATAATAAAAGAATAAATACCTACTTGAAATTATACTAGTAATCAGATTTTTAAAATGCAAGAATAATTAACCTTTATTGCCGAAATTGCTGTTGTAATAAGCAATGAAAACCACATTAACTTTTCACTTCACTTTATAAACAGTCGAGTGGAAGAGAGATGCGGCGCAAGCGTACAATGAGCGTAACGGGACACAGCAAAACGGAACAATGTGCGTAATGGGATACAGCGTAACGGAACAATGAGCGTAAAGGGACACTTTTTCGTGCGTGCAGCCGGCGTTCATCGATTTATTAGACGTCACGTCAAAAACGAGGAAATTTGTGTAACAATAGATTGTGGTGGCATACAGATCCTCATTGTTAGTATTCATTTCGCAATACGAGGGTTGGAGGAAAAATTAAATTGTGATATTAGCTGGTATATTGTAGACAAAAAGTCTAATCTAGCAAAACTACATTGTTCCGATTGAATATCTTCATTAGTATTGATATTCAAGTATTTTCATTGAAGTTTGGTTCGCCATTCAGAATACGATACAAATTGCGTTTTTTAAATTTTATTTACTCAGTACTCAGGAAAATTTTATATTACAGTTTTTTGGAATACGTAGAATTTTTAATTAAAGAAATGTATTGTTTCTATCATTTAAGTATTCTTCTTAACGTAAGATTAGTTCATGCACACTTTAACAATGAATCTAGCAAAAATTGAAGTTTCCGTCATTCAGTCATAAATACGTGTACTAATAATTGTAAGTGTAATAATATGAAGAATAAGGTAAACTAAATAATAAATACTTTAGTCTGTGAGTATTTAGTCTAAAGTTGAAGTCACTCGGTCAGTCTGGTTAGCAACTGGTTAGCGGAAACAGCTGTGTGAAGGGTAGTAGTGCTCGAGGTGTTTGTTTTAACCTTTACTTCGGTAAACTTGGGAACACTGTCGTGGCTGTCATGCCGGTGGACTGTGGGCTGTCCTCGCGACTCGAAGGAGAAAACCCCCCCCCCCCCCCCCCTTCTCAACCGACGGAACACGTAGCGCTGTGTCACCGCGCACAGGGGACGCCCTTTGTTGAGCCGCGCCGAGCTTCACGGACGAGTCGCGCGCGCGCTAAATACGTGCGTGTGCCGCGAGGGCCACGCGACACACCATCTTGGAAATTTAAAATTTCTAACCGCTTCTTTCACTTCGGATTCATTAGCACGTACTACTTTCTGAAGTGAAAACTTCAATGGGAAGGTTTGTTGGATAGGGAGTATATTTATTCATGTAAGTCGTCATCGACATGGTCACGTGACGTGTGAATTTTTTTTTTATATTTCAAGGATAAAACTTAATTTATTCTATTTATAAAGATACAAGTTTTTTAATTTTATCTTTATTTTCCAAGGAAATTTATAACGTTATTGTGTGGTACATATTGCGAGTATTGGATATTTTTTTAGTAGGTAGTTAAGTTGAGGTTATGTTTTTTTTATTTTGTTTATTTATTTACGATGTGAATTTCTTCAAATGTCAGGTTATTGATTTATTAGAGATGATGTTGATTATTTGTAGATTTAAGTTAATATTTTTTTATTCTTTCAATGAAAAAAACTTCATTTCTTCTAGTTTTAAAGTTATTATTGTTAGGGGCAAAACTTATGGGTTCGCGTCGCCGACATTCTAGTGATATAATACCAAAATCATTTTCTTGCGTACATTTGACGTAGAACTTATTTCATATTAAACATTTAAAAACAAAATTTTAAGTTTTCACTTCTGTCGACAGTCCCTTTGACTGGCTCTTTTTTTTGTCTAAAAGAAACCCTCATGACTAGGGGCAAGCATTTTCCGCGATAAAAAAAATCGGAACGCCTGTTAGACTGCAACAAGGTATACCCGCACCAGTTGTTTCCTCATTGTGATTGGCGGCCGTCTGCAAGAGAAGTCGTTGCCTTATTCGGCCGAGCCTCTCAGAAAAACGTTTGCTTCCGCCCTGAATAGCTGTGATTGGTGGTTCAGCAATCGACATGTACCTTTAAAGATACCCACCCAATCATGACTAGGGACTAGCTGAAAGTTAAATCACTGTAGCATCGCCTCTATTTCGTGATTGGGCTAATTTTTTTCAGCTGCATGTCGATTGTTAAACCACCAATCACAGCTGTTCAGTGCGGAAGCAAACGCGTCCTGAGCGGCTCGACCAAATGAGGCAACGACTTCTCTCGCCGACGGCCGCCAATCACAATGAGGAAACAGCTGGTGCGGGTATACCTTGTTGCAGTCTAACAGGCGTTCAGATTTATTCGCGAAAAATGCCTGCACCTAATCATGACACACAAAACGATGCTACATTGTTTTAACTCTCAGCTAGTCTCAGAATCTTTTCGCGAAATATGCATGCCCCTAGTGATTAGCACCTCGGTTCGTGGGTTGGTGTGTGCCGGTTAAAATGCCGAGGAGCTGACGTAACATTTCAGCTCCCAGGGACCCCCCGCACTGACTCCACTTAACCAACTTCCAACAAATGACGACGACTTGACTAAACAACATCACCCGAGCTGCTCGCTGGTTTAGAAACAACACGTTTGAGGTCTGACGCAAACTGTGTGTTGCGCGCTGATAAAAGAGAATCGGTTTACAAAAAAAAAAAAGATCAACAAACCGTGTTTTTACCGCGTAAACAGTCTATTACCAGCGAATCAGACACATTTAAGAAACAGTTCTTATACGAAACACTTTTTTTTTTATTTCCTGACCGACGCGCAAAAAAATATTGAGTAGATCTTTGGAAATGAACAATTGCTTATGTTCATATTGTGCTGTAAAGATAAACTCTTGCCTGCACTATGGCATAGAGAGCTCGTGTAGTGTATACATTTTCGTAAACAAAAAAAATATATAAACAGGATTTTGTCACGAATTAAGAACAGATAGCATAAAATAAAGTTCCAATATTTGACATGTTCCAGTTATAATCTAGTTTGCCAATCGTTCTGTAATTTAGTCTCCACTTAATACACTTGCAAGATAATGCCGTATTGACTGTACATTTATGGCTTCGTGGCGTGCGCTCCTTTTCCACTGGGTTCCAAAGATTTTTGTACATATTTCTTGTAAATGGAACAGTAATATTCATGTAAAATTACAGACATTTGTATATTTGTACATTTACATGAAAATAAAAATAGTGTTCGCAGCAATACTGGGTTCGGATTCTTACCCGGGTATTTATGCTTTGTGTTGTCCCAGTACCTCCAATAGTTAAAATTATTTGTAAACCGTTCCCTGAATAGCTTTCCAGTGTTAAATGCGCATATTAATAAGAACGGTAAACCAAAATAAATTCAAATTTTTAAATATTCAATTATTTTTTCAATGGTTTAAAAAACGCTTGAATGAAATATCTATTAAAATTATAATTATGCTCAATGTTTCGTAAGAAATACTCAGTATTGTCGCGAAAAACATATTTTATATATATGGAAAAATAACCAAATACATGTACAAGGTTACAATAGCAACTATTTTTTGGCAACTAGTCTCCAAAGGAATCTTTTGTAAAATTACAGAACAATTTTTTTTTTCCTGTGTGAAGTGCGTATCTTCAAAATCGTTGGATAATTCTGCACTCAAGCAATTAGTTTCGGTCTCACGTACCTTGCTGATTTGTTTTTCATTTACTCGTTTTTAATATTATTTAAGTTTTTTTTGTGTATATTTACCAGGATACATCTCTTATTTTTGTTGTTCTATCACAATTATCAACCACAAATTTACGGAAAGCCCCCTAGAGCAGAGTAAAGACCATAAAAATAAAATTATCAGTTTTCCGTGTGAACCAAGCCTTAAGCACCTAATCCGTGTGACATTACTAGGGACACCTTTATTTCGCGAATACATTTCGTGTCAAGGTATTTCGCAAAATACTGTAGCTTTTCTTCTGTGGTTATTGGCTGAGGTCGGTGAGAGGTGTCATCCCACTCTTGACGGGGCCAATGAGAATGTGGTCACCGTACTGCTGCACCCTCACAATTTGCCATGACTAGAGACCTGAAAAATTTGCGGATTCATTCGGTGATAGGCTAGAATTCAAACACATATACCTCTTAGATAATTTTGCTATTGTCTTACTGTTCATCTGGACGAATCTCAACCAGTTATAAACCCTCAACTGAAAAAGGATCGAATAACAGACAAACCAGTTGAGACGACTTACAAGTCGGCAGCCAATGAACTTGCGTTATTTGCCCGAGTGTACAGGGGTATGTGCAGTCTATCTTGAAGGCCATCGAAACCGCGAATTTTGCAGGTCTCTAGCCATGACTCTTAGAAAAAGCTACAGTGTTTTGTGAAATACCTTGACATGAAATGAAATCGCGAAATACAGGTGTCCCTAGCAATAACATATTCCTTGAGATAATAAGAGATGATGTGGGTTGGCGACGTGAGAATGGGATATCCGCGGAATACATTGATGGAGGAAACGGGAGTACCACGAGAAATCGCCCACCGGCTCGCAGAAACGTCCGCCACGTTTTTCCGATTATGAAAAAAAAATTAAGGGTTGGACTCCGCCAGGAATCGAACCCGGATGTTAGCGCGTGTCGTGAGCACTCGACATCGCCCGGATCTTCCTTTGCGTGCTTTATAAAGGACCGTGATTTTCCTTGCGTTAGCTGCGTATTGCGTTTATCAGTCCGGCCTTATGTATGGCACATCACTAACGACAGGATTTTATAGATATGTTTTCAGCTCAATTTCGTTTTCAAAGAGAATTTGGGTGTTATTGTTTTTTTTATTTTTGTAATACTTACTCCACCAAAATAGGGCTAATATTTATATACTGTATTTTACAGTCAAGTAATTTTCAATACATCGGCCTAAAACAGTTACATTCAGAACAATCAAAATTATTTAGTGAGAATTTATGTTTTGGAATTGATTCGATAATAGATGCACAATAAAACGAATTAATTTTTTTTTCTAATCCATACACTTTGGTACAATTTTTTTTGTCCGGAAATAACAACATTCATTGAATTTCAAACATTAAAACAATCCCGTTTTTTTTTTATTATTATTTAAGTTTCGGTTGGATGCTACTTAATTCCGTGATGTGAGTTGCATTTCGGGTGCTTATGCGGTGATTCGACACACGTTTCGGTGTAATTTGGGTTTTTGTCGCGATTCACCGCACGATCTCGTCCCTCGCAACATCGCGTGACGTCGCTTGTGTGTCTGGGGATGAAGCCAGTCCCGGGAACACCCTGTGTCCGGAGTTGCCCGGGGTGGTTGACGGGTTGGTGTGGTAGGGGGGGGGAGGACACGACGGCGGATTGCAGCCCTGCCACTCGTCAAAGCGGCGCGTCTGTCTGTGCCGAAGGGCTCCCACTTTGTCGCCTTGCGTGCGGACAGACCCGCCCTGCTGTCTCCTCGTCTCCTCCTCCTCCTCCTCTTCGTAATCAAGCCCCGCCGGCGGACGCTCCTTCTGCCCCCCCCCTCTCTCTCTCTCCTCTTCTCCTCCTCTCTGCCTCTCTTGTTTCGTTTGAGGGCGTCTCTGTGTGTCGCGAGCTACGAGCTGCAATAGTATCTCTCCCCCGTCTTCAACACCCTGCCCTGAAGCACTGGGTCTGTCTCCTCGCAGGACCTGCCCCTGGTCCACTTTCACCCTTGCTTCACCCAGTCCACGTGGCGCATGAGCGTCCATCGCTCTCAAAGGGGCAAACCGCTTGTAATAAACCTTCCAAGCAAAGTTCTTTTCTTTTTTTTGACGTGACAACGTCTAATAAATCGATAAACGCCGGCTGCACGCACGAAAAAGTGTCCCGTTACGCACATTGTCCCGTTACGCGGTGTCCCGTTACGCTCATTGTACGCTTGCGCCGCATCTATCTCTCTTCCACTCGATTGGAACAACCATCGATTTGACTTTTACGAGGCACATTAAACTTGAAACACTCCAATTCGTTTCCTACTTTTCCTATCATCGTCCTATCCTTAACAGAATAACACAGATTGGAAGAAGTTAAATAGCAAACATGTATAAAAGTTATAGTTAAAATAATCTCTTCGTTAAGGTAATAAACATATTTGAATTAATGAGTGCAAATAAAAGTAAGTTCATCAATTAAATTGTATATTGCATTTCACTCCTTCTTTGTATCCATACAAAATAGTGATAATTCAATACTAAAAATGATTCGATTTTATTCATAAAAGTATGCAATCATTTCATCAATGTTTTGTTATGACGTTGTCACGTTAAACTATCGTCCGTAAACCGACTTTACAGACAACCAATTTTTTTTTGACATGGCATGGTACTGAGCCTTGGCTACTTGTTGAAGTCGGCACTTGTGATCTGGTGAGATTATCACGAGAGCTTTAGCCACCCGTATTAAACAATGTCATTTCCCCGCAGCGCTTACAGACTGCTGGAGCCTGTTAGTGAATTAGTAAATACGTGGTTGCAACAAGGTATTATTTGAAGAAGCTTGGCTTCTGGGTTGTTAGCAGCGTCCTCGGCGAATAATTCAACCGACGTTTCGGTCGACATTGCAGTCGCCATCATCAGGGAGCAGTTACCGATACAAACCCACAAGCCAAGCTACTTCAGACAATGACCGTGAAAGCCTGCGAACATCATTAAGGTATTATTTTGTTTTACTCATTGTGTCGCAGTCACTTACTACTTAGTTTTTTTTGTTTTGTTTTGTTTTCCCAGTTGGGTAAATACGTAAAATAAAACTATAGTTCCAGTTTCGAAAAAAAAAATTCTTCGTGAAACTCGAGAACAAGAGAAAAAACGAAACAATTCCGCATTTCCTGCGCGTAGAGTTGAAAAAAGACGAGCACGGGACATTGAGGGGCCGCGGGTATTTTCAGTCGAGCCGTTTAGGTTCAGAGTCGCGAGCGGCTCTCGGAATAGCGCGGGGCGGACAGATCCGTGCTGCAGAAACAAAACACGGTGTGTTTCGAGGCGACCTTGACTCCCCTTCCCCTCCCCCGTCACAGTCTCATTCAGTCACGAGCCGTGGCCCACTTAGCGGGACGTTTGTTTACTTTCGTGCAGACTTCGTCGTCGGACGACAAACATCGGGCCCCGGCGTGGACCGTTTTGAAATTTCTGCCCGCATACGTCACTGCTGCAGAACCAGCGCCATCTGGACTTAGAGGCCTGCTTTCTGAACGAAGGAAGGCGTGTGACGTCAGCAGGAGTAGTCCTAGCGCCTCCCCCCTCTCCACTGTCCAAGTCCGCGCACGTGTTTCTTACCTTGTCGGTTTTTGGCAGTGATATCGTACTGAATGGCAAGTTAAAAAGTGTCGCTGTTTTCTTACAGAATTGTAACGGAAATTATGATAATGGGCCTGGAGTTAGGGTGGTATTTGGCGTGTAGATTTCGTGTGTTCATCAATTCAAAACATGCGTTTAAAAGTCAATTTGAACTTCAGAAAGTTGTACGAATCTGTTGGTATTTGTGGTGTGTGATGTTTCAGTGTCCACGATTTCAACTCCCGAACACAATGATTTCCTGTTCTAAATTCAAAATTGCAACATTTTCTTCTGCATTGCGGCCGATTTGATGTAACTCTTGATGAGTTTCTTTAACTCCCGTGTAAGTAGATTCCGTGATAAGAATTTTTTTTAATAGAACATAGAACCAAACCTACCCCATTTTCACACTCTTAAGGGTGGAATTCCGTAATGATATAGGTGTAGCCTATATGTGTTAATGTCTGTTTTAAATTTCAGCCAAACAGATTCGGCAGTAAGTTTGTGATCCATTAAGAAACATTCAAACTCACAATCTTTCACAATCATATTTCTAATGGGGAGTTGGATAAGAGTGCATATAATCCATTTAAAAAGTATGAAAAATATTAAGGTATTTCAAAAAAACGGTGATTGTTTATTGTTCGGGGCATGCATATTTCGCGAAAAGATTCTGAGACTAGCGGAAAGTTGAAACAATGTATCATCGTTTGTATGTCATGATTGGATGAGTTTATTTGAGGTGCATGTCGATTGTTGAACTACCAATCACAGCTGTTCAGGGCGTAAGCAAACACGTCCTGAGTGGCTCGGCCAAATGAGGCAACGACTTCTCTCGCCGACGGCCGCCAATCACAAGGAAGAAACCGTCGGTGCGGATATACCTTGTTGAAGTCTAACAGGCGTTCTGATTTATTCGCGAAAAATGCCTGCCCCTAACTATTGTTTATTTTCGTTTGACAGTTGAAAATGCCTAGTGACTGGTGGAAACAACAGTGAAGGCGGGAGACAGCGCATGCGCGACTGAATGCTTCTGGGAAGCGGGGAGAACGCCGGCAGTCTGCCAGGGTTGGCAGCACTGCATCCGGGCGGGCTCCTTTCACGTGCTTGGACGAGGTTGGCAGCGGCGACGGCGTCACCGTGGAGCGAGGCGCCAGCCGATGTATTCTTGAAGCTGCAGCCGCGCGTCTTTGTCCGTGAGGGGAGGGCCTGCAACTGTACAGGCGGAATATGGCCACTAAGAAAAGCTGTGCGGTTGACAAATGCCAACATTTAAAAATTAATTTTCAATTATTTTTAAAAAGATAATTTTCTTAAACATTATAACTTAAATAAAAAAAAAGTAATTTTTAGTTAAAAAATTATAGAATGCTGTATAAACATAGTGGCGTATATAATTGCAAAATGTTATACTTTTGAATAATTTTTGACCGTGTTGAATTATCTTGGTAGCAATGAAATAAACGTGGCTGCCATGTGTAAAAATGCTGCCATGTGTACGTGTTTTTTTTTTTTTTTTTTTTGCAATCGAAACTGAGGTAATGATTTTCAGTACTCGTACTTTAGACTATGCAATTTTTTTTTGAAACAAAAGTTTTTCGGTTGTTTGTATTGCAAAATAGATCATCTTAAAAAACATATATGGCGAATACACTTATTCCCAGCAACGAAATAACACCAAAAAAATATCAAGGTTGCGAAAATTTACTTTAAAAAAATTTGGCTGGTAGCCAGGCCCGTTAAGGCCCGTTCTACAATGACACGTAAACGGAGACGTATCTTACGGAACATAGATTCTACGTACAATAGCACGCAGACGGAGGCGGGCTCGTGCGGATTAGCTCGGCAATGCTGAGCTCTTCCGTTTACGTAGCAGCCATTAGAAGCCGACCTTTTTATTACGATTGTAGCCATGTTAGTTGATGTTCTAAATAAGTTTGTTTCAAGTAGAAGAATTATCTCCTGTTATATTATTACTTTATGGTTTATTTTTATTATATGTGTAAATTCTGCCCGTGCTATATCTCGAAGCATAATATTTATTTATTTTTTGATTAAATTAATATTTCGTAGCCCTGAAATGCAATATTATTGGTTGCTATTTGTTACGTTTTGAAACGTGACTCCGTGCCCAGCCAATGTTATGACAAACGATGTACTGTAAACATGTAAATTTTTAAGCTATAATGAAATAATGGAATAATCTTATCAAATTAGTGTATTGTCATCGGTCCTCGATAAATCTACAAAGCTTGAATGAAATCTGGCCGTTTAAAGTGGGTCAAAATCGCACCCAAAGGAGTCGGTTACATACATACATACATACAGATGAAGCTAATATAAAGCGTGTAAAATGAAAATCGACACGTAATTCCTCGCCCGAGGCAGGGTCCACATGGATGAAACGGAACTGACGCACACGGGAGCCGGCTGCGCTGCCCGGGGGACAGACCTGGAGACTGCGAGAGGTGAGGTGAGGTGGGGTATGGACCAGCGACGGGATGAACTGGTTTTGGGTAAAACGAGAGTACCCCGAGAAAACCCACGAGCCACGGCAAAAGTCCTGTTTCGACCCCGCCGGGAATCGAACCCGGTTCGCCACGGTGAGAGGCGAGTGTTTTGACCAATCAACCTCCGCGGCTCCTTTTAAGCTCATACAATTTTGATTTCGAATTTACCAGGTTTTTTTTTCTTCAAAACACTCCAAAATACGAATATGAGTGTTTACTAGGTGTAACAAGAAAGGCTACTTTTACTTTCATAATTATTTGCCCCTTCCAGAGCCAGCGATATATATTTATTACGATTGAGTAGTAGACAAATAATGTTTTATTTACATACGTATTCTTATTCTATTCCTTTTTAAGAAAATATATTAACCGATATACGTCATTTAGAGTAAATAGTTATTTGATTTTTTTTTTTTTTTTTTTTTTTTGTAATTTGTCTTTGCTAGGGAATATTACTTAATTTAGTGTAATTCCGGGCGTTTTAAAGATTATTTTTCTACTGGGAAATTGTTATGGTTTAACAGGGCATTAGTTTTTTTTTAAAGAATGTTGATAATATTATTACATTTGTAGTCGGTCACAGTCTCGCCAAAGCTCCAAATGTGACTTTGGTGTATTGAGTCCTCGAGTCCGTAAAGGAGCGCAGTCTGTTGCGTATAAGGCTGAGGAGGTGATGACAGGAAAGTAGGATGGCCTTCAAGGACTGGTCTAATAACCGGCTGTCAGCGCGGTTCGTGACGGTTGATGGAACACTTGAGCAACCGATTCGTTCCGTGTCAAATCTAAAATGGCCGTGGGCGTAACGACTGTTTTGCATCCGACCGTCGATCATGGAACTGTTAATTTATAGAGGTACATGTGTCCATGTCAGTTCCAGTTTATTTGCCAACGAGCATGTCTGTGTCTGACCATGTGGACGTGTTAGCACGTCTGACTCGCATGGAGACACCCTACATTCCTGGCCGCTGCTGGCATGAATGCAGATGGCTTTTCCCCCGAAACGTTTTTACTTTTCCCATCCTCAGTACGTGTGGATTTCGGCGCAGTTTCAGACTGGAAAAAGTTCCCCAAACCTCACCAGTAATTAAAGCTATTTACATATTTATGCATATATACATACTAGACGCTATGACATCACAGGGTAAACTATGGATAGCAGCCAGTCACTATTATCTTTAGGTATAACTAGAGACCCGGAAAATTCGCGGGTTTATTTCGTGTTATGCTAAAATTCAAATAATTATACCTTAGTGCTGCTTCTGTCATTGTTCACTGTTAATCTGGAGGACTGAGGGCCAATTAGATACCCTCACTCATAGAAGTGTCGAATCACAGGCCACCCAGTCGTGACGGCTCACAAGTCAGCAGCCAATGAACAGTTGGCATTTGCCCGAGTGTGTAGAGGATATTGGAGTCTATCCTGGAGGTCATTGAACCCGCGAATTTTCCGGGTCTCTAGGTATAACATACAATTGTATACCACTAGCTGAAGCACCAGGCTTTGCCCGGACTAAACATATCACAATATAAGGAACATCAGTACCGAGTTTCAGGTTTGTAATACGTACACTTGAATAACGGGAAATTTTGATTGTAAAGCATAAAATGGTTGCACAATCTCGGTGCATCAATGCTACGCATCAGCAAAACCGGGGTCGCCGATCTCCAGCTTCATATTGTGGGGAGGCAGGTAGCAACAACTAGGCAAGACTTAACGGACGCACCAGACGATCGCGCGTTACAAATTGAAGGCAACGCCATCTATTGACGAAGTTCTAAACTAAACTGTTATTAGTTCACTAGCAACTGCGAGCTCCATTCAGCGGATGGGTTTCGCCAAGGAGAAGTTTAGGAAATTCCCATATTTTATTATATGACCATGTGGCGGATATATATAAATTACACAAACTCAATGTTTATGTGTCTATGACCTACCTCCTATGATTTTGTATTATAAATTTGAATCTACCCACTTTTTAATACCTTAGGGAAAGAATTTCATAATGATATGTAGTCTATATAACTCTCCGGCCCATAAACTATTTATATGTAAGAATTATGTAGATCCGTTGCTCCGTTGCTGCGTGAAAGGAATCAAATTTTCGCATTTATATTTGTAGGGATACATACACACACATTCACACACACACACAGGTTGAGCTGGAAAGTACCAGCGGGGATTTGACACGCGCCAGAGAGAACCATATATGTCTGTACCTCAGAGGCATAAGACACAATGTCCACTTTAGGTCAAAATGCACTTTAAGGCATAAATGTGACCACTGTTTGACGTTCTTTCTATTGGCATACAACACTGAGATCTACGATGTGTCAAAAATTCACATAGTTTGGGCATTAAATAGTTGAGTATGGAATTGAGGCAGTTTAAAATTCTTTAAACTGTTCTATTGAAAAATGTGGTTTTTTGCGACATAGTAGTTTATGCCTCCGAGGTACAGATATATATAGAAGGCTATATATATGAATTGTTTAAGTGGATACGAAAACAAAATTTATATTTTTAACATGACTTTCAAGCGTTGAACTGATTGCCTTTATTTGATGACAATTTAAAATACGCTTGCTGAATTGACTTACAAAGCCCATTGAGTAAATTGCACGATTATTACCTGCAGGAATTTAAGCTTTGAAAGCTGGTTCTTGAAGTGCGGTACTGAAATCAGCCGTGAACCGACATAAGCTATTTGAGTGAGTCATAAGATCATATGTTGATTTGGTTTTCAACCAGTTTGCATTTGGTGAACGGTAAGAAATCAGTCTCTCTTTTGGTTTCATGACATTCACGTTTCGAACCGCTGTTCATCCCGTGGGATTGTGCAGAAATCAGGAAAATTCAAGTAAAAAATGTTTGCTAAATGTTTCCTTTATTTTTTTTTTCCGTCAGTAATAAATTATAATATAAAACATCTTGCTCGAATACAAGCAGGGATGTAGTCCTTGGGGGGGTGGGGGGGGGGGGGTGAAGTCATGGGTTCCAAACCCCTCCCTTCCAGGATTTAAAAGAAAAGAAACACAAGCAAGGACATAATGGGATAATTAAAGCAACTTAGCCACACATAAGTTTACAGAGAGATTATATTAGAAGAAGTATTGTAATCCTCAGTGGGCTGCAATAATGTGTTTCCTCCCCATTATATCCCGATATGCCTCATAGGTACACCGAAGCGGCAGGATTTGTGTTTACAAGTAATCTATATTTAATGCTGCTCTGCATATACATTTTTGACTTGTTTAAGCGAAATCATCTAATAATTCACATAAGAAGAAAGTATTAAAGACAATCAAATAAAAAATAAATATATATATATATATAAATGTTCAGTCTTCGTTTATACGTCAATGTTGGAGTTATAAAAGTCTACTATTCCCCAGAGATTTTAGTATGACAATCAATATTTAGGGACCGGAAAAATTCGCGGATTCAACGACCTCTAGGATAGCCTCCATTATCCTCTGCACTTCTCAAGTAAACACGCGTGTTCATTGGTTACTAAATTGTGAGTCGTTTCCACTGGGTAGCTTGTGATTCGACGCTTCTTTGGTCGATGGTCTCTCATTGGCCCAGAGAGCTCGATTTAAACCGCGAGCCAATAGCAGAACCAGCAGAATTATACACATGTTTGAATTTCAGCATATCACGAAATGAATCCGCGAATTTTTCCGGTCTCTATCAATATTAATTTAAAATTCAAATAAAAAGAAAAAAAAAATTGCTCATAAAAATTTATGTAATGGTTAAACTGGACCTCCTCCTTCACAAAATCCTGGATACGGGCTCGTTCTTTGTCCGTTAGGAAAGGCGCCAGTACGAACGGACAGGCATGGGTTGTTAGGAAGTCGATCACGAAACGTCCGGTTGGGCTTTTTGACGCGCGTCAGAGAGAAAGGACCATGCGCGGGGTTGGACCACTGTTGGACACGAAATCCGACATCGCTCGTGATTCACGCGCCGCCACATCTTGGAAGGAGGGGTGGAAGGGGGGGGGGTGTTCGTTAGGAAAGTGAGGAGGGGGGAGGTGGTGGTGATCGTTCGTTGATTGGCTGCGGTGGCGTCGCGACGCCTCGTGTCCCGAGCTACCAGCGCCGTCGCCTCGTTGCTAGAGGAGTGGTGGTTGGTGGTGGTGGTGGGGGTTTGTGGATTAGCGCTAATTAGCCCCGGGCTTCCCTCCCTCTCTCCCGCCTTTCACTTCCCCTCGCCGGACGGGCCTTCTAATGGCCCGCACACACAAAGTCCATTAGAAACTTTAAAGCGTCCTTCCCCGGGGGCTTTTGCAGTGGGAGAATTATGGCGGGTTTATCTTCCCGCGGTGCGTGTGTGTGTGTGTGTGCGTGTGTGTGTGCGTGCGTGCGCGCGGGAGGGATGCTACAAGCGCAGGCACGTGACGCCTCGTTACTGAAGGCCTCGCGGACAAGCAAGGGCCTTGCTGTTCCCTAATAGCCTCTCCTCCTCTCTTCCCATCCAGGGTGTCCACAGTTAGTACCTTTGAATATGTACACTGTATAGAAGTCGCCAGCCCAGGTTAAAATTTCTAATACGGTTTTGAGGTAGTTGGTTAATTCACCGCCGCAATCGCCACACATCTCTAGGGCATCGACTTGTGGTGGTCCCTAGCGGAGAAGTGTCGAACTCTTCAAACACCCCTTCCCCCTCCCGTTGAACGACCTTTGAGCTGCAGTGAATGATGGGTGGGGGGTGCGGGGAATGACAGCGGGCGACTAGTGCTGCGCTCTAACGTGTAAATAACAACCTAAGACGATACAGGGCGTTACGGCAGCGCACTGCATCGGCGAAGTTCCCAAGCTGCTCATCATACGCTCCTGAAAAACGCAGAGTAAATTCTATCCACTCGCGACTTCTATACAGTATATATATTCAAAGGTTAGTACTTTCGTATTAGATCTAGTACCTACTTTTATAAGTTTTTTTTAGTGGTCTAGTACAGATCTAGTACTTTTTTTTCTTTAATACAATAATATTATAGTAATTCCAATATGTTTTATTATTAAGCGTAATTATTTTTTTAAAAACTATGGAATGTATGTGTGTGTGTGTGGTGTGATATTTTAAGTTCGAGCATTGCAATGTCATAATAACTTCCTAAATTGTTAAAAACCACAACAAATTATAATTGAGTACTTTTTTTTCTCTTCAAATCTAGTACTTTTTTCTCGCCTAAGTTGGTACGAAATAATTTTTCCTTGTGGACACACTGTACCCATATTCCCATCCCACACACTTCAGTAGCACGTCGCCGTGTTCATGCCTGCGTTCGTCCGTGCCGCTGTCAATTCATCATTTAATTTTGAAGTGAAACTTCCTTTGGGCGCGATGAGAGGTTAAAATTTCAAGGCCGTATTTTAATTTCAACTGTTTTCGTGAAACATTGTTGTGAAACGTTTCTGACGGTGAAAAGGACGGAGAATAGGTATTTTGGCCGAAGAGATAGATATATATGGAGAGCACTATGATATATACGTTGCTGGGCTCGTTTACGTTCTCCTCTTTGTGCGATGATTCGTCCCTCGCACAAAAAAAAAAGAACAGCGAGAGAATTAAAGAATAAGACAGAGAGTGTGCGCATGCGCTTGTTTCAGAAAAAAAAATATATAGACTGTATAGAATGTATAGGATGTATAGGTATTCTATACAGTCAGCTGTGAATACCTCGAACTTTATATTTACTAATCGCACGCTCACGTTCCTCCTTGTTCGACCAGCAGCGTAGAGAGCGCTGGTGAGACAGTCCCTGCATTTCCTGCATAGATAGCACTACCTGTTATTGATTACGTATTTCGTTCAGAGATTCAGTGTGTTACAAATGACGGGATTGTTCCAAGAAACAGTAACACTCACGGTTTTACTTTATGGTGTGAGTATTTCAAGTGAGTAATATTTATATTAATCATGAATGATTTATCAATAATTATTGATATCCTGAGTAGTTATATTGAAGTAACAATTTTGTTGGTTAATGTTTATTAACATATTTTTATTTTAATCAAATTTTTAATTAATGCAAATATGTTAGGATTCTTAAAATACTTGAGGAATAAATGAAAGTCAAAACAAAAACCTGCGCAGTGTTATTTTTATAAGATTGTCTTTCTTCTCTCTCTCTCTCTATCTTCCTCTCTTACTATCTCTGCCGTTTTACTCCTTATGATATACCTACAAATCGAGGTTTGAATTGCGAAAGAAATTTCACTTCTATCACGTGTACTGGTGTTACACGCATTCTTTATTTTCAAACAAAAAATAGATATATAGACTGTATGTGTTGTAAGTTGTGACTTCCAGAGTTGTGTGTGGATCCCAGGACGAGAAGCCTTCTTTTCACAGACGAGAGAGCCAAACGCCCTATCGTGCATCTTCGGTTTTTTTTTTCGTTCATTGTAAATAAATATGGCGGTGTTGACAAAAGGATAATAATGGTCAATTAGGTTAGGTTAGCTACATTATAAATACTTTAAAACATTGTGGACGGTTGATTTGGTTAGGATAGCCACATTAAAGATACGGAAAGAAAAAAAAGCATGAACTTCGGGGAACTTCGGGTTTTGGCTCTCTCGTCTGTGAAAAGAAGGCTTCCCTCCCTAACCCGGACCCCTCCAAAATACACTTTGTTTTAGTTAGGTTAAAAAAAAAAAAATCCCTCCCAGGACCGCTGTCGTGCTCTGCCTTGTCGGCTCGGCTCGGCTCGGCTCGGCTCGGCTCGGCTCGTACTTGTTCCGAGCAGGCTTCCCCCTCCCTCGCCCTCCCTCGCACCCTCGCACCCTCGCACCCTCGCAGCCTCGAGGGAGCAGCGAGTGTGCTCTCGAGTGCGCGCGCAAAGGGAAGCACGACGGGAAATGAGAACGAGAGCCGGGGAACGCAATTTATTTTTTTCCCTCCCTCCCCCCTTCTGCAATTTCCGAGTTCCTCTTTAAACTCCCGCTACGCCGTGGCTCATAGAGTTTTAATTATATGGACGTGATAAATTGAAGCGACAAATTTTTTTTTTTTTCACTGTGACTTTGTGTTCCCTACCGGCCCGTGCAAAGCAAACTTCACTCAATCCTGGTGAGTAGTGATAGTAGTTAAGTAAAGTTGCTTGTGAGGAACGAAGTATTCATTTGCTATGTAAATCGGTTTAAAATTTAATTAAGGGAACAATTATAATATTAGCACTTAATTTATTCATAGGAAAAAAAAATTCAACTGAAGTAATTTGAGAAGTACGTACACAGCGTAACATTTCCCCGGGTTTAGTGTTAGTTCATGAAGTGAGTTATTTGGTATATCAGCTCTAATTATGTGAATAATTATTTTTTAGTTGTCTGTATGATTTTTTTTTTGCCAGTACCTTCCGTGACGGAGTTGTACAGAAATCAGTGGTGGATACAGGATATATATATATATATATATATATGGGGGGGGGATATGGAAGGAGGTGATTTGAAAAAAAAAAAAAAAACAATTTTTAATGTGAACACGTGTATTCACAGAAACTTACTTCACTGTAGACACCAACACTGACATACGGGCTTGCAGAAGCAGCCATAGGCGACGTCGGCTTCTCACACAGTTGTAATTGCAGGTGTTGGAACAGCTCACCTTTTGCATCGCCTGAAATAACATAGGTGCTGCCTTCGCTGATTGTTTTTGCAATTCCCCCCCCCCCCCCACAATTTGTGGGATATCACCTTCCTCCTCCTCCCACTAACCCTTTTACCAGCGTAGGCCACTGACGGAAATACCTGACGAGTGCATGGAGTCCATGCCATTGTAAAACGGGTCTAAATGGTCAGTGTTTTGTCTAGAGACGTAGAGACTGTAAAATCCCGATAAAACGACACAATGGTGATGCACTTGCAAACAACTCGATTAGCAGCAAGCGTGCACGATAGCACCAACTTGCCGCACATGATGGTTGAACAACAACAACTGTTGCTTCGTTGCCGGAAGCTGCAGGGCTGCCCACCTCGGCAGGCAGCCAACTTGAAAAAACTTGGCGCTGCTAGCAAGCAGCGCGGGAACTTCAAAATTCAAATGTTTCAAACACTATACACTAAATTGCACACAATATTTACAAGTCCAAACATTCAGAATCCATCGATTTTCGACACTGGGCTTTTTTTTTTTGAGTTCAAGTTTGCGAGTCGACGGGGACGGAGACGTTAAATAAAATCAGGTGAAAACGAAAAACTAGAAATACGAAAGTCCCGTGAGCGACGTGATTTTAATAATGGCCTCGTTCGAAGGCCAGGTCTTGCCCGGACCTTCTCTCGCCATCGATCCACCGACCACCCGGGGCGAAAGGAAGAAGAAGAGGCCGGGGGGGAGGGGGGGGGGGGTGATGTGAGGGTGGAAGGGATCTGGGGAAGGACGTGACCTTGCGGGTTGCTCGACCTACATGTGTCCTCTCGCGCGCGCGACGCCAACCCCCTGACGACAACCCCTCGCACGGCCGCGCGGGCTCTTAGTGACGGGGAGTTGCACCCTGCGAGAGCGCGAACGCCGACCTTGAACTCATGAGTTGCTTTACTTAATTTTACTGCCTTTTGAAACTAGCTTGATAAATGCAAGCATAAAAATTTAATTCCCGCTGTTCACTTTTCATTTCATTTTATTTTGTCCAGTAAATACAGTATATATGTTTTGCACATCACCGTATTGGACATGTCCATACAATTATTTAACAATTTATTTACAACAAATAAACACTCTTACGTAAACTCACACGCCTTTTTTTCTGTCTTCCCCTAACCCACTTTTTTTTCTCTTTACTCTTATTTTTCACTTTCCTCTCTTTAGTTCTTACTTACCCCATGTTTTATCTTAACGTTCGTTATTCCCCAAACCTCATCATTCTTCTCCATTTCCTTTTCCTTTCTTGTTCCTATTTTCTCCGATTCCCTCCTCTCTAACTCCATCAATTCTAACTGTTCCTCTTCCACTACTATTTTTGTGCCTCCTGTACCTTTCTGTCCCTACGTATAAATTCTTTTCCCTCGTCAATTTTTTAATGCCCATGATCCACAGTTTCAATGTATGGGCTGTCTCGTTGAATCGGTTGTTCAGTCCGAAAAATCCGTTGTTCACGAGATATTTCACTTTTTTTCCCCCAGCTTTATTAATAACATACCTACAACTCATCAGACTTCACAAAAACTTTGTCTAATGTTCTTAATTGCGTTTATCCAGATATGAAAACAAAGTAGCAGTACGGTTAAAAAACATTGAAAGTTCATTCTTAGTAAGGGAAGGAAAGCTTTTACGAACGACACAGTAAAAAAAAAATCTCACTTACAATTTTTGAAATTTTCAACAAACGTTTGAACTGACATTGGCCAATTTCTTTTACCGACTCTGAAGATTGAAAAATAAGATTGTTTGACAGGAAATTGAATGTAATTTCAATATATCTGTATTAATTAGTGTTGTTATACGGTGACGTAATGAAAAGTTTAGAAACCCAAAGTGTAAAATATTTCCTGAACGAAGGATGTTTCGCAAACATTTTACCCAACTGTAGAATTGATTTCCAGGTTTAGCCGTTAAGAGCTGATAACTACTTGGATAGTCCACTCAGCTAATCTGAAACAGTTTAAATTTTTCCTAAATGTTTTCCTTTAGTCACGACGGTATTGAAATAATAAACTACATTCTTGTACTAATATATTGTGAGTTAAAACAAATATTATCCTTCAACTGAATATATAATCTCAAGAGAAAGATAAAATAATTTTTTTTCTCGACTTCTTGGTATTAACAAATTTAGATTAATTTGAACCTGACTTGTGCCAGTTAAAAAAAAAAAAAATCAAATTGCAGGGGTTTGAGAAAGACGTCTCTTACGTAATTGGATTCTACGTGCTTTGTCGGTTGGTGGCGTCACTGAAGATCTCGAGCAGAAGAGTGAAGTGAAACCACAAAAAAAAAAAAAAAATCATTAGGATTCAAAAACACAGCATTCACGTCTTGAGAAAATACTACGGACCTTGTAAAACATTTATCTTGGCGCCAGAGGAAATATTTAAATGGGCAAAAGAAAAATAGACAAGGGTTTTTTTTTTTTAATGTTTTTGTTTTCCTGCCGGTGTCTTTCAAGAGGATGCGTCACAGACAGAATTTGACTATCTCCGGTTGAGAAGGGTAAACGAGGGGTGGTGGGGGGGGGGGTGGGGGGGAAGGGGTTGGGAAGTGTTATTCGATTCGTGAGATGAGGGAGAGTCTCTGGAGGCCAACTGGGGCAGAACAACTTGAAAGCCCGCCGGGGGTTCTGTCCGGAACGGGGGGGGGGGGGGGTTGTTTGTAAGAGAATTTGCGAAACTCTTGTAAACAGCCCCCCCGGCACGACCACGCCAAGAGAGAGAGTGCGCAGGAACTACTTCTTTATCTGCTCTCTCCTTCGTCCACTCCTTCCCATTGCTTGCGTGTTTCTCCTCGTGTCTCCGAGAGATGCAAAGCCGTGTCCTTTAACGGATTAGCCGTCCTCTTGGGACCTCTTCCACAGTAGCTGCAGGGTTTCCGTTGAAGCTAGGGAGAAGGAAATGGAAATAGCGAATCCCTCTCTCTCTCTCTCTCAATAGCTTACCTCCTCATGGATATCGTTGTGTCTGAGCCATTTACATTATACAATAAATAAAAGGGGGGTTGTCTGTAAAGTCGGTTTACGGACGATAATTTTGCGTGATAACGTCATAAGAAAACATCGATGAAAAATTGCATGCTTTTTTAATTTTAAAATATTATTTACAGTTTTTGCAAATTTAATCAATTTGTTTAAATATAATCACGAACAATTAGTTAAAAAGCCCGCCTTAACCTGTTTGATATTATAGAAGATTTTCTCGCGCGGTGGTTGGCCGGTTCTTGCACGCTCGGCTCAGGCGGAACGTGACAATGAGTCATGTTTTTTTCGTGCGTGCAGCCCGCGTGCATCAATTTATAAGACGTTATCACGTCAAAAAAATATTTTCTTCACTATACAGTCCTCTTCAATTGATGAAGTTCTTCCTTTTTTTTTTTGTAAATAAAACGTTTTTTTTTTATGGATAGGAGCATTACCTACTGATTTCATGAAGAATGTGTCTGGTATTATTGTTTTATTTGTGAGTCTCAACTTGGGTTAAATGTTCTCCTGTGGAGAATTTTGTTTGACATAGTACCAGATTCAATTATATTACCTTTTTAACTCAAAATATAGTAAGTACATTTTAATCCTTTGAAGACTGTAAACTTATGTAATAAATATTTTTGAATAGGTCAGGCCTTTTTTAACATTCAACCACATCACTGAAATTTACTGTAAAAAATTTAAATTACGCGTGGGTACTCTGCGTTACGGCTGTAGTTATTGGCCAGGAATAACTGCATGTGACACTGGTACCTAAGATTTTTTCTTGGGAAGATCGTGGGGAATATGTCTTTCTTGAATACTGCGCACAGGTTGTGAATAAATTTTTAAAGAGCACCGAAAGGCCACAATACATGCATTAACAGCTGCAATTTTTTTCCCTAAATTACTGCCACGAGACTTTTAGCATGCGTTAGTAACGAACAGAAAAAAATTGCATGCGTGATGAGTAACAATTTAAGCAAATTATGGACATTTTAACAGTGGGTAGGGTCAGCTACTTTGGTCATCTCTTCTGTCGAGTAACTCACAAACAAGGTCATGTCCAGGCCCGCGACAGAAGAAAGAGAAAGATTCCAATTATTTTAATTTTTTTTTTTTTAATTAAGCAACTACACACCTAGAGTCGTAATCATATAATTGTTTTAAGCATACACATTTTTGTAAAAACAATCCCCTCCGCCCTCCTGGTAGCAACCTTAAACGCTATTAGTAATGTTAAAGAAATACAAAAAAAAAAAAATAAAAAACAGGTTTTACATCATGTCATATTAAATTATGGAAGCTGTGCCAGTTGTAAACGATAAAATGTCGCTGAAGTTATGGATATTTATGTTAGTTATGTTCTAATATAATTCGTCAGATTTTCCCCAACCCCACCAATGTCACTAACTAAAAGTTGGCTGATATCTCTTTTAATAGGTATAAGAATTAATTTGCATAGAAACAAATGTGTTAACTTAAAATAGGGATGACGTGAAAAACAAAAGTTTTATATTGAACTTTTTTTAAAATTTTATTTTGTGAAAGAACAACAGAGACTCGTTTTCGGAACTCTCTCTCTCTTCTCCCCGCCCCGCCCCCCCTTTTTTTTTCAGGCGCGTTGAAATATCGGTAATGGATGTTCGGAATAACGAGTTGTGAGCCTATGCAGGCAGGAGGGACCTTATCAGTGTTTTGACGGGCGCCAGCAGCCCGTTTATCTTCCGTCGTTCTTCTCCGCCGTAAATCCAATAATTGCGAGCGTCGAAAAGGTGGAGGGGGGGGGGGGAATGAGCAAGCCTTTATCTCTCCCCCTCTCCCCCTTCCCCGGTCTTTTTTTTCTTGCATCACACTCTCCGGATATGATGAAAAATGAGTCACGTCTGACCAGTCGCGAAGGTAACGCCTAGACTATACTACCTGGAGCGTGCTGGATAAGCGTGTTCAGTTTGTGCTGTCCAGGATCTCCACTGTAGGAGACCAGTGGGCGGGAGGTTTCTAGTGGTTGTGGTGGCTTGATTAGTATTGGACGGCGTGGTTTATAAACCCGCCGACGTGAGATATTAAGCGATGCCGGATAAATACCTGCTGGGTAGTTTCTTAATGCTGACTAAATAAAGGAAATAGTCGGTAGAGTTGTTGTGGATCACCTTGATATCCAGTTCAGTTCGTTTCGTCACGTCACCTCATTGCGTATTCCCTAGCCTCGACGCCATTGATATAATGAATACTATATATATTCAATGTTGACGCGGAACTGTAGCGAGCCTTGGATAAGGCCTCCCTCCCCCCCTCTTTCCCCCTCACCCCCTTATGGTGCCGTTTTGGTTTGTAGAAGCACGTCAAGATGTGAAGTTCAGGTACAAGTGGAGAATTTCATTGCTCAGCTATGGGCAACATCCCAGATGTGTAAGTATTAAAATGTGCGCATAAACTAATGTTTTGTACGTGGAAAGCCAGTTAGCTCTAGTGTGGAATGTATAGCAAACACCGTGTGATTGTCCTGCAGATAAATTTTCAGTTAAAAGACCTCGTAATTTCAAAAAAGAATTTGTAATTAGTTGTCTTTTTGGTCTTGCGAAATGCTAGGTGTTGTCAAATGTGAAATATCTTGGACGTAGACCATGTCCAAGTCAGAGCTCCCGTAGCGGACCGTACCAAGGAAAAGGTTTGATAAATTCTGTGTACACGTTTGTTTTAGAGACTATAGCTGGACGTGTAGGTGGGCGAATATACCTCTTCAGCATCTGACGTGGTTTTTTTTACGGTTGCGAATGAAATATATACCCGACTGTGCTCTAGGCCGGGGCGGCAATCAGTCTTCGCCCTTGTCGGGAAACTACGTCGGGAAACTTCGAAGCAGAATGCTCGCCTGTCCGACTATCGCGAACGGCTGGTGCGTTCGTTCGCCGGAAACAAGGCCGAGAAGATTGATCGCGGCTCGCTTCTTTGGAAACCGACTTGAAAATTTTTACAGCACGAACCAGATTTTACGTCATACCATCAGCTCCCTCCTCGCTTTCACAACTACTTTCCTGCAAGGGTACACCAAAACTGTAAACAGCTTAGCTCTCGCGTATACGGCATTTGGTAGGAGAAATTAAATACCTGAATGGAACGGCAGTCGCATGGAACGGAATTGTGTAACCATTGTGCTGCCATCTGTCGCGGATATCGTGAACCAATGTTCACAAAGCAAAAATTATAGTACTAACTGTTTTTGTTAATTTTAACAATATGGGCAGTATTTTAATAAAATTCCTTGTGGAAAATCAGGTCCAAAGCCGGGGTTTAGTATTTTTTCCAACTATTTTTCGCTTTTATCGGAGCCGTTTCATTATATAGTTCAGAATTTATGTCTAAAAATGGAACGTTTCAATAGTTGATGTAGCCGCTCCGGCAACGAAATCTAGCGGCGGGTACGGAAACTACGTGTGATTCGCGTCCAGCAATGTACTTGAAAACAAATTTGCATGTTTTTTTTTTTACGCTGAACATCATTTTAAAGAATTATACGTTAAATTTTTAGTCCGAGTTTCGTAATATAAGTGTATTTGCTACACGAGAACACATGTCTGCTGGTTACCTAGGTTAGATGGTACACATTACTGGCGAGTACTGAAAAACTCGCTCACATTTATTTTTTTTGGTTACAAAATAATTATTGTCTGGCTTCTTCGAACGTGGTAACGTCTGAGAAAGAACTTTATTTTTGAATGAGGATTTTAAGTTAGCCAATTAACGGGCGGGAGCTCGAACGAAGCGAAAGATCTCACAAATCCAACTCGCAGAGCTTTGTCTTTGCTGTACTGTTAAACATCACAGTAAATCTACGGACTTTTCAACGAAGATTTCACCTGACATAAGCGAAGATATATTCGTGATTTCAGATTACTAGATCTTCGTAGAAGCTAAGCCGTTCTTCCACTGAAGAGTCCTGGTTTTCGTTATGAACAGGTTAAACACACATGGAAGAAATAACATTGTTTCTGCAGTAGTCTAAAAAAGTTTTTGAATGCTTTGCTCTTTCACCAAGATTATTCTTGGGGATTCATGTGCAAAGTAAGTGAACGTAGAACCCGTAAATTTACAAAGATACAAATATATTTATAAAGCGTTCTTCGCAAATTAAAGGTGAAATTTTTCAACAGTATGCGAGTTAAGTTGGTTCGAGACTGAGGCCAAATCATTGGGACCTTCCCTCAGCTTGCTAACAACAGTTATCCTTTAAACATTTAAAAAATACAGTAATGAACAAGTTTACCAGCTTAATAAGTTCAAAATACCTGACATCAGGTCGATAAATATAAATTATATTTCGTAGTTAATAAGTTTAATAATGCCAGTCTTTTGAGAAAATTATTAACAAGGTATTATTGTATAATTGTTAATTTTAATCGAATTATTAATGTAATTTCTCTCGTGTTCTCAACAAAAATGTCACCCCGTACGACCCGTCTAGCGAGTTAAGTTCAGTCACATCTGCAGAGCGTGTAGAGGACTGTCCAGTCTTACCTAAAAGCAGTTGAGGGGTCCGCCTGGTTAGGATTTATAAGGCCGACGCTCTCTGGTGCTTTTAGTGCGGTATCGCCTCTAAGCGCAAGGCTCTGAACTGGCGCGCAGTCTTCTCGTCGTGCATAGGGCAGCTGTGATATTTGTGTGGTAAATATAACAATTGATAGCGGAGAAATGAAGATAAAGCTGTAGTGCTAGATCGTTGAGTGTTTTCAAAAATCTGTACCGGGAGTTTCATTCCTAAAAAGATATTCAGATAACGCGCGTCTTAGCCATTTTCACTTTCCTTAAAAATACATTTTAAAAACGAAGTATGGAATCAAAACCACCCTTCCGCCCAAAGCATATTCTTAAATTTTTATCGTAAACAGACACTTCTCGGGTGTCTAAGGCAGTTTTAAAACGGCGTATTCTTTTGATGCGTTTGCTTTCGTTTGAGCTTTCCGAAGTTAAGCGCCATCGAGTGTGGTTGGTACTTTAATGGGAAACTATTTTCTTATATATATATATGTATATATATACATATACATATATATACATATATATACATACATACATAGACACAAATGATTCACGCGATTCCGACATTTCTCGAGGTTTCTGAGACTTCCGCGCACCGTTGTTACGCATTTCCGTTGCTTCATACGTCGAGTTAGCTATTTCACTTTCTTGTCATTGAAATTGTTTGTGGGATTTTGGTGTAAATTTATTAATTTTACTCTTTTGTAATTTATGTTTCGCTTTAAAATTTCTCTATAGATGTTGCGTGAATATTTGACAGCGGTGAAACATTCAAGCAGGATTATCATTTTATTGCCCGAAAACATCTTTCAGTATGCGTATGTTGATTTTATAGAATGTACTGTCGAACAACAAATGCAAGAGAGCCATAGGAATTACTTAAACAAACAAAAACCCTCAAATAATAGTAACGGCAAGAATTGAAAAAGAAACTAACTCTGAGTGTAAGCACGTGATTTTTTTTGACGTGACGTCTAATAAATCGATGAACGCAAGCTGCACGCACGAAAAAGGATGACTCATTGTCCCGTTACGCTTTGTCCCGTTACGCTCATTGTACGCTTGCGCCGCATATATCTCTCTTCCACTCGATTGGAACAACCATCGATTTGACTTTTTCGAGGCACATTAAACTTGAATCACTCCCATTCGTTTCCTACTTTTCCTATCATCGTCCTATCCTTAACAGAATAACACAGATTGGAAGAAGTTAAATAGCTAACATGTATAAAAGTTATAGCTAAAATAATATGTTCGTTAAAGTAATAAACATATTTGAATTAATGAGTGCAAATAAAAGTAAACTTATCAATTATATTGTACATTTCATTTCACTCCTTCTTTGTGTCCATACAAAATAGTGATAATTCAATAAAAATGATTAAATTTTATTCATAAAAGTATGCAATCATTTCATCAATGTTTTGTTATGACGTTGTCACGTCAAACTATCGTCCGTAAACCGACTTTACAGACAACCAATTTTTAATGGAAACGTCTTGATTGACGCGCTCGGCGGGCCGGCAACTCCGTGGTGTTGACGAGCGAGTGGACTCCGAGGGTGGGAGCGGGCTTATCGGCGCTGCCCAAACACCGCGGCTGCCCCTGCCGGACCCGGTCACGCGCCGAGATAGGGCGGCGCCCCGGGTCGGCAGTCGCCCCCTCCTCGGCGCCAGGTGATGGCAGGCGGCATCATCGCAACGAAAATAACTTTCCTCTCTATTAGGGAAAAAATTTGGTTGTCTGTAAAGTCGGTTTACGGACGACAGTTTAACGTGACGTCATAACAAAACATTGATGAAATGATTGCATACTTTTATGAATAAAATTGAATAATTTTTTATTGAATTATCACTATTTTGCATGGATACAAAGAAGGAGTGAAATGAAATCTACAATTTAATTGATAAATTTACTTTTATTTGCACTCATTAATTCAAATATGTTTATTACTCTAACGAAGATATTAATTTTAACTATAACTTTTATACATGTTTACTATTTAACTTCTTCCAATCTGTGCTATTCTGTTAAGGATAGGACGATGATAGGAAAACGAATGGGCGAGTTTGAAGTTTAATGTGCCTCGAAAAAGTTAAATCGATTGTTGTTTCAATCGAGTGGAAGAGAGTTAGATGCGGCGCAAGCGTACAATGAGCGTAACGGGACAGCGTAACGGGACGATGTGCGTAACTGGACACTTTTTCGTGCGTGCAGTCATCGATTTATTAGACGTCACGTCAAAAAAAAATTTCATTATACGTACTTTCGGGGAAAAATAAAACTCCAGACCTTCAGATTTCTTTAAAAAGAATGTAATCACGTTTGACATATGTATGGATGTTAGTATATACTGTATATACATATATGATTGATTAACTCCGATACAGTTTGACCGATCATCATGAAAGTCGGCACGTCGAAGTGTTATTTTCACAGTGAAGGTTTTATGTTATTAATTTTTTTGTAACTCTCCACTAGATGGTGCTACTGCGCATCAACTTCTATAAATAATAAAATTGCTGACACTAAACATTTTTAAGTTTATTGTCGGCATTTTCGGTTTTAACGTTTTCCGCGTTTATGGCGGTTTCATCGCCGATATACACACTGATTAAATGATTGGATGTTAGAAATTGAAAGTGATGTTGTGTCGGACATGTTAAATTTTGTAGCCAACCAGAAATTCTTTTCATTTTTGTTTTCTAAACTGTACTTTTCTAGTACAGAAACTTGAAGGTTCACACAAACAGACGTTACCACTGTGCGTTTTGTAACTCGGTGTAATGCTGCATTGTCGTCGCATCGATGGACTTCCAACAACTGTTCTGCGAAGTGCGGACGACGCAATGTTGCTTGTCTTGCGGGTCTAGAAGTGTGCTCTTGGTATTAGGCTTTCTCTCTTCCCCTCCTCCCCTCCGGCAGCTTTCAGGAGATGGCTGTGCGGGAGCCGATTATTGGACGGAGCGGAGTGGATGGCAAGGATGATGACAATACAAACAACCACGAGAGTGGAGAGCTCAGACGGAAGATAAATAAGGGAAGTGGCGGAAAAGCGAGGATGAGGTATGGACCAAGCTTCTTGTATGACCAGCAATAAAACAGACAATTAGTTTTTGGACAATTAAAACACGTTATCATTACAATAGTACCTATTATTTATATTTTTGTGTACGTAAAATATTTTATATTGTCCCCTTTTATTTTGAAACATAACACTGGCTTGTATGAACAGGACAATATTTAATTTTTTGAGCGTGGTTACTTTTATAGTTATTATAATCCTATTCTTACACAAATTTAATTTTGAACGAAAGACAGTAGATTTTCAGATTTTATTCTCCGTCTGAACTAACGTCTCAAGCGAGAACTTTTGGCGTGTTCGTATGCATATATATTTCTTCATACAAGTCAAGTTTTTTTTTAAAGAATTCTCTAAGTTTTTTTTGCGAATGTTATCCAGTTAACTTTACTGGTTTTCGTAACTTATTCGGGCCTGAATTATATTTAAGTATGGTAAAACGTATCTTCAACGAAAAACCAAATTAAAATAAGCTTTAACTTTGTAGAAATAAATAATGTAATTAATTTAAGTGACGGGACCTCCAATATTATAGCGATCTCCAATCTAGTTTTCTTGTTTTTTCTGCACTGTACAACGCCGTGGAGGGAAACAGTTTTTTTTTTTAATGTGTTGGCAGCCACCGCCGCAGTTTCGCTGAGCAGGGCTGTCGTGTAGCGGCGCAACCAACCAAGCGGACATCCTGCTGATACGACCGAGATTGTCGACGTGGCGAGCTCTTGAGACGCGTATCGCAGTACGAGTCGATATCACTTATCGATACATATCATCGCTAGCCGTAGGGGGGAGAAATCTTGAAATCTTTTAGCAAAAGCTTGGACCAAGCACAAGACCTCCGGGAATAATGGTCGACCCAGCAGTATAGGCTGTGTCCGGATTTGCCTCCTGGAGTACATACGCGAATGTACTCGACCCCGGAAATGACTTCAGGAAGACTTTTCGAACGGGAAGGAAACGATCTGTGTACTTCTCGCGTATTTCCGGGTAAATAATCGTCACAATTTTGAAAAGCGTACTATATGTTATATTTGACTGAACACTTTAGTACCTAAAAGACTCGTAAAATGATTTTCACTTTATATTTTACTACGATTAACATAAAAATAAAAGATATTTTAACCGGTTTGTAACGAATTTTCAACAAAAAAAATGCATATATACTAACTAAACAAAATAAAAAAGTAAAGTAGATTAGGAGCCTACCATTAATCCATTTTTTTTTTGTAATTGAGTGAAAAATTTACTACTTTCAGATTAAAATTTTTACTAGGACTGCATTTATTTATTGGAAAACGAAATGTCAACGAGCAGTTTACCTGGCTAAAACTATTTATAGATTCATCCGTTCCGAACTGCTGTAGTGCACCGCAAGGTAAAGTTTGGTACTTGGTCGCAAGTGCAATAGCTGTGCACTTGAATTCGCACTCAGCCAAAAACCAAGCTCTCAGATGGAAACGGAGCATCACTCGGGCGATATTTTCTCTGTCACTTAGAAAGACTTCCGTTCGGAAGGGGAAAAAAAATACTACGATAAAGATGCATGAAATTGACCAAAAATTATTATAGAGAATATTTTTGCTCATTGTTTATTTACTAAGCCTCGACTCCCCTGCGCTCCCTTTCAGGACGTTTTTAATTATTCGAGGGCGGCTTGAGCTGATATTATTTGATTCTACAAGCTGCATACATAACATACTTTATCATTAAAATAATTAATCAGTTTAGCGTCAGCGCGAATCAGTATGATTTTCGTACAAACGATACAAAAGAACTTATCACTGTAAGGTTGGCTTCAACAGACAGTGTACATCATGGCGGAAAAAAAAACTTCTGTGAACCTTACGGTTGTAGCAGTTTAACAAAAAACAATTTTTGACATATTTCATGATAGCGCTGTAATAGCTATTGCATTTTTTTCCCCCTTATTCTTTGTGCACACAAATGTATACCGTATTCTGCTCGAGCAAACAAAGAAAATAAGTAGTAACCACCATAGGTACAATTTAATGTTGATGTTTATTTTGTTAATTTTTTTTATTGTTTCTTCTCGTAAAGGGACTTGGTGAAAGTTTGAAAATTACAAAGTAGATTTCAGTTACAAATGAATTACCTATACGTTACGTATAGAGACGTATGTGCGGTAGTGATTCTGATTACGCAACAGTCAATTTACGAACATTCTCGTATCGTCAATTTTTTTCCCCCCTCCTCGATAATGGAGCAGAAAATAATTGTTTCTCCCATTGCTCTCGTTTGCTTTTCAATTACTCTTCCGTTACGTCACACACGACACAAGCTCCCGTATCGGGCTGCCGTGTGTAATCACAGATAATGACTCCCAATAGAAAGAACATGTGTCCCGGTCTATTTGTGGTCTCCCTCCCCCTCCCCCTCCTTCACACACACACTCTACCTCCCTTCTCAGCCCTTTTGTGGTTATTTACGAGAAGAGCGCATCATGGGCGCCGCTGCGGGGTCTGTGGTCCATTGCAGCCTCCTGCTGCGCGTTTCCCGCGAGGCTGTCTCATTGCTCTTTTAAGGGCATTCCTAACATTTTAACTCGATGCCTCATTGCATTCGTTGCTCTGCCACAACTATATTTTAAACAGATGTGCACTTAGTGTAATATCATATTACACAAACTGAACATCTGTAGGAAATATTCGAGGCAGAATAACAAATGCAAGTGAGTAATCGAGTTGAAATTTAAAAAATAGCCCTTAAACAAAAAACTAATAAAAAACACGAAAAAAAAAGACCTAGCCTTAAGAGGTGTAGGGATACGAAGTAAAACATGCCATATTGGTTTCAGAAATTTTATTACATAACAATTTTTTTTAAACCTTTGGTATTGAAAAGTTGCCTTCGTTAAGTCATAAATCATACGTCAGGGGATTTCCAAAGAACATAAAGTAGTGTATATCGACGTGATTATAACAGTTGTAGTCATGACCAAAAAATTAATTCAAAATAATTCAAAACTAAACACCGGTTACTTCACCTAAGAACTATTTGTTGCGGATTTTCACTATTAACTTCAGTCATCCCACTTAAAAGGCCCTGCCTACCTTGGCACACAGATCTTCATAAAAAAAATTACGCTATTTAAAAGTTGCCCAAGATATCCGAGTGGTGTCTGCTTACAAAAAAGCATTTAAAAATAGCTTGAGGGCGGATGAATAGTTCTGTGTCCGCATATGGTTTCCAAACTGTATTTTTTTTTTAAAAAAAAGTGTGAAGTACATATTGCCCAAAATATATTTTGAATTTTTAGTAATCATATACTTTTATAATTTTTTGAAAGCTTTTTACTTTGGTGTGAGATAAAAAAGTCATCTAAGGTTTTTTTTACGTTTTGATAAAAAAAAATTTTTTTCCTTTTGAAATGGGAGTTTTTTTTTTTTTTTTTTTTTTACTCTTGTGCTTGTGTATATGTTCGGACTTCATGGCAGATGGAGCTTTTTCAAGGGTGGAAAAAGTTTGAGGAACTGAATTTCCCCGTATCTCTGAATTCTTAGATTGCAACTATGCTGTATAAAATTACGTTTTCCGGGGATGGTGTGGGGTGTGTTCGTGGAGGGGGGGGGGGGGGGTTGGGGGTTGAAGTTGGGAGTGAGGGAGGGAGCCGTCTGGATCCACCACTGGTCCCATGATTCCATTCGCGGCAGGCGGGCGACGAGGGGGCCTGCCATCTTGCTCTCCGGAGATTACCAGCGGGCTCGTTACCAGAGCGCGCGCGCGAATATATCACACAGTCTTGCAAGAGTAGCGGTAAGTAATTGCCTGCCTCTTCTTGCCCTCCTCCCCTCCCGTACCAAACTCCCTTCGCCCGTGTCTGCCGCCAGACCCTTTAATCCCCCCGGCGCAACCCCTCGACCCTGGCCCTTCTGCCCTTCCCGCGTTAGAGGGCTGGTGTCAAGGGGGGGGGGGAGTTTAAATAAGCTACGTCTGTATTAATTCACTGAGACTTCGCGAAAGTGTTCGCGATGAAAGTAAACTTTTTTTTTATATTTTCTTTTATTAATCCCCGCCGAGTATTTTGTGGCATTTTGTTCGCCCTCTCATTCTCTTCTGAAGCGCTGAACATATTATTTTTTTTTCCACCGCCACTCTACGTCTGGATAAGTTATATATAATCTGCTATCCACTTAAACTTCAGTAAACTTACACTTTTTTTCCCCCTTTAGAATAACTGCGAAAGCTGAATAAATCATTGCACAAAATTAGTATCTAGTAGCTATAGATGAATCAGTGGCATTCAGTCACTGAAATAATTGGTATTTCATTGATTCAGGTGAAGCGTTTACAACTGATTTTCTGTCCGATGCTACCCCACCCTGTAGTGGTTGGGGGGGGGGGGGGGGCGTAGCAAAGATATTTAGAGGAAGAGAGGGGGAGATTTTTGGCATTGTCAATCTATACTAATATTATAAAGCTGAAGAGTTTGTTTGTTTGTTTGAACGCGCTAATCTCAGGAACCACTGGTCCGATTTGAAAAATTCTTTCAGTGTTGGATAGTACATTTATCGAGGAAGGCTATAGGCTATATTACATTATCAATAACATTAGGAATCCATACTAAAAGTCCAATTTAGAATCAAATACGTTGGAGGAGGTTAGATACAACATGCAGTACACGTACGAAGTGTGTGTTGACAATGCCGCAGAAGCTAGAAGTTTATTTCCTATTGCCCATTAACACTGTTGCCACGCACTAGATGCCTTATCATTCTTAATTTTCCCATACAAGTAAAAAACACCCGTGTAATATTAACAACGAAGCAATCAGTACCCTCATAAGAGTTCAATTAGTATTTAAATACTTTTTATCACTTTAAATCGCAAACCTAAACTATTATTTTTTTCCTCTCTCTGTGTTTAATTTGTCTTTTTATTGCCCTTTTTTTCAAGTATATATATTTTACAGACTTGAAACTTCACAGTAATGTTCCTTATGTTACGCAGGATGACATTTTCCTTAAATTAGATCCCATGGGTGGTTAAAACCAGGCAACAGTGGGTACTTTGTCTGCATGAGAACAGGATTTTGCATTGTTCATGCCTTCTGCGTCTCCATGGCAACGGGCATCGCGCAGCAGTGGCGTACCCACAAGGAGGGGCATGTATAATGAGTGGCGCAAGAGTGATCTGCCTGTAGACTGCCGTAGCGAAGTACGGGTACATCAGTTGTACGTTGCGTGCACGAGTCTGGAAACCATCAGTGCTATTCATTTTCTCTCCGGTAAATTATACAGCATTGTAATAAATTTTCACTGATTTTTTTTATTTACCATTACTGTAAATGGGAGATGTGGCTTATTTTTTTTCCATTAGTATAGCCGTGCGAAGCCGGGTCGGGCAGCTAGTAATTTATAACAGCACCTTATGGGATGTTTAGAGCAGTTTTTTTTTAACCTGAAAGGCCAAGTAAGAAGTTTTGTTTTGTGTATCATCACAGTTAAATAATACGAATTACTAACATTAAATACGTAAAGCCCGACTACAAAATTAAAAGAAAATTTATTTCTTTTTCTCTTAGTAAAAAATGTGGGGAGGGAGGGGAGAGACTATTCCTCGTAATTTTTCTCACTGGCAAGCGCCCCTGCTCTAAGGTACGAGGCATTCTTTGGAAGTTCGTAAAATTCTCGGTGTACGTGTTAACATTTCTTAATAAACTGTTATGTTCATTTGTTACGTATGAAGAACGTCGAAATTGCTCTACATAGTTGTGATTGCACGCGCGTAATTCTGCGCACGTAATGCACATGTGTAGGTGTACTTTTATGTCCCAGTGTCTCTGTCTCTCTCTCTGGCAACACGAAATACAACACCGACCTCGAGACTAGCCTAAAGGCGTCACAGTTGTAAAACACGCTCTGTCTGCCCACATAATGACATAAAACAACTCTTTTCCGAGCTAGTAGGTGTTATCGAGATCCACCGATCGCATTACGCACTAGGGTTAGAGCAAGTTTTTAAATCTTTTAGAAAAAAAGAGAGTTGTGATCGAATCTATGCTTCTTCTTTGCGTATATTTATTGTGCTGCCGATTTGATTGAATCGCGGCTAGTACAGTTTCGACAATCCCTGTGATCTTGTGCGCCTCTAGTCGAATATCGGAAGCAGGTCTCTCAGTCACCAGTAATGACTGTCACCTTCCATACAACTGCTATAAAATTTGGGTTTTCAGTTTTTTTTTTGTAAAAAAACAAAACTCTTTTGAGAGAAGAATGTCCGAAATTTATCACTTCATTATAAATGTCGTTTTTACGTTCCTGTGTCTTTAAATTACAAGCCATGAGATTGTCGGATGTCTGAAAATTGTTTATCCAAACAATAAGATACACATACGTCCCAATTCGTGAAGTTTTTGCCTTTTTTTTTTTGTATTTTTCTTGAATAAAAAACTGCAATAGTTGCCAGAAATGTCAGAAAAAAATAGCTATCGTAAATGACTGAATAGTTATATTTTTGGAAAAACCACGTATAAAAGAGATAATTGGCTTATAAAATAAAATGCAATTGGTAGTTAGTATGTACCTTATTTTTAACGTAAGAACAGTGTTGATTATTTCTTAATTTCGCAGCATGTCTCTTCCTAAGTTTTTCTTTAAGAATATAAATTTTAACTTTTAAATGATTTCAATTTTAGTCGTCATAAAACATGTTATCCCTCTATTTGTATTTTTTTTAAGTACAACAGAATCGATGGCGATAAAATATTTCTATTCTAATGTGACAAAATTGTTAATGTGATTTTTTTTCTTACAAAGCATGTCTTATTTTTAAGGTCCTAGTTTCTTAATGACGCAGATTCTACTTCTACCTCAGACTACAGCTTACACACAGCTGTTTCATTATATGGTTTAAATATTCGCTCTGCAAATCGAATGACTCGATAGTCGATGTTAGCTGCTCCGACAACGAATTCTAGCGGCGGGTGCGGAAACTACGTGTGGTCAGCGTCAAGAAACGTCGAGAACACAATTTGCGTATATATTTATCACACTCGGCGTTATTTCAAAAGAATTATACGTTACATTTCGTGTCCGGTTTACGTATTGTAAATGTGTTTTGCAACACGAGAATATGTTCGATACCGAGGTTAGATGTTACAACATCTTTGGTTGAGCACCGAAATATAACTCGCTCGCGTATTTTTGTTTCTCTCTTGTAACATAGTTGAAAAAAACAGGACAGCCCGAGCGTAGTTTGCTTCATCGCGGATGTGGTGCAGTCGAGCATAGCGGTCGTTAAGGGCGTCGGGTACTTTATAGTCCTCGCGGGAACAGTTTAATTTACAACGTCTCTCTCTTCCATCGGAGCCGACGTGGTGTTCAGGCGAGAGTCGTGCCTCTGGAAGCAAACCCGTTATGGTTCATCCGAGATCATTATTACTATCATACGTTTTTTTCACTCTAATTTAATTTGGAAGATATTAACAAACGGGCAATATATAAAAAAAAACTTGAATATTTTTTGACTAGTATCGTGCATCAAGCCAGTCCTGCTAATTAAATTTAAAAAAAAATTCATTTGGTCTCCACTTATAAGGGGGAATTAGGCCTCTGCATCTTGCAGTTTCAAACATTTTGATACCAATTGCAATAAATCTTCCGTGCTAGAATTTTTGGCTCAACATGCCATAGTACATGCTTAGTTTTGGCTATTTTGTTGAAGTTAACACTTGTGAACTGATGTGATCATCGTGATGGTTTTAGCCGCCCGCGTGAAATAATAAGTTATTTCCTCGCGTCGCTTACAGACAATAGCCTGTTAGTAAATATGTGGTTTCAACAGATAGGTACAGAAGGTCTCTGAGATTTTATTTATGGCTTGAAATGCCAAAAATTAGTATAAATAGTTCAAAATAAGAATCATAGCAAAAATAAAGAAAAATACAAGATTCCGTGGTCTATACCCCTTAATATATATGTATTTTCTTTTAAAATCGCTCTCAGTTACGTATACTCATCATAAAATATGTACGTAGGTGCAGAATTATTCGTTTCATAAACGATGAATAATTTCCGTAAATGTTTTACCGTGTGAATATACCGTGTTATGGGTGGCATGAAACAAACATGTATTTGCAGTTTTTTTACGTGACAACGTCTAATAAATCGATGAACGCCTTGCACGCACGAAAAAAGTGTCCCGTTACTCACATTGTTCCGTTACGCTGTGTCCCGTTACGCTCATTGTACGCTTGCGCCGCATCTATCTCTCTTCCACTCGACTGTTTATAAAGTGAAGTGAAAATTTAATGTGGTTTTCATTGCGTATTACAATAACAATTTTGGCATAAGGGCTACTTATTCTTGCATTTTAAAAATCTGATTACTAGTATAATTTCAAGTATTTAATCTTTTATTATTAAAATAAAAATGATTCAATTTTATTCATAAAAGTATGCAATCATTTCATCAATGTTTTGTTATGACGTTGTCACGTTAAACTATCGTCCGTAAACCGACTTTACAGACAACCAATTTTTTTTTCATAAGTGTGATTGCAATAGTTAAGTGCAGCGTGTGAGCACGAGGTGTGATTGCAGGATCGTGTGCCTTGTTGCAGGTGAGGCAGCAGCCGTCAGCGGGCCAGGGGAACTGACTCCCCATGGAGCGGTCCTCAGCCAGAGGTAACGAGCTCGTTTGTCACGTCGCACAGTGGTGTCTTTCGGAGAAGCTCGCCGGCCTCTCGTCCTTGGCTGAAGGAGGATTCTGCATGAGCGCATCGTTTCTATCGCTACTTAGTTGAAGCATCGACCATTCATCGTTGTCAGGAAAAACGGCTAAAATTTAAGTTAGTTAATGATAACAATTTTTTGACGTGACAACTTCTAATAAATCGATGAACGCCGGCTGCACGCACGAAAAAGTGTCCCGTTGCGCACATTGTTCCGTTACGCTGTGTCCCGTTACGCTCATTGTACGCTTGCGCCGCATCTATCTCTCTTCCACTCGACTGTTTATAAAGTGAAGTGAAAAGTTAATGTGGTTTTCATTGCTTATTACAACACTAATTTCGGCAATAAAGGTTAATTAATCTTGCATTTTAAAAATCTAATTACTAGTATAATTTCAAGTATTTATTCTTTTATTATTAAAATAAAAATGATTCAATTTTATTCATAAAAGTATGCAATCATTTCATCAATGTTTTGTTATGACGTTTTCACGTTAAACTATCGTCCGTAAACCGACTTTACAGACAACCAATTTTTTATTAAAATAAAAATGATTAAATTTTATTTACAAAACGACATGTTTGTGCCAGTCCATCTAGTGAACGTATTCAAAATCAAGTAGTCCTAATTCTTGTAACATTTATGCCAGAAGAGGGACTCTAAAAATCACTATATCAGATTTAGAAGGCAGGTACACTCCAAGACACTTAGGAAAACTGTATTTGAAAACCAGTTGCCTAGAAATAGTTGGAAATACTGCAAGAAAAATATTGTACCTTTGTATAATACTTGCCTATGGTTATTTATTCATATAAGAAATTCGTTTTTCGAGATTATACTAATTCTTTCCTACAAAAATAAGGCTCATAATTTTTTTTTTCCTCAGGGTTTCAAGAAAACGTTTTTATTTTTAATCAATATCCTAAAGGTAAAGTGTTTTACGTAAAATGCAACACACAAACACTTACATTCTACATGATACATGCTCTCAGTTCATTCAAGGATAGGTATACAATCGCCAATTAGCCAATGCAACTATTAATAATCAATAAATATAAATTATTGAACAAAACAAAATAATTGCATTGCTTGAGGCCTAAAATTGATAATTTTTTATTCATAAGATTGTGTTGAGAAGTATCAAAGGCATTGCTCATGTAGAAATAAATAGAATATTTTATTTATGCTTGGATGTTATACTAGTACATATATATGTGTTTACCAGTATATTAATATTATATATATAATACATGTGTGTGTTAGAGACAATCATCCTGATGGAAAACTATGTTGTTTTTCAGAAATAATATTTTTTGGAATAAAATTCATGAGCCTATACATTTTTTTTGTCAAAAACTTCTAAAATACTATATAAAAAAGGTATTTGTAACTGATACACACTTAATTCAAATATTTTATGTTCAAAAGCAAAATTTTTAAAAATATTTTAAATGTTTGTTTGAGCTTTATTTATAACATGGTAATGCTACAATTACTAAAACGATACAAAAACTAAAAAAAAAATATTTTTGCAAAACTCCGTTCCCCCGGAAAACCCCCCGGAATGGCCACCGCATGGGGAGCCCAAGAAAAGAAACGGGCTCCCCATTTGGAAGCCACCTGGTAGGTTTTTTTCTGTTCCACCCACAGTTTCTTTGGTAGCCTGACTTGTTACAAGGGATTGTATTCATATCAGAGAATATGCCGCCATTCTCTCTGGGCAATCCGCCTTGGAGGAGCCGGGGCGCGAACCCGGGTCCTACAAGTCACAAGGCAGGCGCTCTACCCCAGAACCAGAGTGGTAGAGCGGGTACTTGCAGTCTTCTTAACACTGACATGATGCTATTCCACGAGTTTACTGTAGTTTCGTGTGTCCTTAACACGTGCAGTAACATCTAACCTCGGTAACGAACAAATTTACGTGTTCTTATGTTGTTCGTTCAGCATGAATTATGTAATTTCATAACAGTGAAATATAATTTGTATAACTAGTCTGGCAATTTTTTAGTTGATTTTCTGCAAACAAATTTACAGTCCCGCTGTACCTTAATTATAGTAAAAAAAATTGGTTGTCTGTAAAGTTTATAGAGTTTATAATAGTTTAACGTGACAACGTCATAACACAACATTAATGAAATGATTGATCCAGAAGAAAATGAAATATCATTTTCGGCCTGAGACTGATACGTAATAGGTTTTTGCAACCAAACCATTTAGGCATTAAAAATATTATATTCTTTGAGGAAGAAATTGTTTTTAAATTTTTCTATCTTTTGTATGATAAAATCTACCTCTGCATACTTTTATGAATTAAATTGAATCATTTTTATTGAATTATCGCTATTTTGTATGGGTACAAAGAAAGAGTGAAATTAAATCTACAATTTAATTAATAAATTTACTTTTATTTGCATTCATTAATTCAAATATATTTATTACTTTTGAAGTGTCGTGCGCGCCGTATTTATTTTTACGAGTACAAAAAAAAATTTCAGCTGCCGGGATTTGATCCGTTAACCTATCGATTGGTAGTCAGCTATGCATTCTTTTATTTTACCGTGCTTAAAATGCGCAGCTAATGCTAGAAAGCTATTCAAACAATTGTTTGCAAACAGGTGGTTTCAAAATCTTAAATTAAGTACTAAATCTATGATAGTGTTGTAGATGTCAAATTAAAAGATACATATTCATACTGACATCGCCGGAATTTCAGGTAATGATAGAACTGACCTTAAATCGATAAGTTTGTGAAGACTAAGAATTTAGATGACACTAGTTTTGAGAGATTTGCTTACTTATTTAGAAATATTCACATTATTTGAATACTAAAATATTTTATTGGAACTTACTAGTCTATATTTCTATATAATTATTGTACAGCGGGACTGTAAGTATTTGTTCGCAGAAAATCAACTAACAAAATGGCCAGACAAGTTATACAAATAATATTTCACTGTTATGAAATTACATAATTCATGCTGAACGAACAACATAAGAACACATAAATTTGTTCGTTACCGAGGTTAGATGTTACAGCACGTGTTAAGGACACACGAAACTACAGTAAACTTGTGGAATAACATCATGTCAATGTTAAGAAGACTGCAAGTATCCGCTCTACCACTCTGGTTCTGGGGTAGAGCGCCTGCCTTGTGACTTGTAGGACCCGGGTTCGCGCCCCGGCTCCTCCAAGGCGGATTGCCCAGAGAGAATGGCGGCATTTTCTCTGGTAGGAATACAATCCCTTGTAACAAGTCAGGCTACCAAAGAAACGGTGGGTGGAACAGAAAAAAACCTTCCAGGTGGCTTCCAAATGGGGAGCCCGTTTCTTTTCTTGGGCTCCCCATGCGGTGGCCATTCCGGGGGTTTCTCCGGGGGAACGGAGTTTTGCAAAAATATATATATTTTTTTTGTTTTAGTTTTTGTAGCGTTTTAGTAACTGTAGCATTACCATGTTATAAATAAAGCTCAAACAAACATTTACATTTTTTTTTTAAATTTTGCCTTTGAACATAAAATATTTGAATTAAGTCTGTATCAGTCAGTGAGTGGTTGTATACCGATTATGTTTATTGGTATATATTTTCTTGAATTATTATTGACCGTTAAAGTTTAGTCAAAAATACCTTTGTTATATAGTATTTTAGAAGTTTTTGACAAAAAAAAATATATATATATAGGTTCATGAATTTTATTCCTAAAAATAATATTTCTGAAAAACCACATAGTTTTCCATCAGGATAATTGTCTTTAACACACACACGTATTATATATATACTGGTACACACACATATATATATATATGTACCAGTACAACATCCAAGCATAAATAAATATTCTATTTATTTTTACATGAGCAAAGCCTTTGATACCATTCAGGTTATTCAACGCTTTTTTTTTGTCTTTTGTTTGCTTAATTGTGTGTGTTTTTTTGGTCTTTTTTTGGGTAATTTTACTTTTTTATTTCTTTATTTTAGTTTTTAGTTTTTCTTCTTCTTAGCAATGGCGTATGTCCAAAAACTTACATCAAGTTCATCGATTTATTAGACGTTGTCACGTCAAAAAAACACAGATTTGAGCGAGTCTATCAGTACTCGCCAGTGATGTGTAACATCTGACCTCGCTAACAATCAATATTAACGTGTTCTAATGTTGCAAATACACTTATTTAACTATCAAATTAGTCAATTTGCAGAGCGAAAGATTAAAATATAGATACCTATAATGAAAAAAAACTCCGATAAGAGCGGAAAAGACTTGAAAGATACTAAACCCCGGATTCGGACCTGATTTTCTGCAAGGATTTTTTTTATTTTATAACGCTGCCCCATCTTCTTTAAAGTCGTTAACAGTTAATGCTTTAAAGTCTCCCGTTTGTGTTTGCGAACTTTGGTACGCGCCTTTCGCCACAGATGGCAGCAACCGTGGTTACACATTTCCGTTCCACGCGACTTCCGTTCCATTCGCGAGATCACGCCTACCAAATGCCGTATACCGAGAGCTGAGATGTTGTTACACGTCGAAAAAATATTTTCTGTTACCAAAATCTCGGCTTCTTCGGCAGAAAAAAAAAGGTGTGCTCTTCAGTGATGCGAAGAATCTGAAAGTAATCTCACATCGTGGGTCAGATATCCCGACAGTTGGATCTGTCAAAGTAGAATCAGTTAACCACGGACGGATCTCATAGCCTCGTCTGTCCGCGGGCAGTCACGACGAAGGCTCTTCTCCCGTGAGTGATTTTCGGGAGCACTTGACAGCTTATCGCCTCAAACATCGATATTAACGAACACCTCAGTCGGTTTGTGCTCCGGGCACAACACCTCTGCGAACGAACAGTGATTCTGTAGTGGCTCCTCCTCCTACTGTAAAATAAAACCTATATGATGTTTAGCATTTAAAATTTTTTTCCTGTCAGAGTGACTGCAACTGTCTGTAGACACTATTTTATGATCTAATAAATATCAGTAAATAGTATAATTAAAAAAATATATATGTTTAAACCTGTTATGATTACGATGGTATACAAATTAAGACTTTCAATTTTAACAACACGGGTAGTAGGTATCAGTCCGGCAACAGAGTTCGCAATTTGCTCTGTGCTGGAATCTTTAAGCACGGAACATACTTTATCAACAATTCATTTGGAAATTTTTGTCCTGTCACGGAAAACTCAGAATTTAATTAAAAAAATTGGTTGTCTGTAAAGTCGGTTTACGGACGATAGTTTAACGTGACAACGTCATAACAAAACATTGATGAAATGATTGCATACTTTTATGAATAAAATTGAATCATTTTTATTTTAATAATAAAAGAATAAATACTTGAAATTATACTAGTAATCAGATTTTTAAAATGAAAGAATAATTAACCTTTATTGCCGAAATTGTTGTTGTAATAAGCAATGAAAACCACAAATTAAAATTTGTCGAGAATATTTTACGTTTTTATGTCTTCCAGTGCTCAAAACGATATGCAATTGTAGCCCCGGGCACGAAATTTTATTTATAATTCATTAATAATAACTTCTCTCACGATAAACAAAGGAAAATATGTATTAACGAGTGCCTGGTTGCCGCGGAAGCGGCTAAATAGCGCGATTCGTTCGGTTCGCGTCCGTCACCGTAGATGACAGCACCGTAGGGGAATAATATTATTTAGTTTTTATAATACGATTTTATAACAAATACGCATCCCAAATACACCAAACTTATTATAATGTGTTACAATATTTTTTAAATCATTGTGCAAAAGATCCCGGATTATTATTGTAACTGTAAAACACCATTGTTCGTACAAAAACGTATTTGAAAATTCAACATTACTTTTAAATAACCGTACCGATTGTGCTGAAAATCGGTGGACGAAAGTTAAATTACATAATATTAATAATTCATACAACGAAAACATGATTGAAATATAAAATCGATGGTTGTTTCAATCGAGTGGAAGAGAGATGCGGCGCAAGCGTACAATGAGCGTAACGGAACACATCGTAGTGGGACAATGTGCGTTACGGGACACTTTCGTGCGTGCAGCCGGCGTTCATCGATTTATTAGACGTTGTCACGTCAAAAATATATATGTTAAAACCTATTAGGCTATGATTATGATGGTATGCAAATTAAGACTTTAAATTTTAACAACCCTGGTACTATGTAACAATCCGGCAACAGAGTTCGCAATTTGCTCTGTGCTGGAATCTTTAAGCGTGGGACATACTTTATCAACAATTCATTTGGAAATTTTTGTCCTGTCACGGAAAACTCAGAAATTAAAATAATAATAAAATCTCGAAGCTGAACCGGGACCTTTCTGGTGCTTGGATCCAGGGGACTTGTTCCGCCTCTCCCCTCCCCCTCCCTCTGGAAGGGCCTGGGTGTGTGCAACTGTTTACCGACTCAAGGCCGGCACCCTCCATCACTCCTCCCAGATAAGCGCCCTTAAGGGTGGATCGGGAGTCGGCTTGCAGATCAGTTTAAGATTTCCAGAGCAAGTAAAGCTTAGACCATACTGTCATGGGATTACTCCCCCCCCCCCCCCCCCCTTTTGATCGGGAAGGTGTTAGAGCTTCAGCTATGACCACCTTAGCCCTCTGCCTCGCTCAGGTAACCAGACAGGTGACACGGGAAGCCTTCATTTCACGGACGAGAGAGCCACACCCGAAGTTACCCGAAGTTCCCCGAAGTTCATGCTCGCTTTTTTTCCCCCGTTCTATCTTATTGTATAAACCGGTGTGGCATTAAATTTTGCGGTCGATTAGGATAGGTTAGCTACAGTATGAATACTTTAAAACATTGTGGATGGTTGGTTATATTAGTTAAGTATAGCTACATTAAAAAAATACTGTAAATTCATTTTATGGTTGCTTAGCATGTACCCCCCTTAGACCCAAAAATTTGCGGAAGGCAGGATACAAAGAATAGACAGCGAAATAGTGAGTTAGTTATGTATTATTTGGTTCTTTATATGACCATAAAACAAATATAAGCAGAACATGCCAGACAATATATAAGGATATTAAATTTAACAATTAACAACAGGGTATATCAGGCTTCGCCCCTCTTGACTAGAAGTACATAACACTATAAAATAACAAGTATACCTATAACCCCCCCGGTGCACCACGGGTGTCGCACATGAACTAGATGCTGTTCTGACTTGGTTAACATCAAAAAACCACCACAATAAATATAAAATACAATATTACTTGAAAAAAAAACAATATCACTTAAAACTGCAACCTAAAATACATATATATATATATATATATATATATATATAGAAATATAAAATATTACCACCTTTCACAAAATAAATTAGGTGCTCGGTTCAGTTAATCTACTCATTCAATGTTTTTTGGCAAAATAATTACTTGTTGCCTCAAACTTTTCCAGTCCAATTCGAAAGTTCACGATCAGGCAGTAAAGAAAAAATATGTATATACGATAAATGATTATAATAGTTCACAGCCAATTTTCTGCCTCACAAAATACCCTATCGAGCACCTGAGTACACACCTTTCGAAATTAACTTGATAAATACCTACATAAAAATTTATAATGTTATAAAAATTGCAACAAAAAATTACAATAAAATCTCATTAAAAAACAAATTTACCCAGTACGCATAACTCGCATAAAGGGTACAAAATATTAACAATTTCCCTCCCAAATAGGTAACCACTCAATTCCAGACTTGACGACGTAGTTACTTGCGGCTGTGTCTAATAAAAAAAATTGCTTCAAAAAATTACAGTTATATTCAAACGTTATCTCGAAGGTGAAAAATACCGGCGTAGCGTAGGCCACAAAGTCTACCCAGCGAAGGTCCACAGAAGGTCCGTCTGACGTAATATAGACGAAGACTAAATTTCAAAACTTACAGTTTATCTGTTGCCATCTACTTCCGGAGATATCCAATCAAGAAGCCTCGCAGACAAGCCTTAACAGGGTTGAAGAAGGATCAGCAGCACGCACGGCACCATTTGACGTCCACGACATTAGCGACTAGGCCCACTCTACAAAATTTTTAAATTCTCGATATACTAAAAATAAAATTTTTCTCCTCATTGGTAATAACTGCGTAGAACACTGCTGCACTCGAACATGGTATAACCGACGGAGCAAAACCTGCCGTAACTTAAGTTCTTATATTCCACCAAGGATTTACCGAACTTCCACACTAAGTTACAGCCATGAAATTCATTCCCGCAGCCACTCCATCGGCAGTAAAAGGTAACCCACTCAGGCCATGGCTCGTAGCAGACAGACCCTCCTCAGAGAAAACTCGTCAACAACTCAGCGCGCCACAGGTACCAACCTCAACCCACCAAAAGGAAAACACATGACAAACGCAAACACTGAGTACCGAAAATAGCCGATCAGAGCCTCACGAAAGCACGAGCGGCTCTAGATCCTGACAATCTGAAACGTGCCCGCGCTCCTAGATCCACACCGGCCAAAACACCAAATCTGAGGGAACGGCTCGCGCCGCCACACGGCAAACGGTAAATAACACTGCGCCAGTACACAAAAATAACCGCCACCAAATGTGACGTGACACACACGTCACAAGCAAATAACCTTTTTAATATGTATCCATCCAGGGCTGGGAAACCGTTTACATGATTTCACAGTATCTTTAATGCATAGCTATCCTAACGAACTCAACCTTCCACAATGTTTGAAAGTATTTATAATGTAGCTAACCTAACATTTTACAATGAACAAAAAAAAACCGAAAATGCACGATCGGGAGTTTGTCTCTCTCGTCTGTGAAGAGAAGTCTTCCCCAGGTGACACGGGCGCGGAGGTGTTTGTGTGAGGACGCAGCGAGGACGCGCCCTTGGTAAGGTACGAAGGACGGGGGAGGGGGAAGGCAGCGTGAATGACGCCCTAATGACGGACTAGTGGAGCCCGCAATCAGGCGTCACCCGCATGGTATCTCTCGCCGTTGTGCACACTGCCCCCACACTTGGAGCTGACATGCTGGAACACATGGATGCGGCTTTTTGAAGATATCGTACAAATTAAGCGCACTATAGAGCACTCGGAGCCGGAGTGAGCAGCCAATGACCCAGGCGTAGAGTGGATGGAGACACAGAGTGAGTTTAGGCTACTGCGCACCGTGCCATGATGATTGTTACACAGAGGCCATGGAGGTAAGAAGTTAAAGAGTGGCTATGTGCGATATTTACCATGTCAGTCCATCCAGTGAAGCTTATATTAGTGAAGCTCGCGGCAGCTGAACTAAAGGCTCTACAAAAGGAAAAAAAAAATAAATAAGGAAGCGTTCAACATTCGGAAGACGACTTGTTAGGTTGGATGCATGGATTTTTTCGGCAGGAAAATTGGAAGGAATGACGACTTGGAATTTGCAATAAATTGTATAACTTAGAAGACCGTCCTATCTCCAGTTATAGTCTAGATTTAAGAGTGTGGGGAGTTAGTCATGGCGCCAATCGTTGCCATGGCTGGCCAATCCCCCTCCAAGCACACGATGCATACGACCTTCTCCCTGCATGGCTAATCCCAGCATGACTAGGCGTATAGGCTTCGGCCTGAGACGCACCTAGGTCCCTCCCTAACCCGGACCCCTCCAAAATACACTTAGTTTTAGTTAGGTTAGGAAAAAAAATCCGTATTCGAAAAAAAAAAATACGGATATAACATACTGTACATAGTGTTAATTTTTTCCCTTCAAATGATTTAAACAATTTGGAAATAGAGAAGAACAATTAAGATGGAGAGAGAGAGAGAGAATGGAGATATACATCAAGTATCGAACATCAGCAGTGAGGCCACCGACGGAGGAAGACGTATCAAACGGAAATAAGTTTAATGAACGGTGGCGGCGGATTTCCTGGCTGCCCACCCGGGGCTCGTGCCGGATTGTCTGGCGCTGAGTCAGCCCTCGAACCCGTGTGTTGCTTCGGTCGCGTCTTGTTCTCTGGTCGCCGTGACCTTCCTTGAAATTTCAAGTCTTTTTCGTTTGGCACGACAGAAATCATAGACTTGATGTAAGTTTTTGGACATACGCCATTGCTAAGAACTTTTTCTGTTGAAGAAAAACTAAAAATTAAAATAAATAAATAAATAAATAAAAATACCCAAAAAAAAAGAGACAAAAAAAAACACACAAAATTAAGCAAACAATTGCTGTTGTCAACAAGAATATGAACACCACAAATTATTCCGTAACAGGAATATGGTCATCAAACAAAGAAAACAAAAAAAAATGCACTAAGAGAGCGAAAAAAAAAAGATAACAGAAATCATAGAATTTACAATAAGTAGAGGGTATACAAACAAAACAAAATATTCATGGAACCAGTATTGTAGTGCTTAAGTGTTTCCCTTACACAATAATTGATTATAATAGAAACAAACACATTTAAGACATTATTAATTAAATAACTACACAAAACTTTAACATTAAGATAATTATAATACTTAAAAATAAATAAATATTAAATAAAATCTTTGCATAAAATATTTTAAAATTTATTTAACATGAAAGATTAAAAAAAAATTGCGAATAAATTAATTACTCATAAAATCACGAGTGCCATAACTATAAACGGCACAACTTACACCCGTGCACGACGTCTCTCCCCTCCCACCCTCATTTACATACTTTATTTTTACATGTGGCGTGGACACCACCTTGTTTTAAACTTAACGACAGAAAAAAAAACAGCTAAAAAAAATGGAATAAGAAAAAAAGCTCACGGGAAAAAGGTATAAATAATTAATTTTTTTTTCATTTTATGCTCTTTTATGGAGTTCGATTTCTTGCAGAGATAAAGCAAACAATCTAAATATACAATTTAAAAAATATATATAAATGTGTATAACTACACAGTACCACCTGTTGTCTCAGTGTTCGTCGACCTCCGAACTGTACATCTCGGTGAGATGGGTTCTGGGTTCGAGTCCCGGGAGAAGCGCGGGTGCAGGCGGAACCGTCGGAACGAACCGTCCAGCTGGTAAATGGACGGTGTCATGTGAAAATTGGTCAACCTACAAAACATTTGGAACTCAGCAAATTCAGCTCAAAGTTGAACAGACAAAGGCCAGTATGTGGCACTGTGTTGAATGTTATCTTTAAAAGATTTGTGCAATGGGAGTGCATTACTTTTTTTCCCCGTTATCTTAGTACATTTTTCTTTGTTTTTCTTTGTTTGTTGACCATATTCCTGTTACGGAATATTTTGTGGTGTTTATATCCTTGTTGACAACAGCAATTTTTTGCTTAATTTTGTGTGTTTTTTTGTCTTTTTTGGATATTTTTATTTATTTATTTCTTTATTTTTATTTTTTAGTTTTTCTTCAACAGAAAAAGTTCTTAGCAATGGCGTATGTCCAAAAACTTACATCAAGTCACTGTGTTGAATGTTTGACCGCTAGATGTAACAATAAATTATTGGTTAAATTATTTTTGCTTGATACAGGGTGTGATTTTACCTACAAAGCTATGCCAATATAACATTTATTTATTACTTTTGCTGGTGAGCTCATTTTTGCACAACACCGTCCAGATAGCAAGTCGTGCGTGGTCAGGGCTCACCGTCAGCTGCCGCCCTCTTGAAATATCCGCTCCGTCCGTTGAGTCGTTTCGCTTGTCCGCCGCCGCTTCGAGCGAGCGCGTGCCGGCCCACGAGGGGCGAAGACCACGGCCGGACGGACAGACTTGTCTGGCGGCGCTCACCGCCTCTCGGTGGACCTGGGCTTTGAATATATATATACTGTATAGAAGTCGCCAGCCCAGGTTAAAATTTATAACACGGTTTTGAGGTAGTTGGTTAATTCACCGCCGCAATCGCCACCGTCTCTAGGGCATCGACTTGTGGTGATCCCTAGCGGACAAGTGTCGAACTCTTCAAACACCCCTTCCCCCTCCCGTTGAACGACGTTGAGCTGCAGTGAATGATGGATGAGGGGAGTGGGGAATGACAGCGGGCGACAGCGCTGCGCTCTAACGTGTAAATAACAACTAAGACGATACAGGGCGTCACGGCAGCGCACTGCAGCGGCGAAGTTCCCAAGCTGCTCATCATGCGCTCCTGAAAAAACGTAGAGTAAATCCTATCCACTCGCGACTTCTATACAGTATATATATTCAAAGACCCGGGTGACTGCTCAGCTCATTAGCGGGTCGACTTCCCTCTACCCGCGGCCGGGGCATCGCGCCAAACAGCCAACACGCGGGACGCGACGCGCCCATTACCGCGACCGACGGGACAAATGGGCGTGTCGGCATGATGAAGGTTAGAAAAAAAAGAGCCCCGAGGAGAGATGGGGGCAAGGAAAAGCATGTTTGACCGGTAATTGGAGCTTCTTCGCTTGATGTGATCCGTCAAGAGACAGTGCTGTCCAGTGGCGGACGCAGGATTTTGGATTCGGCAGGGTATTACAAAATTTAAAAAAATAATAATTTGAGCCAGAGATGTGTTAACATTTAAAACCTCAGTAACGAGTAAATTCTTGTGTAAATATACACTTACAATACGAAACTTGAACAACAAATTTAACGTATAATTTTTTTAAATAATGCTGAGCGTTAGAAATATACGAACATTTTTGTTTTCGACTATATTTATGGACGCGTATCACACGTAGTTGTCGCACCCGCCGCTAGAATTCGCTGCCGGAGCAGCCACGCCAACCAGTGAATCATTTGATTAGATGACCGAAATTTCAAACTATATAACGAAACGGCTCCGATAAAAGCGAGGAAAAAAAAACTTTACAAGGAATTTTATTAAAATACTGCCCATATTTTTAAAATTCATTAAACATTTAACATTATTTAAAGTTTACCTTTGGCTTTGCGATCTTTCTTTCGCGCCATCCGCCACATATGGCAGCACCGTGGTTACACATTTCCGTTTCATGCGACTTAGGAAATACTCCTACCAAATTCCGTATACCGAGAGCTAAGATGTCACACATTAAAAAATAATTGTGCATATACTGTATAAGATTTTTTTTTTTTTTTTTTCAAAAATTTACTTCGACTACAAAGGGCTTGGACAGTTACATTAATCATTCTCAACATGCATCACTGCTGTCATGGTGTGTGATTCCAGGTGGTGTAAGAGCTCTCCCCGCATCAACCTATAATAATAATTATTATTTATTTCCTTTTTTTTTTACACTTTGTTAACAATATTCACTTAATTAACCAGGACATTTAGCACTCACAAAAGCAAGCTCGTATGTGAGTGCATCTAGTCACTTCAAATTCCATGGGTTATTTTTACTAATGTACTGAGAAATAAATATATAAAATATAACCTATATATAAAATATAACGTGCTGTCTTCGCTGAGATTTCGCATAATTTTTTCATGAATTCAGAAGGAGCTTATCATATCCACGCCTATTCTCTCTGCGTCAGCCACTGGTACTTTCTTTGCGTTAAGGTACGTAAGGTTGTAGAAAGTAGGCCTATATGAGTTGAAGGGCCAACATTAGCAGTCATTTTTCATCATGTTTCCCCCGGGATTCTTTGCAAATAGACTTTTATAACTCATTTTACGATCACTGCTGTCCAAATAATATATCCTACTTAATGGTTATGGATTAGGAACACTGATCCCTACACGACTGCGATAGGCAGCTGGAGCAATCCTTAGGCGTGTACAAGCAAAACGAAACATTGATATGTTATCTCTTCCGCAGTTCTACCACTTGCAAAGATGCTTGAATAATCCATACGCCAAGATCAATGGATTTGAAATGTGTAACACTTCAGTGTAACACAGTAGCGTTCGATTCCTTGGACAGTAGTAGTAGGATGGCCGCATTTATGACGTATTAGTGACGTCACACGACTTTTACTGGTTGGAATTAAGTAGTATCTTTGAATATATATACTGTATAGAAGTCGCGAGTGGATAGGATTTACTCTACGTTTTTCAGGAGCGCATGATGAGCAGCTTGGGAACTTTACCGCTGCAGTGCGCTGCCGTAACACCCTGTATCGTCTTAGTTGTTATTTACATGTTAGAGCGCAGCACTGTCGCCCGCTGTCATTCCCCGCACCCCCCCCCCCCCCCCATCAAACATTCACTGCAGCTCAAGGTCGTTCAAAGGGAGTTTGTGCGTCACAAAACTGTAGGAATGAGAGGTGGGGCAGAGGGTGGGTGGAGGACAACGCATGTTTGAGGGAGGGTGGGGAAGGGGTGTTTGAAGAGTTCGACACTTGTCTGCTAGGGACCACCACAAGTAGATGCCCTAGAGATGGTGGCGATTGCGGGCGGTGAATTAACCAACTACCTCAAACCGTATTAGAAATTTTAACCTGGGCTGGCGACTTCTATACAGTATATATATTCAAAGGTAGTATGGCCTGAAGTAAAATGCGATGGTGTGAAAAGCCCACTTGTAGCAGCTCGATCAACACGCACGCCGTGGGAAAAAAAATAACTGCGCGTTGTGTGTCTGGAGCCGAACAGGTCGCCGCCAAGTCGCGTCCTTTTGGCCCGTCGGAGGGGGGGGGGGAGGAGAAACCCCTCCCCGTTGCTCGTACCCCTCGGAAGTTTCTGGAGCATTGGTCCTGTGGCTCATGTTTATTTGGGCGCAATAAACCTCTTTGGCGCGGGCTGTTGGTCCGCTGCACCTCCCCCTCCCCTCTTCATTTTTCACCGCGCTCGCCTTTTTCGAGGGGAAGCCTTCCTTTCACAGACGAGAGAGCCAAAACCCGAAGTTCCCCGAAGTTCATTTTTTTTTCCGTATCTTTAATGTAGCTTTCCTAACCAAATCAACCGTCCACAATGTTTTAAAGTATTTATAATGTAGCTAACCTAACCTAATTGACCATTAGTATCATTTTATCAACACCGCCATATTTATTTACAATGAACAAAAAAAAAACCGAAGATGCACGATCGGGCGTTTGGCTCTCTCGTCTGTGAAAAGAAGGATTCCCTTTTTCGAGTCGTACTTCTCTTGGCGTGTTTTGTTCAAATTCTTGAGAATTAATTTTTTTTTACGGTGCGCGCGCAGCATGTAACAAAAAGTTGACACGATAAAAATAAGGCTACATGCGAATAAAATTATGTATGTGCTTTAAAATCAGACATTTAGTGATTGACGTTGAATACTGGTCCATATAACTATAAACATTAACTAATATTCACAATAAACAAATTAGTGATAGAAATTGAGTATAAAAACTTTTTTAAGTGTATTTATGTAAGGGAGTTTATGTTCCTGCATGTATAATTCATTCGCATTATAATTTATAAATAATTACACTATTATTTAATAAACAATGACATTCAATAAAAAAGTATAAACATTCAGAATATTTATCGATTTTAATTGTTAATTAAAATTAAATTATATTTTTTATAAATTAAATAATTAATTATATACACATGTTTATATTAATATTTAATACTGAATATTTATTTAAAATTTTAATTTGATTGAATTTATACTTTACCAACCGTATTTGTAATATTACTTCAGTCCTTTTATAATATTGTTTCCTACTAATTATAACATCCAAAATTAAAGTTAATTTTTTTACTATGCCAAGTAAGTGTAACTTATAACGCGCATAGATAAGTACACGTACTCTTTTTTTTCTTTTTTTAATTTTAATGTAATCCCCCACTGTATCACCCCCGTGGAACCCTAGAGAATACATTTCCCTAATTACACTTTTCGCTGAGCTTCCTGACAGAAGTCCAGCACAAAGTTGGGCTGGAACTGTAAATACTAGTCTTTTCCTTTCTGTCTGTTTTGTCGATCAGACACATTTCGAGATTGCACTACTACAAAAACAAATAAATATCACTTTCATAACAACCTAATGTGTGGTGAGAATTTAATTTAGTGTGTAAAAAAATTGCAATACTTACCACTGTAAGAATATAACCAACTTGCATGTTCTTTTTAATCATTTTTTTTAATTCGTATGAATAATCAGTTGAAATATCTTACGTGACATAAAAGATAAAGAAATTGGTTCCCTCGTGTAATTACCACCAAACAAATGTTGTCACATATACCCTCAGATAAAATAATCGAAATATTTTTAATTATCGTAGTGTAATTAGTATCTGACAATTCAACGTTTTTTAAAGATCAGAAGCCCCATAATTTTTAATTATTATGAATTGTAGCCCTTTTGCACGTGACAGCCGCGATGCGATGAACGCAGAACATCTGTGTCGTCACCGCGACAAAATTTGACTGACGCGACAGACCTGCCGCCAGCGAGGCCGAAATGAGTGTCAGGAATTGGTTTGTAAAAGCTGGCTAGACTGTTGATTTTTGGTCAGAAAACTAAAACTAAAACTGTGAAATCTTTTAAATGCGTTAACGCTGGATTGTTTTTTCCCCCCAAATGGATGGTAAAATTAAACTAAACGTTCTTTTCTCGTTCGTGTCGATTTGGAAAAAAAAAAAAAAACTTTAAACATTGATGCTGTCGTGTGCTTTAGTGCGCGTAGGATGGCAAATTAATTTTTTATATATGCTATAATAGTTTATTTATTATTATCGCGCGGATAACATGTTCACAACAACGCGATAGTGCGAGTTACGGCCCCCGTCTGCACGGGCACACATACAGTGTGCAGAGCTCCAGGAAAAACAACGCGATTTCAAAACTACTCAAGATATCCGAAAGGGGTCTGCTTACGAAAAAGCATTTAAGAGTTCGCCGAGGGTAGAAAAGTACTTTTGATTTCGGATTAAGTTTTAAAACTGTATTTTTAGAAGAGTTATAAGTGGCTAAAAGTAGTGTTTTCGGAGTAAATTTTAGGCGTAACCACAACAAGTACAGATTCTTGAAAGCACACTTTAAAGGACTTGCATTACACCTTTATCTTCATTTCTCGGCCATATAATGTTACGGTCACCGCTCAAATTTCACAGTTGTCCTGTGCACGACGAGAAGACTGCGCGCCAGTTCAGAGCCTTGCGCTTAGAGGCTTATAGCGCGCTGGAAATACCGACGAGTGTCGCACTATCATCCCGCCTCACTTAAACATACACACCCAGGGCCGGTGCAAGGTAAATTGGCGCCCTAGGCGAAAAACCTTAATACCCCCCCCCCCCCCCCCCCCCACGGACGGACACCCCAAAAAAAAAAATTCCTTGCCTCAAAATACATCACGTAAGCCTAAGATTTTGTCAACAATCAAATGTAAGCAGGCTTTTTTTTCTTACTTTTTTACTTATTACAAATCTTAAAAAGGTCACCGTGGACTTTAAATAATTACTTATATCAATATAAACATTCCAAACTGTTACAAAAATCCATTTTCATCTAGTTTCAATAATCGTTAAACATATTATATCAGCTTGTTATGTGTCGTGCTGCGCCGCCCCCAGCTACTTGGCGCCCTAGGCGGTTGCCTAGTTCGCCTATATGGACGCGCCGGCCCTGTACACACCCCTGACGAGGCGGGGCCCCTTAAGGGCCTATCTGCTCGGCCTCCTCTGCGCGATGCTGGGAGTTCTGTGGTCGCGCCTGGGATTAATCAGGCGAAGTGCGTCCCGCGACAGTCGGTGGAGGAGGCTCTTAAGAACTTGACCTCGAGGGACTAGTCTCCTGCGCTCGGCCAGGCAGGTCGATTGTACAGAACTTCAATTGTACTGGAATCTAGACGTGGCGGGTATTAAGGGCGAATCAAAGGTTGTGTTACTAATTCGGTTTGCCACTGAATTTTTCGTTTGTGGAAAAAAAAACATTTACTTCTTCCTTAACTACCAAGAGTGTCCCAAAAAAATGGCTGGGCAAATTTTGACAAGAATTTAAAACAGCAGTGGCAACTTATTTCTTTTTTTCTGTGCAAGACAACTAGATTTAATCCCCGGTAACTTTTTATTCTTGAAATCGAAAACATATAATTTTGTTTTACCAGTACCTCTACTACTCTTTCACTCAATTTATACCCTACCCGCGTTTATCCGTCATGACATCTGGCTGTATGTAAAATATATATAGATATATATATATATATTTTTTCCATATAATAAAGCGAAGCAGTTTAGATACGTCACGTCTGTAATCGCAGTCCTTTATCTCGAAAGTCTGTAACTTTAGTGAAACAAAGAAATGTCTTTGCGGTCGCAATTTGCGTGACAGTTCCATTAAAAAAAAAAAAAAAAGGAACGCCTGGCGACGTCTGTGGTAGCGATGCAGGAATATCTTGTCATCGCGTTGCGCTCATCCCTCTTTCCTAACCTCTCTACCTCGCTCCCTCCCCCCCCCCCCCTCCGCAACTCAACAGCCACCTCTCTCTCTCTCTCTCTCTCTCTCTCTCTCTTGCTACGCACATGTGCTTCCACACTACGTGACTAACACATTTCTCCCATGACGGAGGGATAAAAAAAAAAAAAACAGGGAGCGAGGGATGGGTCGGCTGAGGCTCTGAAATTCTCGCGAATGCGGTTTTTTGCTCGTCTGTTCCATTTGTTTTTTTTTGTTTTTGTTTTTTATTATTCAAAGTTCATCTCCGCGTTTTGACTCAAGGAGACGGTTATTTTATTTCTCTAACGTTTCCCATCGTCCAAGCAGGGTAAGTGAAAGTTAACGAATTTTACGTGATTTTGCGTTATGCGTTGCCGTACAAGTGGCACGATTGTGGAAGTATATTCCGCAAACTGAAAATACTTTCGTTTGCTCTAGGGTTTAAAAATAATTTTTTTTTTCTGAAAGAGGAAGGGGGAGAAAAATTGTGTGCGCACACTGGTAAAAATTGTCACTTAAAATTTACAAAGCAAACTAGTAAATTATCAAAGGATGTTGGTAAATTTATGATTCCCTTCGTAAATGTATGGGGAGACTTATGAGTTTACTGAACAGAGACATCGCCTCAATTAAATCACATCATAACCGTAAACTTGTCAAGTCCACGGAAAACACATTCGCCCTTCAGCATGCCTGTTTACCCTGGTTACAAGTAAATACGAATCTCGGAGTTTGGAATCTGGAGAGTTTATACGAAGACCCAGTCGTGTGGAACCGCGACTACGTTTATTTTAGAAGCATTCATCGTTGGATGGTGCGTTCATTTGTACGTAATTTCTAGAGACCTGCAAAATTCGCGGTTTCGATGGCCTTCAGGATAGACTGCACATACCCCTGTACACTCGGGCAAATAACACAATTTCATTGGCTGCCGACTTGTAAGTCGTCTCAGCTGGTTTGTCTGTGATTCGATCCTTCTTTGGTTGAGGGTTTATAACTGGTTGAGATTCGTCCAGATGCACTCAAGGAACTTTCATTAAACCTTTATCTTCATTTCTCCCCCGTATAATGTCATGGTTACTGCTCAGATCTTAACAGTTGTCCTACTCACGACGAGAAGACTGCGCGCCCGTCCACAGCCTTATCTCACGATGGAATATTCCATGGAAGTTCCATCGCAAGTGGATTGCAGCGTCAAGCTTCCGTACAAGTTTTAGCGGACGCAGGCCGTTTTGTAGGAAGGTTTCCCACAGTTGTCCAGTGCAGTTTTCTGACGAAGGTTTGGCTTGTGAGCCAATCAGGTGATAGCAGTTAGGGGGCTCCTACGTGATGTGATAATTGTATTTTACTTATAAGAATTGTTTAGTTGAAGCGGGAAATGTGTGGACTCCTGAATCTGTTTGCGGCGTTATGCGATAAACAAGCACAGTATTTCGCGTTTATTTAACGCAAAAACGGCAAAATACCACAGTAAAACCATCCGTGCTAACATGTATAGAAAAATACGTGTGTGATGTGAGTCCGAAAACCTCAGTTTTGGATGTTAAATAAAACTCGCTAAGCTGTTTTTCTGCGTTTCTTTTTTACATATTCTGCGATAATTAGTACTATCGTACTTTAAACTAATTTCCGTCGAGGTTGTTACACATTTTAGCTTTTGCTTACAATCGTGCCTACACCTACACCAGTCGCATTCTACGTGTGATATCTTCTTCCGTAGAAACGTCTAACGCTGCCTGCATGCAAGGCAGCGTCGAAGGTTTCGTACAAAATTTTATCGCAGCCTCTTTGGAAAACCATCCATCGTATGATACAGGCTTTAGAGGCGATACCGCGCTAGAAGTACCAGCGAACGTCGCACTTATCATCCCGCCTCACCAAACACAAATACACCCCTGACGAGGCGGGCCTCGTAACGACGAACGCTAGAGAGTTAGGACTAATGACGTTTCTTAACATTATTATTATTCTTAATGTGCATGGTTGAAGTTTTTTTTTAAAATTATGATATCATTCAAATATTTGATAAAACAAATATTAGTATTGGACAGGCAAGGTAACGAGTGGAGGAAAAAAAAACTTAACAAATCACCCTCCCTCCTTAAAACGATACGCAGGGGTCAAGTGATCCCATTGATGCTGCAGAGACGATGAATAATACATAAACCCCGCCACGTGCCATGCGATAATTATAATAATAATTGGAATCATAAATTCTGCTAGGTATCCACACAATGCCGTGAGGGTTTTATCTCGTTTATCGTTATTTTACCACTATTTTTATGTTTTTTTTTTTCGTTTGGCAAGTTTTTAAGTTAATAAAGTTAGTGGAAACTTGAAGGTTTTTCGAGTCGATACTTTTTTTTTATTTAGAAAATGAGGTGTTAGGTGCATTTTAAATACATGTAAAAAATTAACTCGGTAAAATGTTTTTTTTTTTTAACTGAACAAAAAATAAACATTAACATTTCTCTCACTGTACTAAATGGTATAAGACTGAATGTTAAATGTGCATGAAATAATTTCACCGTAAAATCTACAGTTATGGTTATTTAATTTTTTTTAGTTATGTCGATAAGCAACCTTATAGAAAAAAAAACGGGTGTCAGAACAACAAATGCATGGTAGGTATAAAATTAAAATTGTAGAAATAGTCTTTGAAACAAAATTACTGAAGGTAAAACAAAAAAAAATTAGCATATTTTAACTATAAACGAAACGCGAATGAATATCACGTTATTTCGTAAAAGCTCATGCATTAAAACTTTGAATTGCAAAGACATTAAATTAATAATGAAAATCGATACATTTATGGTTCAGTAATATCTCAGGTGTCTGAAGATTTACCTACGGAAGTTTTACCACGAAATTTTCTTAAGCTTGAATAATAAAAAAAAATCAAGAAAATAACAGTAACTATCAATAAAAATTAAAAAAAAAATAATTCATTATACACCATAACGCTTCTTATCTTCTCTAGCCGCTGAATCATTAACATATATATTGATTGATTAACTGAGATGCTGGTGCACCTTTCTCCTGAAGGCGGGAAAATGTTTCGACGGTGCACAGCGTTCGTGGCGGCGCCGCCGGCCACGACGCGTTTTCAATCTTCCTTCCGATATCGCTTCCACACACTACTTCTCCCGGGGGCGGTGCTTGTACCGCCCCCGCTCTGCATGCCAATACCTCGCCCGCCCCCCGTCTCGGCCCCCCCGCGACCACCTGTGGGCCTTGTGGCCCTGCAGCGCAGGGCTGCTGCCGCGGAGACGGTATCTGCAGGTGATCCTAACACCACTGTCGCTTGACGGGAAAAAGTAAACTGTTATTACTGTATTATTGTTCCCATTTTTTTTTTTTTTTTTTCATTCCTTTTCAATTTATGACTGGTGGAGAGAGAACAAGGCCTGATATGGCGATAGTAGAGGCAAGATTTTCCATTTTTATTTCTTATAAAATTGCTGCATAGGTTAATTATTTAAAATAATTAGTCAGGAAATTTGGAAATTCTGGTCAGGGTGAGATATATTTTATTACATATTTGTTTAAACACTTACAAGCTTGAGTCCATGCTATTACTTTAATAAAACCATTGGCTGTTTTTAAAAAAAAATTGCAAACAAAGACTTACTATATAGCAAATTTAAATAGCATTCCAAACTGTGTGTGTGTAAAGGGGTGTGGGTGGGGGGAGGAGGTCCCTTTGCTAACTGGGTGTTTAGGAAGAGTGCACACCATTTCCCCCCTCCTCTCTTCTACTCGGGGAGGACCTAGGCCCGGTCCTTGAACTCGCGGTGGATTGCTGTCATAGCTTTTAGAAACACAAAGCTTAGAAACGCGCATCTTGGAAACGCGCAGTTTATAAACTAACAACTTACAAACTCACAACTCAGAAACGCGCCACTTAGAAACGTGCAAGATATAGTGTTCTGAGTTACGCATGTTCTAAGTTACGAATGTTCTAAATTACGAGTGTTCTATGTTACAAATGTTCTAAGAGACGAATGTTCTAAGATACTAATGTTCTAAGTTACTAATGTTCTAAGTTATTAATGTTCTAAGTTACTAATGTTCTAAGTCACGAATGTTCTAAGTTACGAATGTTTTAATATACGAATGTTCTAAGTTACGAATGTTCTAAATTGTGTGTTGTAAGTAATGTGTGGATCTCGCTTGCGGTGAGTTTTTTTTTTAGTTTTAAATTCATTTATTTCAGCAGTAAAATACATTGTTACAAAAGAACAAAACAGCCAAGAAAATAGCACGCTCCAACTGACTCAGCTCTTTCGTGCTCAAAACTAAATACACGATACAATAGAAACAACACGAAAGCACAAGAAATATCATCATCATTACAAATTCCAGGAGAAAAAGTATTTAAAAAAAACCCAGAGCACGGCAAGTAAATAGTGAACAGTAATGAATTAAAAACGACCCGAAGTAATGAATGGAAAGATGGAGCGTCGGAAAAACAAAATTAAAAAGGCAGTTTGCCACCTTGCTTTCAGATGGGAGAATGAATGAAGTGACTCTGGGGGCCAAAATGGTCGCTACTTAGAAATGTGCACGATATAGTGTTCTGAGTTACGCGCATGTTCTAAGATACTAATGTTCTAAGATACTAATGTTCTATGATACTAATGTTCTAAGAGACGAATGTTCTAAGATAAGAATGTTCTAAAATACGAACGTTCTAAGTTACTAATGTTCTAAGTTACTAAGGTTCTAAGATACGAATGTTCTAATATATGAATGTTCTAAGATACTAATGTTCTAAGTTGCGAATGTTCTAAGATACTAATATTCTACGATACGAAGGTTCTAAGTTACTAATGTTCTAAGTTGCGAATGTTCTAAGAGACGAATGTTCTAAGAGACGAATGTTCTAAGATAACGAATGTTCTAAGAGACGAATGTTCTAAACTGTGTGTTGTAAGTAATGTGCGGATCCCACTGGCGCTGAGGACGCGGTCGGCAGCCCCGCGCGACTCCCGCCGAGCCGTCGAGCCGTCAGGCGGAGTGATTATAACCTCTGACGACGTCTCCCCGGGAGAGGCCGGCGAGTGACGGAAATACGGGGAGGCGATAAACTGAAGGAGGCCTGCCTTCATCGCGCCGCCTCTCGGCTCCGCGGCGCGCAACGAGAATAGCCGCGCGGAGCAGACGAAGGCCGTATACGTCAACAGCTGAAGAGAGAGAGAGAGCTGCGCGCCGCGGCGGTCAGCCGGTGTCTAGATCACTCGCTCCGTCCACCTCTTTGTGTCATCCGAGTCCACTCCCGTGTCATTCTGGTGTCTGCGAGCATTTCTTTAGAATCTGACTCGATAAATATAGTTTTAAAAAAACTTGTGTTCAGCGCATTTTTTTTTATAGTAAAACGAGTTTGTAATAAACCAACGTTATGAGTTTTAGCGAAGGTGTTTCTGAGAGTATAGATTATTATATTTTTTTAGTTTTACTTGAAGTAATTTTTTTAAAAGAAAAATCTTAATTCTAGATAAATATAGAGGTCAATTTAAAAATAATATCTACTGATACATATATGCCATATGTATAGTTGTCTTTGGCAGCTATAATGGTACTTTTTTGACGTGACAACGTCTAATAAATCGATGAACGCCGGCTGCACGCACGTAAAAGTGTCCCGTAACGCACATTGTCCCGTTACGCTGTGTCCCGTTACGCTCATTGTACGCTTGCGCCGCATCTATCTTTCTTCCACTCGATTGGAACAACCATCAATTGGACTTTCTCGAGGCACATTAAACTTGAAACACTCCCATTCGTTTCCTACTTTTCCTATCATCGTCCTATCCTTAACAGAATAACACAGATTGGAAGAAGTTAAATAGCAAACATGTATAAAAGTTATAGTTAAAATAATCTCTTCGTTAAAGTAATAAACATATTTGAATTAATGAGTGCAAATAAAAGTAAATTTATCAATTAAATTGTAGATTTCATTTCACTCCTTCTTTGTATCCATACAAAATAGTGATAATTAAATAAAAATGATTCAATTTTATTCATAAAAGTATGCAATCATTTCATCAATGTTTTGTTATGACGTAGTCACGTTAAACTATCGTCCGTAAACCGACTTTACAGACAACCAATTTTTTTGTGTTAAGACCGGAGTTACTTGTATTATTGTTTCCGTTGGTTACGTGTTTCGCTTCCCCGCCGCTTGAGCGCGCCTAGGAGCCGGGCCCAGGGGTTCGGAGCCCGCCCTCTGCCGTCCAGGGCCGTGATCGATCCGCCCTAGCGAGGAAGGAAGTGCCCAGGAGGTAACGATCCCGCCGTCAATTACGCCCTTTGTGCCGGGACCTCGCCCCTCCGTCACCCCTCCCCTCCTCGCCGCGACGTGACGGCGCGAGTGTGTGAGGGATGACAGCCAGGTTCGAGGGTGGCCGATGACGTCCATCCGTCGGGCAGCCGTCACTGCCCGGGGTCTCTTCCAGCTCGTCTCCGACTCTTCCACGTTGTCACTCCTCCTAACCCCCTCCTCCTTCCTGTTTCTTACCGCATCTTCACCGGAGCGCTGACAGATAGACACCAGCACCGGGGAATGTGATGATGGCTGTAATAATAGCTCTGATATTAAGCTTAATACATTTTTTGTTTTATTTATTTGGGGTTTCTTCTCGTCAACTACGCGATCATTAAGGCTCTGTCTTATAAGACTGAAATAAATTTTTGTATATTTTACAAGGAAAATCCTTGGAAACCCTGTTGCCAAGGATATTACTTGTAAAAAATACAAGGCAGAGCTTTGTACCATGTGCGATTTTGCAAGGCTCTGCCCTGTAGTTTTGCAAGAAATATCCTTGGCAACAGGGTTTCCAAGAATTTCCTTTGTAAAAGTACAATTTTTTTATAGTGTACACACCATGTCGATTTTTTTTTGTTTTGTCATTAATTATATGTGAGGGCTATTTATAAAATTTTAACTCACTCGATACCTCCCTTTCATTTGTTGTCCACAAATATTTTTCAACAGGTATTCGCGTAGTGATAATGACATGGGTGTCAAAAAAAAACGCGCAAGTGATGCTAATTACGAAGACTTGAGCTGCTTTTCGTAAACAAACGCTCACTCGGATATCTTGAGTGGTTTTCAAATCGCGTTTGTTTTTTCCTTTGAATCTCTGCACACCGCGTGTGTTGTGTGCCTGGGTAGGCGGGGCCCTCGAATAAAAGTTCGATATGGCGCGTGCGAGACAAAGCCTTGATACTGATCATTCTTAAACGGATGAACGATAAGACGATGATTTAGTCTATAATGATTTAAGTTTGCGTATTTACCGTAGCTAACACTCGGGGAAAATCTGCGACGGCACGATGACTGTTGATGTCTCGGGGAAGTACGTAAAATTAAAAAAAATAAAATAATAATAATAGTTGTCTGTAAAGTCGGTTTACGGACGTTTAACGTCACAACGTCATAACAAAACATTGATGAAATGATTGCATACTTTTATGAATAAAATCGAATAATTTTTATTGAATTATCACTATTTTGTATGGATACAAAGAAGGAGTGAAATGGAATCTACAATTTAATTTATAAATTTACTTTTATTTGCACTCATTAATTCAAATATGTTTGTTACTTTAACGAAGAGATTATTTTAACTATAACTTTTATACATGTTTGCTTATTTAACTTCTTCCAATCTGTGTTATTCTGTTAAGGATAGGACGATGATAGGAAAAGTAGGAAACGAATGGCAGTGTTTCAGGTTTAATGTGCCTCGAAAAAGTAAAATCGATGGTTGTTCCAATCGAGTGGAAGAGAGATAGATGCGGCGCAAGCGTACAATGAGCGTAACGGGACAATGTGCGTAACGGGACACTTTTTTCGTGCGTGCAGCCGGAGTTAATCGATTTATTAGACGTTGTCACGTCAAAAAAAAGTAAGCACGTGTCATTTCAGCGACGGTTGCTCTGAAGAAACACGCCATCTGCGTCTCGTGGATCGCAGCACAAGGCGTGCACTCGAGCTCCAGGCGACGGTTCCTTTCTCTTGGGATTGTTTGGTAGTCGCCTGGCTCGTGGTCGGGTAGGGGGGAGGGGGAGTACGAGGGCGGTCGTGGAAACAAACAACACTTCCCTCGGCGCAAACAAAGAGACGAGAGCGCCATCTCGGGGCGGCGCCGGCGAACTGCAGTTACGCCCCTCCCGCCGGCGTGGACGGAAACACTTTTCCTCCTACAGCCATTTTCACTCGGCCTCCCCGCGCTACCTCTCACACTTACAACACGGCCAAAAATTCACTTTAACACATTTTTGACGTGACAACGTCTAATAAATCTATGAACGCCGGCTGCACGCACGAAAAAGTGTCCCGTTACGCACATTGTTACGTTACGCTGTGTCCCGTTACGCTCATTGTACGCTTGCGCCGCATCTATCTCTCTTCCTCTCGACTGTTTATAAAATGAAGTGAAAAGTTTATGTGGTTTTCATTGCTTATTACAACAACAATTTCGGCAATAAAGGTTTATTATTCTTGCATTTTTAAAATCTGTTTACTAGTATAATTTACAAGTATGTATTATTTTATTATTAAAATTAAAATGATTAAATTTTATTCATAAAAGTATGCAATCATTTCATCAATGTTTTTTTATGACGTTGTCACGTTAAACTATCGTCCGTAAACCGACTTTACAGACAACCATTTTTTTTTTTAACATTCGCCATTGCTGGTTGCACTGTATGTCCATAGATAAAACCTCGACGGTTAAATGTGCAATCACAAAGAAAACAAGCCGAACTCAGCCGGGGTCAAAAGTTAAAACGCATAAGATCACACACGTATTTTTTTTTGGAATCGAAATTTGAACCACATCGCGGCACATGCGAACACAGTGAGCCGACGATGAAACCGTTACAACGATAACCGTTCTTGAACCGCACGGTGACAAAACCCTGCGACGATACTGGACAGAAAATAGCGGACAACACAGCGGGCAACACAGAGAGGCACAGGCGAACCCAGTGGGCCGACGATGAAACCGTTACAACGATAACCGTTCTTGAACCGCACGGTGACAAAACCCTGCGACGATACTGGACAGAAAATAGCGGACAACACAACGGGCAACACAGAGAGGCACAGGCGAACCCAGTGGGCCGACGATGAAACCGTTACAACGATAACCGTTCTTGAACCGCACGGTGACAAAACCCTGCGACGATACTGGACAGAAAATAGCGGACAACACAACGGGCAACACAGAGAGGCACAGGCGAACCCAGTGGGCCGACGATGAAACCGTTACAACGATAACCGTTCTTGAACCGCACGGTGACAAAACCCTGCGACGATACTGGACAGAAAATAGCGGACAACACAACGGGCAACACAGAGAGGCACAGGCGAACCCAGTGGGCCGACGATGAAACCGTTACAACGATAACCGTTCTTGAACCGCACGGTGACAAAACCCTGCGACGATACTGGACAGAAAATAGCGGACAACACAGCGGGCAACACAGAGAGGCACAGGCGAACACAGCTTTGTGATTGAACAGATTTTCCGTACACCACAGCACAGACGAACACAGTGTAGGCTTCCCTAAGAAAAAAAACAGTTGGATCGTTTCGGGAACTGAGATCTGTTCCCGTCCTTAGGGATCGTCCATTAATCACGTGAGTCTCGAAAAGGGGGGGGGGGGGGGGGTGTCGGGAAAAATCACGAAATATCACAAGGGGGGAGGGGGGGGGGTGTAGAGAGATATCACGTGTATTTATTTTTTCGCGTGATTTCTACTAAACCGAAAAGGGACGCGTGACCTTGACTCGCCGTAGCCGGGCAACCATATCCCCGCCCGGCTCGGCTTGCCAGTCGCCAGTAAGACTGTGATTTTGGCGCCGAATACAAGCGTATATTAGATTATACTTATATTTAAAGATAATATTCTGAAATTTTTAAAAGTATTTTGTACCAAAAAAATACACGTGATTTATTGGGGGGGGGGGGGGTAGTCTGAAACCTCACCACAAATCACTAGGGGGGAGGGGGGGTTACAAATTTGCTAAAAAAACATCACGTGATTAATGGACGACCCCTTAGGTACAAACAGAGGTTTCTTATGACCAGAGACCTGTTAAAATTCGCGGATTCATTTCGCGATAGGATAGAGTCCAAATACTTTTGACATTATTTTGCTTCAGTGATTGGGCCACAGTTTATCTGAAGGACTCTGGGCCAATGAAAAATCTTTAACAGAAGAATTAGCGAATCACGATCATTCCAGTCAACAGGTGTTACGAGTCGGTAACCAATCAGCAGATGTATTTTGCACGAGTGCATAGAGGACCATGGAGTCTATCCTTTAGGGATTTGAAATCGCGAATTTTACAGGTCTCTACTTATGACATACATTTTTATAACTAGCAGTGGCGTATGTAAATAAAACACATCCTAAACAAATTTTCCCCATTTGCAAGAACATTCAAAGATCGTAAAATTTTGCTTCGTTCATTTCAAAGTAACTGACAAGTATATTTTTTTAAATAACTGAGATTATAAATTTAATTTATGGTAGTTAATTCATGGTTACACAACTTAGCGCGATTGTGGTTACAGGTATATAATTGGCTTCGGCGTATACGAGGCCAAAATAGGCGTACGTAACTGTTAACTTTCGTTGATGTGCCTTAGTTGAAAAATGCAACTCCAACATACACACGTTTGTCATTAAGTTATTAAATAATGTATGTTAGTAACTTGATGCGGATCACATTGGAATGCACTGATAATGTCATATAAAACACTTAAACTGCTTTCAAATGTATTAATACAAAGTATTATGAAAATTCATAACATCACGACGGGTCAACTAACTGCATATGTCGTTCAGTGTTGCGCGCAGACTTCCTTACTGGGTAGGTGGCGGGCGCGATCTATGTTTATTATTTTAATTAGTTCATTATCTTTGTCAATCGAAGGATGAAAAGGGGAGCTTAGAGACTCAACTCACCCTACGTCTCCAGTTAAAAACGCACTAGACTTATATTACGTACTTAAGTAAGGGACTATGTGCAGACAGAGCTTCAGAAAAAGAACCACGCAATTTGAATACTGCTCAAGATATCCGAGTGGTGTTTGTTTACGAAAAAAGCTTTTAAGAATACAATGAGGGCGTATGTTTAGTTATGTTCCCGTATTTAGTTTCTAATTTTATTTTTAGTAGAATTAAAAACGCAAAAAAAAAAAAAATTATAATAATATTTAGATAACAGCCTGTACAGAATATTTAAAGCACTCAAGAGACTTTCATTACACCTTTATCGTTATTTCTCCGGTTACGGTCACACTCAAATCTCATATGTTTGCAATTGCAAGACGAGAAGACTGGCGCGCCAGCACACATCCTTGTGCTTAGAGGCGACAACGCACTAGAAGCACCATGCAGCGTCGCACTTATCATCCCTGCCTCACCAACGCATATACACTGGAATCCGAACCCACAACAACCACTGACACCGAAGCTGGCGCTTCAACCAACATTGTTACGGAGATTGGCACGGTCTATATCCGTCATTACTCTATGACGTCCCCCGTTGCCATGCTGCAGCGCGGCGCGGGAAGCGAGGCAACAGCGGACACCGAAGCCGCTCAACACCCGAGCGCCCGAAGAAGCTGTCCTGATTGCCACGGGCAGCCTTCTTTTCACAGACGAGAGAGCCAAAACCCGAAGTTCCCCGAAGTTCGTGCTTTTTTTTCCCCGTATCTTTAATGTAGCTATCCTAACCAAATCAACCGTCCACAATGTTTTGAAGTATTTATATTGTAGCTAACCTAACCTAATTGACCATTAGTATCCTTTTATCAACACCGCCATATATATTTACAATGAACCAAAAAAAAAACCGAAGATGCACGATCGGGAGTTTGGCTCTCTCGTCTGTGAAAAGAAGGCTGCCTGATTGCCACGCCCGTCGCCAAGATGGCGGACGGCTAGACGGGGGCCAGAGCGGACCAATGCCACATTATCCACCCATACGTTATATATATATATATATCCCTGAAAAAGGTAACTAAATTAAATTGTTCAGCGTTCCTAGGAAACTATTATTAATGAAACTTCTCGATGTATATTTTGTTTTTTATTTATCAGACGTTTTGGTTGTCGCAGTTAAGGTGTGTCTTACACTCCAGTGTCTTACATTGAACCATGGGACATAAACAACGTGTAAGTTATATCTAGGGATAAGATATGAAATGACATACTAAGTAATTACTAATTATTGCAATCACTGATGAATCATCTACAATTTTATCATCCAATATTATTACTAACAAAAAAATACATATTGTATTAAATAAAAAATTAATTAAGTACTATTATTAGCCTAAACATTAAATATTGTTTTAAATATAAACACATTAAAACATAAGAAATTCATTATTCCTTTAGTTACGTGTCTGAGAATTTAAAGAGCCAATTTTTTTAATAAGATTTTTTTAAATACATTGGTAGACAATTGGTGTCTACCATATTGGTCTATGTTGTTCAGAGGTGAGATGCAGTAGCTGGGAAGGATTTCGATATTTGTTTTAATTTTATGCATGGGTATTAAACGTTCAAAATTTGATTCTGATTGTGTCCCAAACGTAAATCGCCGTGATAAATATCGAGAAGTATCTGTTTTAGGTATTTTATGTAGCATAAGTTGGGCGTTTGAAGATTGTTTTTTTTTTGTGAACTTTAATCTACCCTAGTTTTGTATAGTAAGTGTGCAAGTGATCACTCAAATTAAGATTATAAATAAAGGAAACGCAACTGATTTTTTTGGCATTAATTAGCTCTGGCTTACATTTTCTGGTATAGTTATTTTGGTTTTACTGGCTCTGGGTTATCATAAAATGAATTCCAAATGTGTGTGTGTGTGTGTGTGTGTATATATATATATAATGTGATGAAAAAATCATTTATTTATAGTTTTTAATCAATTTTTTTCCCTAAATACATTTTTCGTAGTAGGTATGTGAGATAAAAACTGAAGTGGCCAAAAGCCAACTGAATTTTTTTATTAATGACTCTTGACTTATGTATGCTTAAAGTCTCAGTTTGGGGACGGCTTGTATGTAAATTAATTTAGAAGCACGGAATGGACTGGATTTAGTTTAACTTCCCGTCGATACATCAAGGCTATTAGAGATTATTAAATGTGATGAGCGGCTAATGTAGTGTCGGTGGAATTATAATGTGGGTGAAACGGGAGTACCTCGAAAAAAAACCGCGGGCACAGGCAACGTCCGCCACGTTTCCCACGGCCGCAGACCCAGCAGCCAGGAACGGCGAGCGCTAGCCCGTTTGGAAGGGCACTACTGCGACATTTATTTCCGGGTGCGGCATTCGCCCAGTTGTGTGTGTGGTGTGGGGGGAAAGAAAGTAAAGTGGTGTAACGCGGAGAGTAGGCAATAGGAGATGGAGGGCTGTGCGTGTGGTTGCAGAAGCACAAGGGGAGGATGATATTGCGTGTCTCAGGAATGCGGCTGGTTAGCGCGTGCTCCCCGGCTGGTCCCCGCCGCGGCAGGAATGTCGTGTCGGAATGTAACCCCAATCCCCACCCTCCCTCTACACCGCTTCCAACCCCCACCCTCTTTATTTTTTCTCTGCAAAATACCACCCCTTAGCCCGCGCAACCCCCTACACCTACCTACACAGGCTACCCCTCTTCGGGCGCTTTGCCATTCTCGACCTGTGACTGCGGAGCACAGCATACTTCCTTCTCTCTTTTCCCCCCTCCCCCCTCTTTTTCCACCCCATATCAGCCGACTCCTCGCGTGGCAGGGAGCAGCGGCCGTTTTTATTAAAACTTCTCACGTGTTTGTTATTTCGTTTCTCCCCTTCAGCTTCCCTGGTGTTTTTGTGCTTGACGGCAGGCCATTTGTCGGCGTCGCTGCAGTTAATACCCTTTGGAGTCTGCCTGAGGGACGTTGTTCCCTTCTGGGCTCGTCGCTTGGGGCTTAGCTCTTGCCCTTGCGTCGATTAGTTTCAGGCCTGTACTTCGAGGATATCGAAAGGCTAGGCAGAATTAAAATATATGTTTAGAAATAATTCAAGTCATATCGTGAAGTAGTCTGTATCAGTGTCTTTAAACCTAAAAAAAATTGGTTGTCTGTCAAGTCGGTTTACAGACGATAGTTTAACGTGACAACGTCATAACAAAACACTGATGAAATGATTGATCCAGAAGAAAAGGAAATATCATATTCGGCCTGAGACTGAGCCGTAATAGGTTTGTGCAACCAAACCATTTAGGCATTAAAAATATTATACTCTTTGAGGAAGAATTTTTTTCTATCTTTTGTATGATAAAATCTACCTCTGCATACTTTTAGGAATAAAATTGAATCATTTTTATTGAATTATCACTATTTTGTATGGATACAAAGAAGGAGTGAAATGAAATGTACAATTTAATTAATAAATTTACTTTAATTTGCATTCATTAATTGAAATATATTTATTACTTTTGAAGTGTCACGCGCGCCGTATTTATTTTTACAAGTACAAAAAAATATTTCATAGTAGCCGGGATTCGAACAGTCAACCTTTGGATTGGTAGTCAGCAATGCTAACCGCACGGCCACGAGGCCAAATTAAAAATGATTGTTTAAGATGTTTTATATATATATTTATAAAAATTTTGTTTTGTGTTGTGGGAGTTTTAAAAACGTATGTAGTCCGCCATATTTATTTCTTATAGTGGTAGGCGGGAAATTAAAAATATATTGTCGGCTGCAAATCGGTGGATGATCGTTAAATTGCATAATATTAATAATTCAAACGACGAAAATATGATTGAAAAGTCAAATCGATTGTTGTTTCAATCGAGTGTAAAAGAGATGCCACGCATACGTAAAATGAGCATAACAGGACACACCCGTAGTGGGACAATGTGCGTTACGGGACACTTTTTCGTGCGTGCAACCGGCGTTCATAGATTTATTAGACGTTGTCACGTCAATAAATGTTTAGTAATAATTCAAGTCATATCGCGAAGTAGTCTGTATCAGTGCCTTTAAACCTAAAAAAAAAAGTTTTTTTTTTTTGTTTTGTTCCGCAATATATTTGATTCTCCTTATTGGTACTGGTGGGAAGGGGGGGAAACAACGTGAAAAAAATTACCTTGGTCAGTTAAATCACGTCAAAAGTATGCGATTTATTTTCATATTGCGTCACTCATTAGGACTAAAAGTTTAACAACTTCCAACGTAATTGAAAGAAACTATTTGTTGTGTTGTGAAATATGTGATTCTTGCTATTCGTAAATAGAGAGCTAAGTATTCTTTTTCTTACTCATTGCGTGATAATCTTGCTTTAGAAGATTTTTTTTTGTTCACCTGCTTGGCAATGAGTACTATTTAATTCATATACTCGTTTGAATATTTCCCTTCATAAAACTCTAAACCGTTAAAACCCTTTAAAAAAAAGCATAATGCGAAAGGAGGGAGGATGTGAGTCCGCGCATTTAAGTAAGACAGATAGTAGATGTTACTTGTCACGAAGTCAGTATGTCACCATCGATATGCTCTTGTCTACAGAGGTATTTTGGTCGACTTAGAAAATCGTAACTTAGAAATATCTCAACTAAGAAACACACAACCTTGAACTGACAAAACTTACAAACATGTAACGTGATAACGTTAGAACCAAATGACGCAGAACAGGCATAATTTGTAATAATCTATCTTGTGAGTTTCTAGGTTATGACTAGGGACACCTGTATTTCGCGATTTCATTTCATGTCAAGATATTAAACAAAACACTGTAGCTTTTTCTAAGAGTCATGGTAAATTGTGAGGGTGCAGCAGTACGGTGACCACATTCTCATTGGCCCCGTCAAGAGCGGGACGACACCTCTCACCGACCTCAGCCAATAACCACAGGAGAAAAGCTACAGTATTTTGTGAAATACCTTGACACGAAATTTATTCGCGAAATACAGGTGTCCCTAGTTATGACAGCACCCCGCAACATTGTTTGAAGCGGCTGCTGTAAACGCTACCACCGTTGCAGCAGAGTAAGAATGTTTGCAGTCAGTACAGGATGAGTGCAAACACTAGCGCTACGGTCGTATATTATTGATGGGACTCAGAATTACTTTGTATCACAGGCTGTACGGTATTATCAATACTTCAAAAGATAAAACAATTTTTTTTTTTTGCAAAATCTTAACGGTGTTGTGAAATTGTATTGCTATGATTAGTTTTTGACGTGACAACGTCTAATAAATCGATGAACGCCGGCTGCACGCACGAAAAAGTGTCCCACTACGGATGTCCCACTACGGATGTGTCCTATTTGCTCATTGTACGCATGCGTGGCATCTCTCTTCATGCTCATTGTAGGGCCTACGCATGCGTGGCATCTCTCTTCCACTCGATTGGAACGACCATCGATTTGACTTTTCAATCATATTTTCGTCGTTTGAATTATTAATATTATGTAATTTAACGATTGTCCACCGATTTTCAGCACAATCGGTACAGTTATTTAAAAGTAATGTTGAATATTCAAATACGTTTTGAACCAACAATGGTGTTTTACATTTACACATAATAATGCAAATTACAACCGGGATCTTTTGCACAATGTTTTAAAAAATATTGCAACACATTATAAATAAGTTTGGTGTATTTGGGATGCGTATTTGTTATAAAATCGAGTTATAAAAACGAAATAATATTATTCCCTACCGTGAACAAAATTTTTATAAATGTATATATAACATCTGAAACGATTTTCTATCGAATATGGCCTCGTGGGTGAGCGATCAGCGGCGCTATCATCTAATTAGAAAGTTGTCGGTCCGAATTCCGACAGGTGCGAAGTTTTTTTTTGGTACTTGTAAAAATAAATATGACGCACGTACCATTTCAAAAGTAATAAATATGTTTGAATAATGAATGCAAATAAAAGTAAATTTATTAATTAAATTGTACATTTCATTTCACTCCTTTGTATCCATACAAAATAGTGATAATTCAATAAAAATGATTCAATTTTATTCATAAAAGTATGCAGAGGTAGATTTTATCATACAAAAGATAGAAAAATTTAAAAAAAAAATCTTCCTCAAAGAATATAATATTTTTAATGCCTGAATGGTTTTGTTGCAAAAACCTATTACGGCTCAGTCTCAGGCCGAATATGATATTTCTTTTTATTCTGGATCATTCATTTCCTCAATGTTTTGTTATGACGTTGTCACGTTAAACTATCGTCCGTAAACCGACTTTACAGACAACCAATTTTTTTTAGTAATATATTATCTATTTATTTTTGTCAAATTTTGTAATAGTTATTCTTCTCTTTGAACATTTAGTTAGAGCTTAATTCTGCTTTCTATCATATTACCTATTTTATCATCAATAATGTTTTTTTTTTCTTAATTTTTTAAAAATCTCCATGTATAATGTAATGGCAGGAAATGTAAAGTGTAAGAAAAGTCATATCGATTACTATCACGATGATTTTTTTTTTTACCGAAATTGTATGGAGACAAGGCAAATGTTTCAATATAATGCTTTGGTTGGATACCAACATCGCGTGAATTTTAATTGCAGTAAATTTATTAAGTTACCAATTTCGTAATAAAAGAACGTTGATTTTGAAAGACGATACCTCGAAGATCTATTAATTTTATTTGGCTTAGTTATTTTCAAAGGTTAGCGTGAGGAAATAAATGTACCGAGCAATTATGTAGTTAATGAACTGATTCAGTAATAAGAGTGCTTCGTTGTAACTAAGAATAAATCTACAAGGTGAAGCAGGTCAAGAGCAAACAAAATTTACTGTGGCGTGGGTGGTCTGTGAATTGTAAAATTTATTTTCCTGGGCTACAGCGTTAGACTGATAAGTTATTCGAGGAAAAAAATATATATATAGCCTACGTAGGTTATATATGGTTAAATTGGATTATGCATGATTTTTAATATATTCAGATCCGAGGGTTGCAGGTTCAACCCAGTGGGTGACTTGATTTTTAATGTGTGTTCAACCTCTTACATTCGTTTGCAAATCTTGAGTTTCACAAGTTGTTTGTGGACATGCTTACGAGAAATTGCTTCTGCGGATGTTGCGTGAAAGAACGGGAGGAAAAACGACGGAACGGGAGGTATCATCGCTCCATCCTCCATTATATCCTTCTTCATGGAAAACGGGAGATTCGCCGCAGTGGATACATTCGACCTCTGCTCTTCGTCCAACCCTCACCCCCACCCCCATTTTACCACCAACTTTCACCCCGTCAACGCGAGAAGCAATATGAACGAGCATCGTCCCTGCCGAAGATAACTGCATGTCACTCTCGTCACGTCACTTCCTGCCAAACCGCCAATCCACCGGTTAAGCTTTTCGGGAAGAGCAGAAAACTCGGGTCTTTTTTTTTTTTTCCTCCTTTGTCCGAAATCTACGATTACACAGCAGCCTCCCGAAATTGGAGGCTTAACGTCAGCAACGACATGAAGGCAGTGGCGGATCCAGAGGTTCACCTCGGAGGGGGCACTCTAGGATTTCAGAATAGCCAGAGAAAAAAAATGTCTTAAAATCACTAAATTTGTATTTAATCTACTTACACTACACATAACATCCAATCACCAGATTTTATGATTCCACAAGAAATTCATTAATTATATTAAAATATTTTATTGATTTCAGAAACAATAATTTTTGTCGGCAATATTAATGTAGCAGACAACTGGTTTTTCGGGGGGGGGGGGGGGGCCACTTGCCCCTGGTGCCCCCCCCTCCCCTTGGATACGCCACTGCATGAAATTCACGTGAGACGGCGAGGAGTGGCGTGATGACGATGGAGCAGCGGTGGAACGCATTGGCGAGGGAAGCGCTCTAGCCCATGGCAACGTCCGTCGCGTTTCCCCCTCGAGAAGAACCTGTGCTCGACCCGGTGTCTGAAGTGGTGCGCGGGTCGCCTTGGTTGTGTGGACGCTGCCTGAGCTGTGGGAAACTGACGGTTATTCCCGATCGTCCTTAGTTCTGAGAGCGGCGACCCGCCAGATGACGCCGCCACGTGTTTTGTCTAGAGACGTCAGAGATTGTAAAATCCATACAAAAAGAAACAATTAATAACGATTCACTCGCGAACAACTCGAGATTGGCAGCAAGCGCGCACGATATAGCACCAACTTACCGCACATGATGGTTGAACAACAACTGTTGCTTCGTTGCCGGAAGCTGACTTGAAAACTTGGCGCTGCTAGCAAGCAGCGCGGGAAGTTCAAAATGCAAAAGTTTCTAACACTATACACTAAATTAACACACAATATTTATCAAGTCCAAACACCACGAATGCAACTGAAGTGGTCACGGCAGGTTGATTCTGCGGTGGCTTGCCATTGCCTACCGCAGTATCCAGGGGAAGGAATGATTACACTTGACAACGTCCAGTCCTGTACCCGCGAAGTGAGAGGTCCTCTCTACCCGTCTCGGAGTCTGACCTGGTACCTTCGGCTCACCAGCCAGGCACACGAACTTGTCGATGCATATAATCCACGTCGTGTTTCTGCACACGGCGGATACAGTTGTTGATTATTAGAGGCATTAATTTTTCGCGGAAAAAAAAATCCTGATCGCTTATGAGACTGCAATAAGGCATGTTCGCGTTAGTAGTCTGCTAGAGAATCCTTTTCCCTGTTTGGATGAGCGATGTTTGGGCTGTGATTGACGTTACTGACGTTAGACCTGAAAGAAACACACCCAACCACGAAACACAGACAATACTACAAATTTATAACACACAGCTGGTCTGGTAATCTTTTCGCGAAAAATTTGTGGTCCTATTGATTAGTAAATTGGGGTGGATGAAGGCATGGATGGATGTTCGGGGTGGATGAGGGCATGGATGGATTCTGCGATGTCCAATGTCGGAATATACTGATTCCTAAAGTTGTCACCAGAGCGCTGTAAATATAGAGTACCAAAATAATTGTTTTGCTTTCGTTTTGAATGTTTAGTTAACTTGTGAAATTAAGGTAGGTCAGAACAATAAATTACAGTGTTTTATTTTTTCTGTTTACCTTTCGAAATGGGAACCGGAAACAGCAAATATCACGAGTGTTCAATCTTTTATTCTACCCAAAGGACACGATTGGGACAAAAAGTTCAAGTTGACCAATGCATTCGGACCAGGGAGATTTGGACCACCGCCCACACCACGCATGACTTAAGGGTCACGTGGGCCAATCAGTGATCGGTGTCCGTCGGACACGGTTTAGGACATTAGGACGTAGCGGCGCGGCCCGGAAGATGCCACAGGTCGAAGCGCCGTGTTCCCGATGGGGCGGAAATTACACGGTTAGCTTCATGTGATTCGTGTACTGATGACTTTGGAACGTAGTTACGACGTCCAACTTTTCTTCACTCTTAAACACGCGGCATTTTACACGGATTCCATGTTACAAAAAAAAAACTTACGACAATTCTGGGCGAACTTTTGCATGAGCACTTCACAGCGTACCTTCTACATGAATGTAACTGGTATTAAATGAGTTCCATTTCTTTAGATTATAAACGACAATTTTTTTTTAAAAATAATTTATTTGCAGCAAGTGTATGCGTACACTTAATTTAGAGTAACATAATTTTTAGTTGTTTGTTGGATTTTGAAATGTTTTAACTTTTGTTTTGAACATTAATCTTGCGCACATAAGTTAGTTTTCCAGAAACTCTGGATCATTGTCACTTGATAAATGTATTGAATAGCTAATGCAATAGTATTTAATTTATTACAAATGTGTTAAGGTGTAAGAGAAGGCACTCCACTTTATATTCCACCTTATATGCCACCTTAAAAGTTTTTTAAAAAATAATGTAATAACTAAAATACATAAATATTTGTTGTTAAAACATAAACAAAAATTCCAGAGATATATCTGAAGGGAAGTACAGTAATGAAATCGAAAGGTAAGTAAGTAGCTTGTATACACACCACACACATATATAAACGTGTGCGAATAAACTAACCTGACTGGGGTTCTGGAATCGGGACGACAGAATTGTATCCCCTTGAAAAGGGTACCTTTCAGACTTATTGTGGCTGTAGTGTAGCTGGGTAGAAACTGGAAAGGTACCCTTTCCGATTTCTTAATATGTTTAGGTTTTAATGCAAATATGCACTGGAAAGGTATCCTCTAGGAAAGGGTAGGCCCTACCTTTCAGGATTTTCTGTACAATGACACAGCATAAAATAAACTGGAAAGGTACCCTTTCCGATTTCTTAAAATGCATATTATTTTCTGCTTTAAAATCGTGAAAGTTATCCCCTCTAACCTAACCTTACCTAACCTAATCTAACCTAATCTAACCTAACCTAAACTAACCTAACATAAACTAACTAACCTAAACTAAACTAAACTAAACTAACCTAACCTAACCATTCCGAGCACAAACATGTCGCAAACGGGAAAGGTTACCTTTCCAAGGGGATAACTTTCAGGATTTTAAAGCAGAAAATAATATGCATTTTAAGAAATCGGAAAGGGTACCTTTCCAGTTTATTTTATGCTGTGTCATTGTACAGAAAATCCTGAAAGGTACCCTTTCCGAGGGGATACCTTTCCAGTGCATATTTGCATTAAAACCGAAACATTTTAAGAAATCGGAAAGGGTACCTTTCCAGTTTATACCTAGCTATACTACAGCCACCATAAGTCTGAAAGGTACCCTTTCCAAGGGGATACAATTCAGCCCCCCCTCCCCCCCCCCACCTACGGAATCAGCACGGACATGTAACGCAGCTTTTTTTTGCAACCTTACGTTCAATCTTCGAACGTGTTTTTAAAAGCTTCCGATTTCAAAGTTTCGCTCACCAGTCGGATGCGCACCTGCGGGCTGATTGCGAACACATATGTTGCTATGCAAGACGCGGCAAACATCAAAGGTCGTGGAGATCACCGCAGGAAGAAGCTGCGTGGTCGCGAACAAAACAATTTTTCGTTAAACTCCGACCATTTACGACATTCTGACGATATATACAGTGACCTTTTGAGTATGAACTCACATTTCGGACGGTATTTATCATACCGGTGCTCCGTTATATGTAGAGACCGGAAAAAATTCGCGGATTCATTTCGTGATAGTCTAGAATCCAAAAACGTTTGCCCTTTTGCTGCATCAGTGATTGGGCCACAGTTTATCTGAATGATACTCGGCCAATGAAAAACCTTTAACAAAAGAAGTATCGAATCACTAGCGTCCCAGTTAACAGGTGTCACGAGTCAGTAGCCAATGAGTAAATGTAATTTTCCCGCGTGCATATAGGATCATGCAGTATATCCTACAGGTCATTGAAATCGCGAATTTTTACGGTCTCTAGTTATATACCATGTGTTTATAAGTTGGTGGTGTGAAACGAATAAGAGATTAGCGATGTAATTTAACTACAATAATTATTAAATAATGTAACACTTTCGTGGCACTTTTTTTTTTAATCATAGCTAGGGGCTGTTAAGGAGTCAAACCAATTGACATTGTAAACAAATTTTTACAGTATGTAGTATTGCTATGATAATACACGGATATTGCAACATTTATGACACAAACGTATTTTATTCCATGTTTAAATTAAACAATTATCAAACAAATGACCGATAGTTTAAATGCCCGAAATAAAAATTAAATCTAAAAAAAAGCATATTTAAAGTATAGATGAAAAAAAAATTCCTTTTCATATTTCACTGACACAATAGTTTATTTAAATGCACGCGTTTATTATTCAGTGGTCGCTGGCCTTCCGTTGGCGTCCCTGATGTGTACCGTGTGTTTCACAAGTCTCGCGGATCATGACAGAAAACACACACACACACACCGCATGTTGGTTCGTAATCGCGGGTCGTTACCACAACGCCGAAATACCACAACGCCGAACGTACAATAACGCCGAATACCATAACGCCGAATGCCAAATTGACCTCAACGCCGACAGCTAGAAAACTGCTGTGTACCACAACGCCGAAATACAGTAACGCCGAAAAATGTTGCTGCGGGGAAGGGGGGGGGGGGGGGCACAGGAGCAAAATGAAAAACAACTGAATGCATTTGTGTGCTAACCTTACCTAACCTAACCTTTGTGGCAGTCCTGCAATGACATTTTTCGGCGTTGTGGTAATTCGGCGTTGTGGTACACAGCAGTTTTCTAGCTGTCGGCGATGTGGTCAATTCGGCATTTCGGCATTATGGTTTTCGGCGTTATTGTACGTGCGGCGTTGTGGTATTTCGGCGTTGTGGTGCGTCCCCCGTAATCGCCCGACGCGGTGATGCGGTGTATCGGTAGGACGCGGAGGAATACCACAGGTGTTCCGTCATCAGCCCGCTGGGAGGTACGTGGTCGGCGCGTGATCCAGGTACAGGCCAGAGACGCGACGAAGCGTGCGGGGGGGTTTGTCTCGGCTCGGTGCAGAATCCCGCGGAGGTTTGGAGTGCCGTGCGTTATTGCGAGCCTGCCGCGCCAGCTGTAAGCGCCTTACCTCCGCGCTGTGTCCGCCCCCCCCCCCCCTCCCCATCATGTGGCCGGTAAACCTGGGCTCCGCCCTCCGCGAAGGAAAAGGGAATGTCAGATGAGACGCAGGCTCTCTGCAGCTGTAATCCTCGAGACTGACTTATTTTACAGGATGTCCACATGTCTCGAAACTTAAGCACTGGTCTCGAAATACACCGAAATAATTAATAACTGTGCTGGAAGTAAAAAAAAAAAAATTCTTTAATTTCCCGCAGCCTTTATTTTTTGCTTACTTAAGTTTTTTTTTTTTTTGGCATTTCACATAAATTCATGCAGTTGCGCATGAAATTATAAACAGTTGGAGAATTTCTATTTAAATCACATTGAAATTAGTTTCGGAAAAGTTTTAGCACTGTAAAAATTTGTTTGTACTTTTAACTATGAATATTCCTTGGAAACTCAGTTGCCAACAATATCGCTTGTAAAACTGCAAGGCAGAGAGCATTGTAAAATTATAAACTCTACAAATACTTTCCTTGTAAAAGTACGAAATTTTTTTTTTACATTGCAGCTTTCTAGCTTAAAAATCGGCACATTACTACGAATATTAGATCTGTTTCGCGTTACGTTAGCTTATGTTTTATTTTGCTTGCATTCATGATCATCCTGTGATATGACAAATTTTTGAAGATTTTTTTACCAAAAGGACTTTAAAAAATTCCTGAAATTGGTTCATCAGGTGTTTGAAGATATCATGTGTTATCTCTGGGAAAGATGAGGTTGCAGGGACACCGTCGTCGATAAATCCTGCCTTCGTAGGGTTTACTTTCTCGCTTAACATTTATTTTGTTTAATTTTTTTCCCCGATGACTCAATGCTTCAGGCCTTGGCACGTATCGGTCTCGAACCCCGGACCTTTTTCATCGGCTGCATAAGAGTTATTCTTGAAATGAAATAAGCTACCTTTTTTTTTAAAACTATCTTGTTATTTCGTAATCTCATTAGCGATTATGAAGTACAAAAATTCCTATTACATGAGTGTTACTATACCTGTAGTGCTGAAGAACGGGAAAGCGTGAGTTAGTTAATTTTAATATTACAATTATATAATAATGATTTAACACCTTAGTAAGTTGCAGCTTTCGTGACGTAATGACACCCGATCAGTGTCACAGCCTTTTCAGGCTCTCGTATTCTCATCACGAACAAAATGTTCCCTTTTGGAACATATGCGTCTTACAGTTACGTGCATTATTAACCTCCTGTAGTTTCCCCGTTTAAAATTCCAGTAAAATCGCATGTATGTTAAACCCCAATTTGCGTGTATGTATTTAATAATAAATATAAAGGAAAGTTGAGAATTTTTAGATGTGATAAAAAAAATATACCTACTTAATCCTCTTAAACAAGATAGCATTTTTTGGAACTAGTATTTTACAAAGCCGCTTTGAACTGAAAGTCTTATTAAATAGCGAGAAGTGAAGAAGGATGAGAGTTTTAAGACCGCGAGAGTGTTAGTACTGTTTAATACATAATACTTGTTCGTTCATGGCTGAAATTTCCGCTGGAAACTTGCGCAGTGAAATATATATTTATAATAAAAATAAAATAAAAGCACAAATGCTACGTCAAGCTTTCGTGGAATGCTAAATAATTTGCTACAAAAAATTAATCTTTTAAAAAAAAGTTTTATCTTTGTTGCAAAGTGTAAAATTGTTACGAAAACGAACATTACCTTTATAATTAGTTTTTAATTTAATGTAGAAGGGACACTTTCTTCATACGTTTTTGTATTAATAGACGTGTTTTAATGTTTTGTTGTTTTTACTTCTACTTTAAAACTATTATAAAAAGAACATATTGTTGTAGCCCGCGAGCTTATGGGCTTAATCTCGTTCGAAAAGCGTTTGTGCATGCAGTAGATATCTGTTATTTTGGATGAGCTTTAGAATTAGTCACTTAAGTTAGCTAAGTAAATGCAGTAGTACCAAAATATAAATAATTTTACCTAAAAGTTAAGGGTTTTTACTTATGTATAATTTTTTTATAACTAAAGCGTTATGATTTATATCAAATAACCTATTTGGAATTAATAAAATTTACAAAGGGAAAGTTTAGTTGTACATATCGTGGCTGCATGTGGAAACAAAAACTTCCAGTTTTTAATTACTATCAATATTTTTTTATATGAAATGTTTCCAATCTTCATTTTTTTGTTGAAATATTGTTCTCGTAAAAAAATATCGTCCTGTTATTTTTAAAAGTAAAATTTATGTTTATGTGGTAAAAATGTTTTACTTGAACCGTAAACTCGTACGTATTTTGGGAGGAATAAGCAATATGGACGAGATTTTAATTTATTTTAAATGTTATTTTTATCTTAGGCTGGCCGACAACTTGGTACCATGCTGGTGTAACTTGAGACAAAAAGGATGCATAATCTAAGTGTTGGGATGCTGGTATAGCATAGTGAAAATAAGTAGGGACTGGAAAAATTCGCGTTTTGAATGACCTCTAGGATGGACTCCACGATCCTCTATGTACGCGGGAATATTACACCAGCTCATTGGCTACTGAATCGTGACACCTGCTAACTGGGATTCTTATGATTCGATACTTCTTACGTTGAGGGTCATGCTGCCATCTGCGGCGGATGGAGCAAACCAAAGTTCACAAAGCCAAAGGTAAAATAATTATATTAACGGTTTAATCAATTTTTACAAGATGTACAGTAATATATCTTAATAAAATTCTGTGTAGAAAAAGAGGTACAAAGCACGGGTTTAGTCCTTTTTTTATTAAAGTCTTTTTCTTTTTTATGGTATTTCGTTTTATAGTTTAACCTTCCGCTCTGCAAATTAGATAGTCGACGTAGCTGCTCCGGCCGCGAATTCTAGCGGCGGGTGCGGAAACTACGTGTGATTCGCGTCAAGAAACTTAGTTGAAAACTCGATATCACTTTCGGCATTTTTTTTTTTTTTTAATAATCCTGCGTTAAATTTCGTGTGAGAGAACACACCTAATTACCGAGGTTAGATTTTACACGTTTCTCCGGTGAGTACTGGAAGACTCGATCACAATTTTTTTTTCAACCCCTCCCCCTTCTTCCCCCGAGAAAATTTTTTTTCCAGTACCCGCCACGGGTCGTTACCACAACGCCGAAATACCATAACGCCGAATGTCAAAACTGACCACAACGCCGACAGCTAGAAAACTGCTGTGTACCACAACAAACTCCGAAATAACAACTGAATGAATTTGATTGTGTTTCTTAAATGTACCTTAACGCCGAAATACCACAATAAAACCTAACCTTACCTAACCTAACCTAACCTAGCGTAATATAACCCAACCTAACTTAACCTAGCCTATCCTAGCCTAGCCTAACCTAACCTAGCCTAACCTAGTCCAACCGAACCTAGTCTAACCTAACCTAGTCTAACTTAACCTAGTCTAACCTAACCTAGTCTAACTTAACCTAGTCTAACCTAACCTAGTCTAACCTAACCTAGTCTAACCTAACCTAGTATAACCTAACCTAGTCTAACCTAACCTAGTCTAAACTAACCTAATTTTTGTGGCAGTCCTACAATGACATTTTTCGGCGTTAGTGTATTTCGGCGTTGTGGTAATTCGGCGCTGTGGTACACAGCAGTTTTCTAGCTGTCGGCGTTGTGGTCAATTTGGCATTTCGGCGTTGTGGTGCGTCCCCCCCGCCACTGTTCAAGGGATTTGTGTGGATCACGCCAGGCCCTTCCAGCGGATTGGCCACCGACACAGAGTGACCCATTGATCTCTCCCCTGGGGGCACGCCGGCCGAAGGGACGGATTGTCGAGTCCCGGATGTTCTGGAAAAGGGGGGGGGGGGGCAAGGGATGGGTCGATGGGGTAGCTCCTTGGCTGCCTCGCTGGAATATTCCAGTCGGTGGTTTCCCCACGAGGCGCTGAGCCGCCGTGCAGTATTCACGACGTGTGTCGACCAGGGGGCTGTCACTATTATGCGCTCCTTGTACACTTAACTATTCCACACCTATACCGACATCACAACGACATTCACATTCAGAGCTGGATCACAAATATTCTTCTGTAACGTGATTTTGTGAACAGACTGTGATTTTATCTTCTTAATTTGATTATGTTTTGCTCCCCGAATACGTACAAACATTTTAGTGTAGAAGCTACCATTTTACAGAATGAAGGCACGAATCAGCAAAGGTCAGATCGGAGTCCTCGTTATTTCAAAATCGCGCTCGTCCGAAAGATAGTGGTGTTTTGCACGTGGCTGTCTAATGTATTTAAAAATAATAAATAAGTATTAAATAATATGCAGCGCCTCAAATGTAAGTAAATGTACCGGGTGATCTCGGCGAACGTTCGTGTTTTAATACCAGCATTCGTGTTAATTTTTGTGCGCCCGTGTGTGTTTGAATGTTGCAGTTGATTATTTGAAGGCACTAATTGTACATTTCTGATTGCGCATTTTTGGTATTTATAGCCACCACTTTAAATAAAGCCAATTTGTGTGTGTA